>NC_141300.1:14337500-14937500 GCF_037954325.1 Fistularia commersonii | reverse complement strand
CGCTTCTCTTATCATCCTCACATGACCGAGATTTGAATTTACATTTGGTGCAATGAACTTGACCGCAAGGATATAAACCCATTTCAAAAATTGAATACCTCTCAAATGTATGCACTCACATAGACAGACGTGGAGTAGAGAGTAACGGTTCACTCGGTGGAAAGACTGTGTGACCGCAGGACAAAGGAAGTACAACAAAGATTAGTGCTGGCAAACCTGAAAAGGACGGAAAATCTGATTCCATGAACAAGGTTGTAAGATATGAATAATGCCTATTCTGACCTCAGGAGGACATCAAATCATCAGAGAACTGTGAGAATGTGTGAAGATTTAATCGTCTCATTTTGAGCCTCCTCGCATTCGTCTCGTCCTAAGATTGCACCGCCTTTCAAGATATTAAAAAATCTCCCCTTGCGTCCTCTTTCTACAAATTGATTGGCCCAGATACAATAACTAATTATTTTTTAGTATTTTCCCACGACTCGTATTGTCCAGTTCACAATCCGAACACCAAGGAAATCTTCACTTTTATCTCCCCACAACTCAGAACGCAAGGCGCCCCGATGGAACGGCGCTGACGAGCAAAAAGGACAATCGGCGGAGAAAGAGCAGTATCTCGTCTTGCACGTAATGTGTTCCCTAATGACTGGTATGTATTTTTGTCACAATAAATGTTACAGCAACAAACACAAAAACATGCACAAGCGCACACACACACACACACACACACACACACACACACACACAAATATGCATAATACACAGAGGGAATCTGATATGATATTGGCCCGGAGACACGATACTCACATAGCCGAGTGTCAACACGGACTATGTGTTATCTCTCTAACACAGCTGTCACAGTCAAAGGCTCACCTTCTGCAAAGGCAACCTAGCAAAGGAGCAAGTGATGGAAATGTATTATTTGATTCACTGTCTTTGCCCCTGTGTTTCAAATAAAGAGCTTTGCATCGACAGAAAACCTTGTTCTATAGTCAGGTCACCAGAGACGAATTTGTTGTCCTTTTCAACCCCTCAATACTCCAGTTAACGGTACAATCAGTGCCTTAAATAAATTTGTTTACCCAGAGTTCAAATAACGGTCTAGAAGCTTTTTTCCCCTGATCAACCCAATTATATAAGGATGATGAATAATGCAAAGATTGATGATAGGCATCAGGAAATGTGTTAACATTTCAGTTTTGTTATACCATTGGGGGCTTGATTTTCAAACATTACTTGATATGCGTGAATTTGACTTGTGGCAAACATTGGAAAAACATGTCTAATCATTCACCTGTTTGTAGCCATTATCTTTTCTGCATTCCCTTCTTAGGGCTGCCTCGTGCATGAGTGCATCCTCTGGGGTTTATATATTATATGTATCTCCCACACAGAGGTTTCTACATTAAAAAGATGCCATCCATCATTCTGTTGGGTTTCAAAAGACGACACCAGACGGATGGAGGGATAGTATGTGTACATCATTTTACTTTTCAGCCAACTCTGCAACTAATAATACTAATAGCCACGGGAAAGAATAAGACGGGAAGAATGAATCAGTAAACATGGAAGAAAAAATGAGAGGAAGACACAGAGATGCAGAATCTCATTTTGGAGTTTCATATGCACGTTACCTTGGTGTGGCTCGGTATGACTGAAATGTCTTTAAATCGTATCGCAACCATATCCCACAACCTGATGTAAGTCTGGAGAGTCTATGAATTAGACATACAAATGCCATTTGCCAGAGATATAATGGTTAATTTGCACATTTTATGCCTGAAAAAAAATGAGATGAATCATGAAATTCCTTTTCATTCCATTCATGTCATTTCATTTAGGTGAATTTGTGTACTTGTTTGCACGCCTGAAAGTCCATATGCACGTATTATGTAAGATTTTAAGGAAAGTAAAGTCCAAACCATGAATGTGTGCAGGGCAAAGTCAGTTGTCATTAATCTGGGTGTAATCACTACACTTGAGTCCCTGTGGGGGCTGGTCTCTCTAATCCATGTCTTTATCCTTGCATCATGATCGTTACATCACGATGACTTTAGCGCGGTGGTAGCCCTAACATCTGGCCCGCATGTTAAACTGCAAACACCACGTGCAGCCCAGCAACTCACAGTATTTTTCTGGGCCAAAAATAGAAGGGTAGAAATGACTCAATGGCACTTTAAATGATGAAGTTTGTTCATTTCAAACCACAAATACGGATACTAACAGCACGATGTAGTGAGATGTTAGTTTATAGAGGGCGAAAGAGGAATAGGCTATTGCGGTGCTACACTAAAATAGGAGACGAAGCCGTCTGCTGAGCATATAATGTATACAACAATAAATAAAGGCAACCAGAGGGTTAAGAGCCGATGAATCTCCGGGGATGATGGGCTGATAAAGGGTGTGAACGGGGGAGGAGAGGAAATTACAAAGGTAAACCTGGAGAGACAAGTGTCGTGTAATCTAATCGTGAGAAATATAAAATTATGATATTTCATCTGTGGTAAGCTTTCCCTCGATGAAGAGAAAAGATAACCGATAAGGAATTTTGCCGCCGCGTTTTTGCTCAACTGTGATCAGTCAGACTTCAGATGTAAAGATGTATTCAGAATTAAAGAGCTTAATGGTGAAGCTCACCCTAGATGTAAGAAAAGCTTTAAAAAGAACATTTAAAAACACCAGAATTCATATGGGGATTGTGATTAAAAGAATCCAATTAGTATTTTTTTATGAGATTTTTTTTTTTTTCATAATGAACAAACAAAGTGTCTTGCAGTTCCATAGTAAAACACAAAAGTGCCGCTCCTGCATTATAATCGTGTATAACTTTATATATAACTTCTCTCAAATATATTGCATCATTGAAACATCCTTGAAAATTGTTTTGTATTTAATATCCTTGAACACCACTGTCGTACTGGATGATTTTAAATTATGGAATATTCTCCAAGCAAAAAAAATGTTTTTTTTTTTAAATATTTAGCGCAATAGTAAAAATGAAAGAGACGGCTCTTGCCTTATGACTGCTAAACCCAGAGGTAAGCCACATTGGCCACATGATATGAAAAAAGTGAAGATTATATGAACAAGTATACATTAATATCATAAATGTCCAGTATGTGGTGGTCTGAAATCTTTCTATAGAAACTGGACTTCAGTTCAGTAGCTCCAAACTGGCCTCTCAGATGAGACCTAGTGTGTCTTCCAAAACCGAACACGTCTATTTGCTCCCACTGTAAAGCTACTCTTTAGCACGCATACAATCATCTGAGCATGTTGGAACTCCGGTAGCCTTGGGGCTTGAGGGACACAGAATCCTTGAATGCCACATAAGATATTATCATCCTTTATTAAACCAACAGTACTAAAACCTCCACTGAGTTTAAATTTACACTAATAAAGCTTGCATATTAATGCAACAAAATGAATACTTCATTTTCAACAGCATCTGGGAGGAGAAAGGGGAGAATAAGGATCCTCGTTTCCCAGGAAGGTTTACCTTTGAATGTAGGCACTGCATAGGCTACAGGCAAGACTGAAGAACATCTGGAACTGTGTAATGACTGTGCATGTGCATTTCATGGAAATGGCTCACCTTCTGGGCACAATTTTGCAGTTTGCTGTTACCTATCAAATTTGCACATTTGCATTAGGTTATTACGGCTGTCACTGAAAGATGATAAATCAAGCATTAGTGTGAATTCATGCATGAATGTTACTGAACACAGATGAATAATGATGGAAAACTCCGGCCTTCACGTCGGGTCAGGAAGAGGACTATTTTTTTCCAGCTAATCTTTTACTAGGCTATTTAATTTTTTTTTCAAAACAAACAAAAAAACAAAAAAACCCCATGTGGAAAATCATCTGTCTGGATGGAGGGGAGTAAATGTTCGAACATAATATGAGGCACTGGATTCAATGAATACATCAGGTACCCTTACACAGCAAGTGTGTGCATCATAGCAGCAGGCAGCTGGGAGCCTGTGGTTTCTGGTGAATATTTGATGAGAGAATGGATCCTCTCCCCAGACGAGTTGAGTACAGTGTGCATACCGAATCACTAACACACACACACACACGTACAGGCACACATATATACAGAGAAAGCGAGAGAGAGAGCGAGGGTGAGATAGAGCAGGAGTTGAAGATTCAGTTGCTGCAGGTGCTAGAAACAGTGATATTATATACTGCATGTACTCTTGAAAAGTATATGACAAAATGAGGTTTTCTATTGTGAAGAACGCCCATCTCACCACTACAACGTCAGACATAGACTCACACAAACGTCAAGCATGTGCATCATTTCACATAAAACTAGCATTTCAGTAGCAATCAATGTTAAAATACTTTTAGTACGTTTTTCAATTATGGGCAGCTTGGCAGACCTTTTTGTTTTTAAATTGGTCTCGTGTTCAAGTTGAGTGCGGGAGCTTTACAGATAGGGTAACAAATCTATAACTATGTTAACAAGTAATATGGAAATGTCAATTCATAAACAAATGTATTTATGTGTATACATGTAAACTCGTCAAGTATCTATATTTTGGCAATTAAACAAACATTGCATACAGAGAGAATCACAATGAGGCAAAGCAGTATCACGCTTTATACAGTGTGACTGTCGGGGACTTTCACATTTATAAATATGTTGGTGCCGTTGTCACATGAAAAAAAGCACCTTGAATTACTTAACAAACAATATCTACCATTTTAACTCAAATTCAAGTAGCAAACTGATGGTTTTTTTATTTTTTACAGTTAAATCAAACTGGATGATAGTAAAACGCACACTAAAATAGAACAGATGACGCTATACTTGTGAGGCGGGAGCCTCCACGTAGTTAAAAACCCCATATTGTTTTACACCTGTTCAATAATATACAGCCTGCTGTCTGGACTTTATCAGAGATAAATTCAAACACCAACTCAAAACGTATTGATTTTATTCATTTGCTTCTGTGATGGTCCCTCACATTAATTTCAAAAAAAATAAAAGTGGAACGTTGCGGAAAACACAGACGGGTGAACTTAACGTAAAACATTTCACACCGTAATGTCTCCAAACGTTCCAGATATCTGATTCTAGAAGGAGAGACCGATCTGCAAAAACGAGGCATTTGAAATTCAACAAAAAGCCTTAAAGCTTGCTGATAATTCCCTATCTCTTTTGAATGTCGTTGAGAATTGCTTTCAATTTCTATCCCATCTTCACACTGAACGCAGCTGTTCTCTTATCTTCATGGTTTACCCCATTATTTGCCAGATATATTTTATTCTTCCCTCCGTTCACTTTCATTTTCAGCCCCCCCACCTCACCCACCTCTTGCCTCTCCTTTCGGCAGTCGACTCTGATCAACAGTGATTTCTTGCTCACTGATTCGTAGGATTTGGGGGTACGAACGGCATTATCCTTAGATTTCACCCGTGACAAGGTAGCGAAGGAGATTTTCGGGCGGGAGCGGGGGCTGGGAGTATGAAAAACGCGATAAGAATAGTAATAGCGATTAGGGTGCAATGATGTCCTCTGAATGCTGTTTCTTTAAGAGTATTTTTAGCCGGGGAGAATGGTCACTCCAGAGAAAAAAAAGCCGGAGTGGCACGAGAGACTGTGGTGTTACAGCACGATGCTGTATAGAGGAAAGGACTATGTTCCCTTGGTGTTTAAGATGAAAATAAGGAAAATCGGAATTGATATTTTCATTTTTATCAACCGGTCACAGTGTGTGTTGTGGGCTATATGGCAAGTCACATGACATCAGCACAACCTAGTCTAAAAAATCTGCATATAGAGACAAGTTTCATCGCCGTGTTAAAACGACCAACTCCAGCTATCCTTAGTTCCATCCACAGAGTATTGCGATTTTTTTCTACTCTTCAGGGCAGATATGTAAATTTAATGACACTGTTGAAGTGTGTGTTATCAGGTTACTGTATATATTACACGGTGACCCTTTCAAACACACAGACACAGAAACCTAGAGACCTGGAGGGGACACTAATACACCTCCATGCAGGTAACTGCTCCACAGAGCTGCCCCTCCGCACAAGGAATAGACATGCCTGGAAAAAACTGCTTTGCCTTCCTCAAGGGACAGCGCCAGAGGTGTGTCTCATATTTTTTTTTTTTTTTTTTCCCTCTTATACTTCCTTTTGCAAACAAATATTGATCTCGAACGGTAGAGTGATCTGAGACTGTGAGGGTATTGTTGCAGTCCCGTCAATGAAAATTACATCTGAACTGGACTGCAAAGCGGCATTAAATGCTACTGTGTCACCCTTGTAAAAATGAGAAGGAAAGAGAAGTGCTGCTGCAGAGCTCTGTTAGTTTGAACGCAGATTGTATGTGAAAGGAAGGGGGTGGAAGCAGCGGCTCGCGTAGGATCAGGCTCTAACATGCAATAAAAACTACAATGGTGCCTAAATGTGGTGTGGCAGACGCCAGATTGAAAGAAATGACGGCAGGCAGTCTAACCTACGAGTTGTTTGGTCAAATGACCGATCGACCTTTTTTCTTATTCTATTGTTAGATTTTTAAGAATCCATTTAGTGCATCTTAGTGAGAAATGAATTGGGAGGATAGCTGCATACGATATACTTAATGCCATTCAAAGACATTTCCCACAGCATTTTACACTTTTATTCCAGGCTATCTAATTTCACGGTAACGTTATTTGAGATATTTCACCCACTTGTAGGATACTATGGCAATATTTGTGTATATCTGAAAGGTTATAATTTTTGATCTGCAGAATGAAAAGGAAGCAATATCAATAGGTGGCGTATCTTGTCATGACACTGGTCCTTCAGCTGCAGTGTTGAAATGATGTGCAGCCCTGAACGAACGTTCTGTCTCTTGGTTTGTGGTATGATATTTAAACGCAGACCAGAGAGATTCCTTGAGACTATAGCTGTTAGCTCTGAACTACATGCACAATGATGAAGATCAGATGCAAAAAGGTAGTGTAATGGGGTTTTGACATTGTTTCTGTTAGATTCCATATCCTCTTTTTGTAAAAAAAAAAGAAAATGCAGGAATGAAAATTAAAAGCCCTTGATTCAACCTACTTTCTTTTGTGAATTCACCCTCAACAAATGTGGTGAAACTGAGGAAAAGAACCTGCAGGTGAAACGTGTTTTAATATTCAAGCTTTTCAAACCGGTTCTCTGTGAGCAACCACATTTTTTTTTTTTTTTCACTTTTTTCTCACTCTAACACTCACATGAGAGTGTGCGATTCATTTTGGGGACTGTTTCTGCAAAAGGAGTAGTGCTGTGAATGTCTATCATGTTTCAGCTGAGTGATTGCAGGATTTAAGTCTGCTCTGGTACGATAAAAGCATGTGTGGGAGTATATAATAATGGCGTGCAAAAGATTGTAGTTATTGCTTTTAAACTGACAAGCAGGAGAGAACTATAGAAAGGAAAACGAGGGTCGCTCATCTGGTGATTGCTTGCTGTCTTACATGATTGTTGATGGGCTCATTGTGCAGGATGAAAACTGTTTAACATTTAAATATGTGAATTCTCCCGAATATTGGCTGAAAGAGTAAAAAAAAAAAAAAAATGACCCTGCCATACAAATCATAACATCGCAGCACAATATTAGTGCTGCACAAAAACGGAAGGGATCACCGCCTATTATGTCCATCAAAAATGTTTCAAAAGACCAGATTGTGAAGATGAGGTTGTTATAATCAGACACTTAAAAGATTTCCAGATGGTTTAAAAGCCCATGGTCAAATTTATATCCCCAGATGGAGATTCTGCTGATGAATGTTTCCTGTTAGGGTCTGCTGCAAAGCCAAATCTGGCGCTTCTTGGACACCATATCAAATCTACAGCTCACACATCACACATGACGTAACACGCCCACACGCCACTTGCTCTCTATCCCTCCCACACATCCCTGCATGCTTACCACATACCGAACAGGAAATTCTCTTCAGTGCAGTGTGTATGCTAATGTGTTTGCAGGGGTGTGTGTGAAACAACCTCCATTAAGACACTGTGCATCCACACACGCACGCGTGCGCGCACACATTTTCGGACAACTCGCTTTGCTTTTCGTGCATTTGACCAATTCAAAGGTTTGACCGAAGGTCGGTCAAGCGCTGGAAAAAGGGCCTTATCGCATCACACCTGGTCATGGGAAAAGATATGAATTCCGTTGCAGTGAAAAGACAAAGGTGCTTTGTGCCTTTGGGTGCCTGGATGTCACAGACGTGTCTTTATCCCCCCAAAAAATGCAGTATTATAATCCCTCTGAAAGGGGACTTCCACGTCAGGGAGTGAAAAGGCAGAAAGATTGGCTAATATTGTAACGGAGGCTAGTAGACACTTATCCGAGGACAAGTCCATAATACGGACGGAGCACCACAGTGGTTATTTGACAATGTATTAATTTCTGTTGAAAACTAATGGTGTCAACAAGCACAGACTGAGACTGTTTGCACAGGATCTGGGTGAATGTGAAGTACTGCAACCAATAACTCTTTGACCGGTGATCAATATCCAGAATGATGCCGATGGATGGAGAGCAGGTTAAAAAAAAAAAATGTACATAAGTAATGCTGCTGAGATGGCTCAAAACACGAGCTATAAACACGACGTGTTTATTCACCACTAATAATATGAGTGATTAAAAATGAATAAATAAAAAAAATATACCCAAGCCAACTGTTCCTGGGGAAAATAAATAAATAAATAAATAAATAATAAATTTAAAAAAAACGTGGGACCAAATTACAAAAGAGGCTAAATCTCGGCGTTTTCCCCGGTGATTACGCATGACTCGGGGGAAATAAATCTCCTTGTCCCCTTTAATTTCAATTTCCGTGCATGATATTGTGATCACCTGTCAGATACGGCGCCTGCGCACTGGAGTGGGAGGCGGAGAGGATGCTGAGCGCTCCGTATCTGCTGCCCTGTGCCCTCCATCCCTCGGTAATCACAGAGACACGGACAGGACATACCCGCGGAGGTTTTGCTCAAGGATGGAAAGGCAGATCAGCTGTTGCTGAAGGTATTTTTCTTTCAGTGCGCGTCCACGGAATAACGCGCCACGATGTTTGACATTGTGACCGCGGAGGGTGAAGGATGCTCGGCTGCATGGAGGGGGGTTGGAGGGTCGGGGTGGTGGTGGTGGTGGGGATAAACGGCGCGGATAAACGGATGTTTTTTTTGAGGGATGCCACCGATGGCAGGGTTTTGCGGGATTTTTTTTTCCCCGCTGATTTAGGATGGGTTCAAACCCGCACGGAGGTGTTCGGCGCCGAAATTACGCGGTAATACGCTTGTGGTCAAGGGCACGGAAATATGCGAGTGTGTTTTCTAATTCCCACAAAGCTGTCATCCCTTTCGTACTCTATGCGGAATAACGTGTTGTCGTGTCTGTGGTGTGATTTTTGCCATTTCCCTTTCAACGCGGATGATAGGCTCCGGTAGATCCTCTTAACCGCCAAAGTACGAGCCATCACTACCGGTGGGATGAGCGTAGTAAAACGTTAAATCCGAAGATAAGTGCCTATCACACACCCGAACTCCACGTTGGTTTCTAACAGAGGAGAAAAGGGAAAAGAAAGGTATTTATTCCCACCCATCATTCGTTGGGCCCCCTTAACCGGATGTGCCTGCAATTTTCTCCAGGGAGAACAACAGATTCCCCGTGTTAACTCGCACTGCTGCGGTCCTGGATGAAATGTTTGTTTTTTCATAATGACAACCGATGCCATTTTGATTATATATCAAGGAAACAGAACGTGGGAGTAAATAAAGGAGCAGGGAAAAAAAAAAAAAAAAAAAAAAAAAAGAGGCTCAATTAATTTAAATTTCAATTATTTTTATGGTCGTTTGGTCTTGAGAGTCAGTGTCTTGTCTCTGGTGTCGTGTCATTTGTTTCGACTGGAGCGGTCTGCCTGGAAAAGCTTCTGGCATTTTAACGCAGGACCCTTTCCTTGGTCGGAGAAGCTTTCTTTCTGGATAGAGGCCATGACTGCAAATAGTAATCTTTTTAGCTGGCTGGTAAATTCTATTACTCAAGCACTGTGGTGTGTCAGAATATGAGGTTTGTATATGCAGTGCGAGCAACACCATATTTCTTTCTACTTGCCATTTAACCCGCCTTGGGAAAAAAAAAAAAAAAAAAAAAGACAAAATTATCCCTGGGAAATTTGCCACACGCGATTATGTAACACACCCAGTGGATTTGTGGTTGATTCAAGTCTTGTGTCAATACCAAATCAAATCAAAACACAGAAATTCTGTATCAGTGGGTGAACGTTATAAGTTTCATCTGCAACTTACAGCTCCTGTTGTAGGACGTTGCAACTTTGTTTTGACACTCTCTTTCATCGTCCTTCTGTCTCGTCCTCTGTTATGTCACACTTCTTCCCCTAAAATCTCCCCCGTTCTGCTTTTCTATCATGCGCTCAGGAAGTCTGATGTTGATGCCGAGCCAGAGGCGAGTCCAGGGAGCAACAGTAGCAGCAGCAGCAGCAGCAGCAGCAGCAGCAGCGGGACTGTAGATGTTCTCTCCACAGCTTCAGTCCCAGCCCCCCCCCAGGCCTCTGCAGCAGAGCCAGGACAGAGAAGCAACAGCTCCTGCTCTGACTCAGACAGCCCTGTAGATTCTAGCTCCTACGACGAGGAGGAGGAGGAGGAGGAGGACGATCCCAACATGTTCTCCTCCAAGTTCCTTAGTGGGGCGAACCCGTTAAATGCGGTGTCGTCCGCCGTGAACAGGTTTGGTCTGTTTGGTGACGAAGGGGACGGGGAGAAAAATCAGAGAACTCCTCCTCCTCCTCCCCAGCAGCAGCAGCAGGGGGTCAAGACATCTGTAGAACGACAACCCGGCAAGGGGCCACAACAACAGAACGGAGCCCAAAACCCCAGACAGGAACCTTCCCTGCAGAGCGGCCATCCTCCTCCCAAACAGGGCTCACCTCAGCGACATGGCAACGGACAGGCAGGACCTCCAAAAAAGCCCGGTGGCCAACAAGTTGCTCCAAAGACTGGGACACAGCCTGAAGGCCAGCAAAGTTCCCCCAAGCCTGGAGGTCAAAAACAGCTTCAGACTAAGAGTGAATCTCAAAGGACTTCATCCCAAGCGGTTCCTCCCGTCACGCCGATGCAACAACAACAGCAAGGTCCCGCTCAGACGGGCTCGTCAAAACTGGAAGCTACGAAGGGACCGCGACAACTCGGCTCATCGACGCCATCGCAGAAACCACAGGTTTCCCCCAAAATCGAACCGAAACAGCAGGCCTTACCTAAGATGGATCCACGGCAGCAAGGGCCCGGGGCGGAAAAGTCTGGGCGTCAGCGAGAAGGTCCGAAGGGAACCAGAGCATCCGATCAGTTACGGGCAGGGTCCTCGTCACCTGCGGCGACAAAAGTTGCACCTCAGTCAAAAGCGGTAACCAAGTCCCTTTGCCCAGTGTGTAAAACCACCGAGTTAAATCTGCACACCGAGCAGCCGCCTCGCCACAAAACCTGCACACGATGTAAATCTGAAGTGTGCAGCTTGTGTGGTTTTAGTCCCCCGGACTCTGATGTAAGTAGCAGTGTTTAGTTTTTGGTTAGTTGTTCTTGAACTAGTTGGTGTAACGCCGTCCGTATCTAGATGTTACCAATCATGTTTCTTTCGTTAGCGCATTTTATTTTTCAAAAGATTTTAAACCACAGCGCTCTCATACTAAATTTTTTGGGTTTGGTGCTTAGTATTCAACTGTATGAAAATGCATTATAACGAGAAGTTAAGTCAAAACAAATTTGCACCATGTATTTTATTTCATTTTGCAATCATAATGCACCATTTCATAATTATTGTGGATGACTTTCAACCCTTTTCCCAAGCTGTTTTGACTTAAAATACCAACAAATTAGAAATAACAAATGAGCCGCAGAACAAACCACTAAAAGGATTCTCAGCCACGGGTCTTAAAAAGGTTATGTAATTAGGCCATCTCTAATTGCTGATGTGCTTATCAATTTTAATGTTAAATACATCTTTTAGTCTCTGGTTTTGACCACCTTTATAATTTTTCCGGTTGTGAAAGTGAAAAAGTGATCAATAATTACGGTTTAAAATGTTTTGTTTTGAACTGATGTTTCATTCTCATGGCCAAATTCTAACCATGTCTTATTTTTTTTATCTTTTATACAGGGTAAAGAGTGGCTTTGTCTTACATGTCAGATACAAAGAGCTCAAGAAACATCTGAACCACAAAGATCACCCATGAAAAAGTCCTCGGCACCTGGCTCACCCAAGAAAATGGAGTCCGCGTCAGAAAAAGCGTCGGTCGACGGTGAAGCCGCTAAACGATTGGGGGCTCGAAAACAGGCCGACCCGAATTCAGCGGCGAAAATTACACAGGAGTCCCAGAGAGCGTCGGGTTCTCAGAAACCAGACCACACAAGCAGTGGTGGACGCAAGCAAAGTAGTGCCACCTCAGCTCCCCAGCAGGAGTCAGGATTCTTCGGCTTCGGTGGGTCTAAACAGGAAGCTACAAAACCCGAAGAGTCAGTGACTGGGAAAATGTTTGGATTCGGCTCCTCCATTTTCAGTTCAGCCTCCACTTTGATTGCCTCAGCTGTTCAGGACGAGCCTAAAGTCACACCACCAGTTTCTCCCAAAATGCAGCCTTCTGAAAAGGTCAAACCACCTACCGCACAAAGGTCAGAGCAAGAGAAGAAACAAGAGCAAGCTCAGCAGCCGAAGGCTCAAACTGCAGGACAGGTTCAAGCAAACAAAGCTCCAACAGAGGCTTTAAAAGCTGGAGTGGCTTCCCCCGGTGTTCCTAAAGCAGGCCAGTCCACTTGTCCTCTCTGCAAGACAGCCCTTAACGTCGGCTCAAAGGCGCCTTCCAACTATAATAAATGCACTGGATGCAAAACTACCGTCTGCAACCAGTGTGGATTTAACCCCATGCCAAATGTTAAGGAGGTAAGACAGAAGTGATATACGCATTGATTTTAGACAAATTGTACTTACTTGAAGGTGAGATTTTTTTTTTTTTTTGATGAAATATTATATCACCTTTTAATTTTAACATTTGGGTGACACGTGTCTTTGTGATTTTAAGCGCTTATATTTTTAGGATTTGAAGCAGTCTGCGGGCTGAGTCCTATTTTGAGTGTTTTTGCTCCGTCGTTCGATATTTCAGCATTTGCACAACGCTACTGAAAAAAGATCATTTGGAAGTGATTAAGTTATCACACAGTTTTATAGCAATTTGTCAAACGTTGTTTAACAATTTGGGAAGGGGAAATAGAGATCCTTGAACCAAACTGAAAATTTGCGAAGGCGCTATGATTTTATTGCCCATTAATGCCTGTATCAGAAAAATTGGTCAAACATGGTAGACAAGCGCTCCAGTGGAATATAAATGTGAAAATATCACATTAAGATGATTGCTTGGTGGGGAAGACATGTTTTATTGATCAAACGGTGCTGATAACGTCATAGTAAATTGCGGCACAAGGACTTTTACACTGATATCTGTAATGTAATACTGTTAGCATGCTCGAGCTTGCCAGCAGAGGTTCAAGGTTACATAATTTGTGATAGTGATATTCCATACCTAGTGACACCGTGGTAACCCCCCCCCCCCCACCTGACAGCAAGAAGCTTCCTTGTTCAATTCCAACTTGGACGTCTCAGTTTGGGGTTCACATGTTCTACCGATGCTTTTTTGTTGTTTCTGGATTCTCTGGTCCCTTCAACCCCTTAGTATGCAATATATTATTTGGACAGACAAAATTGTTGATGGGTCATATTATTCTACATGTGTGTCTATGATAGACTAGTTATTTGTCTTAATGCCACATGTCAGCAGGGATTGGCTCCACTGAACTTGTGGCCCTGATAGCTGGATAGGCATTTTAGAAAATATACCATATCTAAACTAATTGCAAAAACCTTTTCCCCCATTTTGGGGGCATTACGTGACCCATGCTATTGATAATTATATGAAATTCCTTGGAAATAAATTTCTCACATGGGGCTGATTGTGCCTGTTTGTGCAAAAAAAAATTAAGCAAATGCTAATTTTTCACATGATGGAATAATTTAAGGACGAAGAAACATCAACATGTTTTTTTTTGCTTTATATTTCAATGTGCTTGATATTGGATGTTGCTTGATGTCTCTCTGGTCAGATGGGCACCTTATAGCATATTCATTTTATTAACTAACAAGTGTGCTTTCCTTGTTTTGTCTTTAAGGGAAAGGAGTGGCTCTGTCTAAATTGCCAGGTGACAAGAGCAACTGGTGGAATTACACCTCAGAAAGAGACCCCTGTTGCCATATCTCCATCAAAAAAGACCAGTTCAGCACAGCCTGTACCACAAAACCCTTCTGCGCCAGGGTCCCCTCAGAAGAATCTATCAAAGGCTGCACCACAATCACCCAAAGCTGAGGCAGCAAAACAACAAAAGGGTCAGATACAGGCCAGCCCCGGTGCCGGTCAGAAAGCGGGTTCTCAGAAACCGCCCGACAAGACGAGTGTAACTCCACAGAAGAAGGGAGAAGCCGCTGAAGGCGTACAGCAAGTATCAGGAAATTTCTTTGGTTTTGGTGGAGGTAAAAATCAGGCCGACGCTCCAAAGCCTGCAGACTCAGTGACTGGGAAGATGTTTGGATTTGGTTCATCCATATTCAGCTCAGCGTCAACTTTGATATCCTCAGCTGTTCAAGACGAGCCGAAAACTACTCCGCCAGTTTCCCCTAAAATGCCTGCTGCAAAAGACTCCAAATTGTCCACGACGAATAAACCGGAAGAACAGAAGAAACCAGAACAACAGAAGCAGACCAGACGCCCATCAGCAGTACAGCAGAAAGCTGACAAATCTGTGCCAGAGCCTCCAAAGACAGATTCGGCTCTTCCAGGCCTCTCTAAAATTGGCCAGGTTTCCTGTCCTCTCTGCAAATTGGAACTTAACATCGGCTCGAAAGATCATCCCAACTACAATACCTGTACCGAGTGTAAAAAAATAGTCTGTAACCAGTGTGGATTTAATCCCATGCCAAACGTTAAAGAGGTAAGCAAACCAACGATATCCTGTAGTTTACAGACGGTGGCACTGAGAAAGAGACAGGAAGCACAGCTAGAGGAATGTTGAGGTTCTCTTTGAGAGAACCGAGGATGGATGGGATCTGTGAGTCCATTAGACGGAAACTGCAAACCCTTTTTTGACCATCAATCTGTGTTCTCTGACGTCAGAGAGCCTAGATTGATGGTTCGGACTTATACACGTCAGACATACAGAATACGTTTATAGAAAGATGCTGGAGTTGGAACTACCAGTCAGAAACACCAGAGAGGAGAGGTTTGGATGCTGTGAAATTGGACACTAAGTTTGTTGTTTTGAAAGAACAGGATGCAGAGAATAGGGTTAGATCGAAGCATACCAAAGAGAAAAGAAGAACGAAAAAGCATAAATGTGTTTGATGTTACTTCTTCGTTACCTCTTTCAAGATTTTGATGTCAAACTAGGACTGCGTTTATGGATAATCTACCCCTAAAAATTGGCAACATAAATAAGTGGAAAAAAATAAGGGATAAGAAAGCAGTGACTTGTCTCATGTCTCTGGGGGTCATGTGTCAGTCTGCAGGACTGCGTCCCGTCGGACCCTGGTCACTTCAGCTTGAACATGAATAAAACATAAGCCATTCTTCCAAACATGCAAATGAAAACTTCAAATGATAATATTCTGCTCTACACAGGCTACATTAATACTCCACGCCTTGTATCATAGTCAATAACAAGGATAAAGATTTTCAGCATAATAAAGAAAAACATTGTTTAACATCAAAATCCAATGGATGATCACTAAAGGCCACTTTGACAATAATCACAAATCCTTGCCTTAATTAGAAGTAGACAGAGCTGAGTCAATACAGGCTGCAAACAAAATCCGATCTCGACTGTATTCAGTAGACAGTCTGACCAAATCCATATTGTTTTTGTTTTTCTTTAATCATTTTTATTCTCAAGAATTTATCTTTGCCCATTAGAATACTTTGTTGGAAAGTAAAATCAAATTTCACATTTGTCCTCAGCCGGTTGCTACAATGATTGACTTTAAATCAATGGTTTATCGGAACATATAAAACAGAACTCCATCTCTGGACTTTTCATAGTTAGCATTTAAGGAGTTCTTAAAAGGCAATATAACACATTACGAGAAAACCATTCATTAAACTAAACATATATGAATGATAATCTTCCCTGTATTAACCCCTTGATAAACATATCCAGAAGCGAACAAGTAACCAGACGGTTGACTATAAGGCATTTATTTCTTTATCATTTCCAGACAATAGTTGGCAGAAACTGGCAGAAATAGTCAAAATAAATTCTTGCCACGAACAGGCCGGTCCGGTCCTCTCGCAGCCCCCTCAGTGCCAATTTCAAACAAAAGGATTTCAAGTCATTCTCTTAGTGCACATCTTCTTCTGAGAATTTGGTGTCTTGAAGCTGCAAAGCCACGAGAGTCTGTCAGTTCAACCCAGTTATCCTTTCATAGGGCCCATTAGTTTGGTCCCAAGCTTCAGCAGAGTATTAAGGTTGGCTCCCAGAAAGAAGGCTTGTAGCTTGTTGTATTTTCTCAAAACATGGGGTAAACTTGACTATTCTATCATCTAGAGATATTCTTATGCGGAGGTTCTCAGTCATCCAGGTCAGAGTGAATTCTTGTTGAAATCTTCTTTTTGCGGCAACTGGACTTGAATATGTTTCACCCCTCGTCTCAGAGGCTTCTTCAGTTCCGGAGAACTGAGAGGCTCACCGGTAGCTTTTTATTCAGTTCATATTCAATTTTATTCAGTTGATAGAACAAGTTAATTAGAATATATTTGCAGACCTACAATGAAATATACCAATAATGAATTCTAATTTGAATGTATTACATTATTTGTTCGCAGGTGAATGAATGGTTATGTCTAAACTGCCAGATGCAAAGGGCACTAGGAGCATCTGAGCCTCCAGGAACTCCAATGATGAAAAAGCAGGCCTCACCGAACAAAGTCCCCGCATCTCCCAGTCCCCCAAATAAGGAAAGTGCTCAAAAATCTCACAATACAAACAATCAAGGTTCTATTCAATCTCAAGTGAAGAAGACCCCTGCACCCGGCTCACCTCAGAGAAAAATTGCAGAGCAGCCAGTAAAAGCTCTCGGGCAGAAACCTCAGATGGACGACTCTAAGCCGGGTCCCCAGAAAGCATCAAACACAACCGTTAAATCTGGGCAAATGCAGAATAACACTACCTCAACTAAAAAAGAGGAGTCTACCCCTCCGTCTGATTCTGTAAAGTCCAGTGAATCACTAAGCGGAAAAATGTTTGGCTTCGGCTCCTCTATCTTTAGTTCTGCGTCAACGTTGATAAATTCAGCCGTCCAAGAGGAGCCCAAAACACCACAACTCTCGCCCAAGATTTCTGCTGCGAAGGTTACTAAATCATCCCCCAATAAGGAAGAAGACAAAGAGAAGAAGGTAGAGCCAGTCCAGGACTCCAAGACGTCACCAATGTTACCATCTAAACGTCAAGCAGGTCCTTTGAAGAGTGCAGTCAGTTCCCAGGAAGTGTCCGAGAAAGGCCCGTCCACATGTCCGCTGTGTAAGGCTGCGCTCAATTTTGGCTCGAAGGAGCTTCCCAACTACAACAGCTGCACCCGATGCAAAAACACTGTCTGCAACCAGTGCGGATTTAATCCCATGCCAAATCTGTTGGAGGTAACAAAAGCAAATGACATCACTGTGAATATTATGATTATATAAAGAACCCTAAAATGTATATTTTGTCAAGGTTCTATGATTGCATGCATTTGTAAATGGTGATAATTACTTCAAAATGTGTTTTTCAGGTAAAGGAATGGTTATGTCTGAACTGCCAGGTGGAAAGCGCTCCTCATACATCCGAGCCCGTACAACCTGTAAGACCTCATGATGTCGTGAACAAAATGTCTCCATCTAATGTACCGCTAAAGGGGACGGTTACAAATGAAGTGAAAACTCTAAAAAAAGAATCGTCAAACACTGATATTTGTCAAGAAAGAGAGACTACTTTTTCTGACGCCAAACAAAAGAATGGGAATTCTACTCAAGGTTCCCCCCAGAAGTTGGAACCCACTGCTCTTGCAAACAAGAGTGCTAAACGTTTAGAAAATGTCAGACAGGGTATCCAGAAGAGTGACAAGCAAGAGTTTCCGGAGAGCCAGAAGGCACTCGGTTCTCCAAAACGAAGCGACCCTAAAATTCAACCTGCAATCAAACAGACCACGAGCAGTCGTGATGCCGCAAAAACAACAGACTCCGTAACGGGGAAGATGTTTGGTTTTGGCTCTTCAATTTTCAGCTCAGCATCCACTCTGATATCTTCGGCTGTTCAGGAGGAATCCCGCACAACACCGCCAGGCTCTCGTAAGATGTCTGCACCAGCTCAAGTTCTTCCTGCACCCAAGGTGTCTCCTCAAAGTACGCCAAAGGTTTCTTCCAAAATTTTGCCAACGACAGAGCCTGAAACAACATTTCCGAAACGAGACCCGGAGAAGAAGCAAGAAGTGTCAGGCAGAAGCAAACAGGACAAAATGCAACCACAGTCACCAAAGGCAGCCAAGGTTTCCCAACATAATCCAAATGCAGGCCAGGAAAATTGCCCACTCTGTAATGTCAAGCTAAATATGGGGTCAAAGGACCCGGTGAACTACAACACATGTAGTAAGTGTAAGGTCACTGTCTGTACCCAGTGTGGATTTAATCAACTTCTTGAAGGAGAGGTAAGTGAGAGGTTTTTAAGTTGACTATTTTCTGTGATTGTTATATTGTTTTCCGACATATCTAAAATACATCACGCATGCATTTGGTCTTCACTGATCTTTAACCTGCAACATTTGATGTCAACAGCCTATTATGATGCTTTTGGATAACCAAACGCCCTCTGTGTCTTAGGTAAAAGAGTGGCTCTGTCTAAAATGTCAGATGGAAACAGCTGTTAAAGCATCCGAGCCCATTGTGTCATCTACGGTGAAGTCTCAAGCCAGGTCCAGCAAAGTTTCTTCTTCTGCTACAAATGAGTTAAAGGACATTTCTAAACCAAACACGGGTAAAATTGAAAGCCCTGCTATAAAACAGAACAAGATCGCGGGATCAGAGTCCGGTCGGAAAAACGTGTCAACAACATTATTGCAGTCAGGGCAACCTGAAGGAAATAATGAAACACCGCAAGGCAATCAGAAGACCGATTCTAAGAAACAACTTGACCAGAGTAGAGCTGCTTCAGCTCCAAAGCAAGATTCTGGAGGATTATTTAGCCTGGGTGGCTCTAATTCGAAACTGGAGGCAGAAAAGCCCACAGAGTCAGTCGCTGGGAAGATGTTTGGATTCAGTTCATCAATATTCAGCTCGGCATCTACTTTAATAAATTCCGCTGTTCAGGACCAGTCCAGGACTTCTCCACTGGTTTCTCCCAAGATGTCCCCTGCCAAAGAGATTAAGTCTCCTGCAAACCCTAAACTGGAGCAGCAGAAGGAAACAGAGTCAACCCGGCAGATCAAGACACTTCCGAAAGGTCCAACCGAAGGAGCGAAAGCTCCGGCAGAACCCTCAAAGTCTGAGACCGATTCTTCATCAGCTGCCAAGCCAGTCCAGAACAGGTGTCCACTCTGTAAGGATGAAATTAACGTGGGCTCGAAGGATCCTCCCAACTACAATACCTGTACTGAATGCAAAAGCAGAGTCTGTAACCAGTGTGGCTTCAATCCAGTGCCTAATGAAACAACGGTAAGCTTAAGAGAGGAGGTGAGGTAGTTGTCAAGAGTCACCTTGTTGACGGAATCTGTGACATCTCAAATATTTTGAATTTATTTCAATCACACACATACAGGTGCTTTTATATTTTAGAAATCTTAACGTTATTTAACAGGGATCTTGACATTTGCATTTAACTGCTGTTGATAGTGAAAGTGCATGTCTCCTTTATATCTAAATGATCTGTACATTCAATCTATTTTTACCAATGTAATATGAATTACTGAATTCTTAAACTTCAGTTTACAACCTGACACAGTATCATTATATTTAGTGTCATTATCTTAAAAAGAAAATCCCACAGCTGAGAAATATCATACACCAGTTTACTGATAAACATTTGTCCACCATTATGGAAAGTTTTCTCTTACTAGTTCTTTTTTCTCTGTAGGTGAAGGAGTGGTTATGTCTAACATGCCAAACGCAGCGGGCTCTAGGAGCAGCACATCCCCCGGGAGTTGCTTCTATCAACTCTCAGGTATCGTCAAAACAGCAAAAGGGAAACGTCATGAGCTCGGCTAAACTTGAAAAGCAAGAGCCATCAGTGCCACATTCTCCTCAGAGAAAACCACAAGCTGTGGCAGCAAAGCCATCTACAGCGGAGGCTGCTGACAAACCAGAAAGTCAGAAACAGATGAGCGCAGTTCCGACAAAGAACCCGACAAAAGAGCCCCAGAAAATTTCAGGTCCTAACAAACCAGTCCAACAGGCTCCTACCGGAGCCACGCAGCAAGAGTCAGGAGGGTTTTTCGGGTTTGGCAGTGGCAGTAAAAAGTCCGAAGCCGCACAGCCGGCCGAGTCGGTGACGGGAAAAATGTTCGGCTTTGGTTCTTCCATCTTCAGTTCTGCCTCCAGTTTGATTACCTCGGCTGTTCCCGATCAGCCCAAAACCACCCCGCCCATCTCTCCGAAAATGTCCCCGGCGAAAGAAATCAAATCCCCCGCTTCCCAAAAGAATGAACAGAAAAAGCCAGACAAGGTACAGCAGACAAAGACGCCTGTATCAGGACAAGATAAAGTGGACAAAGTCCCATCCGAGATCCCCGGCACCGCAGCGCCTTCACAAGCGGTCAAAGCAGGAACGTCCACTTGTCCGCTTTGTAAGGTCAAACTCAATTTTGGGTCCAAAGAGACACCAAATTACGATACCTGCACTAAATGCAAGGATACTGTCTGTAAGCAGTGTGGATTTAACCCCATGCCAGATACATCGGAGGTGAGTACAACTCTGCTAAATATTTATCAGTCATGCATTTTTCTTAAAATATTTTCAATTCTTCATTGTTTTGAATTGCGGTTGTGCAGCCTTAAAATTACCGTAATTTCCTGACTGTTTAACGCACTTGAATGCAATCCGCAACGGCTAAAAATAAATAAATGTGTACATATATATTGTGTACATATATATTGTCTCTCACTTGTAAAGCGTCTTTGAGTATCATGAAAAGCGCCATAGAAAACCTATGTATTATTATTATTATTATTATTATATATAGGCCGCACTTGTCTACAAGCCGCAGGTGTCCACGTTGTAACACGAGATATTTACACAGTAACATTTCTTTTTTTTTACTTTTAATTTAATACATACGGGTAACATCCACACATACAAACTGGAAATGCTTTATTTTTCTGAACAGTCCATCCATTTTCTATCCCCACCCAGCTGATCGCTATCTTTGTCTTCCTCCTGCGCACTAAAACCATTAAATGTTGTCTTCTTCACTGTCGGAATTGAGAAGCCTCAGAATTTCACGGTCGTTTCATTGGTTGGATGTGACGAGGCTAAATGTTTTGGCGGCATGAAGCTCGTTAGCCCCCAAAAAATCCCAAAATTAGCCGCATCATTGCTAAAGCCGCAGTGTTCAAAGCGTGTGAAAAAAGGGGCGGCTAATAGCTCGGAAATTACGGTACATTAATTGTCGTACCTCAGCAAAAAGGATGAAAATACATTAACTCAGCCTTGACTCTAGAGCTGTAATATATTGGTACACACACAAAAAAATTGGTGATCCAGTGCCTTGTCTTGAAGTTATGTTTTAAAATATATAAGAAATTCTACTACCTTTTCATCACGTATGTCCAGATTTTGAGCCAATTTGTAACTATTGCACAAAAGTACATTGCTGGGTCAATGCTGAAACATTGATGTGGCACCATACTTTATTCTGCTGTTGTATAAAAGTATCCCATCATTTAATGCTAATAAGATACATCAATAAAAAATATACATGAATAATAATGTGGTTTTCCCGTAGGTGAAGGAATGGCTGTGTCTGAATTGCCAGGTGCAAAGAGCTTTAACGGAAGTTGAATCAGCAGAGCCTCCACTGATGAAACCTCAGGTGATGCCTGAAAAATTAGCCACACCTGCAGCTCCTCCAACAGACGAGGCTACAAATAAACAGAAATATACTAAACCCGCACAAAAAGTAGAAGTACTGGACAAAAAACAGGAGGAGAGTTTAATGTCAACCCAATCACAAAAGATTGATGACACCAAAAGTGCTTTCTCTGACCCCACAAAAGATGAGAAAGCGGATTTACCACCGAAAAAAGACCTTCCATCAGTCATTGCTCCTCCCGACAAAGAAACGGCAGCTGTGGTTTCAGACCCCAATAAAGTCAAGAGTGCTCAAGGTCCTCCTGTCCAAACAAATAGTGACATGTCACCCAAGAAGAACAAGGATTCACCAAACCCACCTTTAACTAAAGAAGAATTAGAAAAGAAACAAGAATCGGCTCCAAAACCTGAAACAGTAAAAAGATCAACCGGTGAAAGCGTCAAACCTCCTGATGCATCACTCGCCAAATCTGCATCCCAAACAGCGCAGGCAGCAAGTAAAGATACAGGAAGTTTCTTCAGCTTTGGTAGCGCTAAGTCTCAGCAAGCTGCGTCAAAAACTACCGATGCGGTGACGGGAAAGATGTTGGGATTCGGTTCTACTCTTTTCAGCTCCGCTTCCAGTTTGATAACATCTGCGGTACAAGAGGACTCTAAAAAAACACCACCAAGTTCTCGCAAAATGTCTGCCCCTGTTACAGTGTCGGATAAAACGTTACGGTCTGGAATTTCCCCCAAGTCCAGCCCTCCTGTGTCCCCAAAAGTAACTCCAGCAAAGCAGGCGAAGCTACCGGCCGATCAGGGACCGGAAACAAGGGCACACCAACCCGAGCAGACAAATGCTGCTCTTCCGGGGCAGGTGGTGAACGGGCTGTCAGAGTCTTCAGCACAAGAAGCATCTCAAGTTCCTCAAAAACTGCCACAGTCGACTTGCCCTCTTTGTAAAGTGGAGCTGAACATGGATCCTCCTGCTTACAACACCTGCACCCAGTGCAATACCACTGTTTGCAACAAGTGTGGATTTAGTCCAATGCCAAGTGTAGCAGAGGTAAGAGGAATCTATCTATCTATCTATCTATCTATCTATCTATCTATCTATCTATCTATCTATCTATCTATCTATCTATCTATCTATCTATCTATCTATCTATCTATCTATCTATCTATCTATCTATCTATCTATCTATCTATCTATCTATCTATCTATCTATCTATCTATCTATCTATCTATCTATCTATCTATCTATCTATCTATCTATCTATCTATCTATCTATCTATCTATCTATCTATCTATCTATCTATCTATCTATCTATCTATCTATCTATCTATCTATCTATCTATCTATCTATCTATCTATCTATCTATCTATCTATCTATCTATCTATCTATCTATCTATCTATCTATCTATCTATCTATCTATCTATCTATCTATCTATCTATCTATCTATCTATCTATCTATCTATCTATCTATCTATCTATCTATCTATCTATCTATCTATCTATCTATCTATCTCTTTTATTTTTGGAAAATTGGATGCATTGTTGAAGTGTAATTTTATTTCCTCTTAACTTTTATGTTTGAACACGTTTTAATTGACCTTGAAGCAGTCGTCGGGTTTAATATTGAAACAACAGAGAGGAAATAACCTTGATTTTTTTTTTTTTTTTTTTTTTTCTGCTTCAGGGGAAAGAATGGCTTTGTCTCAACTGCCAAATGAAGAGAGCACTGGGAGCCTCTGAACCTCTTGGACTTCCCTTGATGAAACCCCAGCTTTCACCTTGCAAAGAAAGAACTGCCACGAAAGAGGAGAAAGACACACCAGTTTCTACTCAGGAAGACAAGAAAAACATAACGACCAAGGACGAGTCTATCAATTCTTCCACAACCAAAGAAACTGAATCCCCCGGCCTTGAAGCACCAACAAAGAAAGTTACCCCTCTAAATCCACCCTCGTCCACCGCGCCTGCCATCGCTACCAAAACTGATGCATCATCACCTTTACATAAGCCTTCTGAAGGGACATCTGGGGAGAAACATGGCGTACCCCATTCTCAAGCTCCAAAAGCTGCTGTTTCTACTGCAAAGTCTGCAAATCCATTGGATCCCAAAACAGGAAAATCAGCACCCCAACAACTTGCAGACAAAGGAAAGTCTCCGGCCAAATCTGTTCCCCCGCCTGCTCATCCTGCAAAACAGGAGTCAGGAGGGTTCTTTGGTTTTGGTGGTCCAAAGACACAGCCCGCCACCACAAAATCATCTGAGTCAGTCACTGGAAAGATGTTTGGTTTTGGAACATCTTTTTTGAGCTCGGCTTCCAATTTGATATCATCTGCCGTCCAAGATGAACCAAAAACCACACCTCCTTCTTCTCCCAAAATTGAACCTGAAAAGGAGAGCAAACATCCAACTATCAAGAAAACCGCGGAGGAGAAAGTAGACGCCCCACAGCAGAGAAAAGATCCCTCAACCGTACAAATAAAACTGGACAAAACTGCGTCTGAACCCCTCAAAGTAGCAGCAAGTACACATGGGACCTCAGAAAAAGAACAGTTCATTTGTCCGCTCTGCACCCTGGAACTTAAGATGGAAGACAAAAACCCCATCAACGTCAGCACATGCACAGAGTGCAACACTACCGTCTGCAACCAGTGTGGATTCAATCCGGCGCCAAACATAACCGAGGTAAATCAGTCTTTTATTGTATTTACTTTGGAAAAAAAACATTGAATGCCTGTTTGAGAAGAAGGGGCAAGATGTCATTGGACGCTGTTGTCTGACAATAGAGTTTGCTGTTTAAGTTACCGTCATGTAATCAAATGTAGGCAGTACTTTTTGTAGCTTTAATTGAAGTGTCTGTTTATACGGTAATATACAGAGTTCTTTAATTCAAGACAAAGCCAGAAAAAAATCTACCTGGTATAATTGGTTTGCTGCAATTCAGGAACTCAATGTGTCCTCTGTAAATTCCATCAATGGTTACAAATAGTTATAAAAATGTTGATATAATGCATAATTATAGTTCATGTACAATAATGATGAAAACAGATTTTCATCCCATTTCAAGTTATTTCATGTTTTCTGGATGCCATGCACATCTTAAATGACAGCCCAGTAATGTATTCATTGTGTCGCTGCTTCAAGGTCAAAGAATGGCTCTGTCTGAGATGCCAGACAAAGAGAGCACAAGGAAACTCGGAGTCTACAGAACCTCCTTTGGAGAAAATAAGGCCCCCCTCAACCAAAGGATCTTCAACTCCTGCATCTGAACAAAATAAATTGCTGACATCAGACCAGAAAGAGAAGTTTACAGCAGTTGCAAAAGAGGATACTGTAAAGAAAAACTTAAAGAAAGATCCAATGAAAGATGAGGCCACAGTGTCAACTGCACCCCAAAGGCAAACAAATACCGGTCAAGAACAATCCCAGGATCTTGTTTCTCAGAAGAAGCCTACTGGAAAAGCGCAAGACATGCAGGTTCTAACAACCGCAAATCAAGGAATCAAAGCAGGCGTCACAAAACAAGAAGATGGGAAACCTCTGAAACCACCCTCGAAATCTCCAACCCTTCCAGCCAAATCTGCGCCACCACCAACCCAGCCGGCTAAACAGGACAAAGGTGGCTTTTTTGGCTTTGGAAGTCCTAAAGCACAACCTGCTGCTACAAAGTCAACTGACTCCGTGGCAGGAAAGATGTTTGGTTATGGTTCCTCTTTATTTAGCTCCGCATCGACGTTGATAACGTCGGCTGTTCAAGACGAGCCTAAAACTACGCCGCCCATTTCTCCCAAGATGTCGCCAGCAAAGGAGAGCAAGTCGCCAGTTGCCCAGAAGTCACTGCCACCAAAAGAGGTTCAGCCTATAGCAGTGGCACAGCCCAAAGAAAAAACGTCCGCGGATCTGGCGAAAACCACAGAAGCACCGAAAGAGTCCCCGAAAGAAACTTGTCCACTTTGTAAAGCTGAACTTAATAAGGCTTCCCAGGATCAGCCTAATTTCAATGTCTGCACTGCATGTAAGACAACCGTCTGCAACTTATGTGGATTTAACCCCGAACCTAATACTGAAGGGGTAAGAGTAATTTTTATTTATTTCACAATTCACAATTTTGTATATTTGGGCTTAGAAAAATGTTCATCATTGTCCTTATTTCCTACATTTTCACAAATACAAAGACCATTTGTCAAATTTCTGTATTTCATCATTGAAAATGACAGCTGTAAATTTGATAATTTTCACTTCTTTACACCCAGCCCAATTCATCAAAACCCTTTTGTTATATCTGATGTAAAGCAAATCCTCGAAAAGGGCTGCCAATCTCTTGAGGTTCTGCTGAGACGCTGAGCTTTTTGCAGATTTATTCTCATAACAATGGTGTGCATATTCATTTGCTATAAATAAGTTTGGGTAAACACAGCACACTATAAAAGAGCTTGATAGTGTGGTGGTTCATGTGTTCATAAAGGGGATAAAATGATATATACTTGGAGAGATATCAAGAATACTCAACATATTGATATGTGCAATGTACATAATGAATAATAATAACTTTGGATGAACTGGAATGATACTATATTGATTCAACATCAGACATACAGAGTTAACCCAAGCATGATCCTTGTAAGGAGATACAAACATGCGAGTTTCATGGATAAGATTAAGACCAACAGGATGTGGTCACAGGCAGGATGTGTATCGACGCAGTGCACGTTAAGGATTTCGATTAAGGACTTTTTTTCTTTTTTTGCAATCGTTTCATCCGTCAAGTATGGAGGTGGTTGGAATTTATCAGGGTCTTAAATCCACTTTTTAGAAGCTGATAGGGATCAGAGCTTGTTTGACTGCAGAATTCTGGCTACTGACTTATGCATCCATCAGGGACCTTTCCAGTTTCAGGGATTAGTAATCGGTTCATGTTTAGTGCTGGTTGAAGACCAGCTGCACCACAGATGACTTGCATTAAGTGGCAAATATTTATGTGGTTCTCACTGGACACATTTAAAGTGACAGAAATGATTATAAAGTAAAGCACACATATGAAGACCATGTACCTTTTTTTTATACTTAATTATAATTTTTTTTTTCCCCATCCCTCTCTGTTTGAGACCAAATGTTCTCAAACTCTAACATTTTCATGTCTTTATTCTTCTTTTTTCATGGATTTTTTTTTTTGTCTTGAGGGCTTTTAAAAAGCGGTCCAGCCGACAAATATAAGCCAAGTTGAACTTATTGAATCTAATAGTCTTAGTCTTTTTAATATGTCGAATAGATGATTGTTTGATTTCAGTGGTCTCGCCCTGCTGGGGTAAATTAATGAGATATTTCAATTTATTTTTCTACGTTATCAGCAAGCCGTGAACGGTCAAACAACTGACTAGTTTTTTCAAAGTCAAAGCTGAGAGGAAGCAGCATGCTGCACACAGCATGCGTGTTACAGTATCATAATCTGAACAGTTGGGTTTGAAATTAGATTATGTACTTATTTTACAAAGATAATTAATATTTTAAAATTAATGTAATTGTAAAAAAAAAAAAAAGATTTTCTAGATCTGTTTTTTTATAAATTATGAGAGAAATTGCAGATTTACTAATTTAATTTGTGTGGGTGTGTGTTTTATTTTAATTTATTTATTTTTAATTTGACTGTATTTTTTTATTTCTATTATTTAGAGAGCTCAAGCAAAATTAAATTGCAATGAAGGTCAAGCTACATGTGGGTGGTTGTTGGGTCTGCACAATGACAGTTGTGGCCCGAGTCATTATGTAATGGCGCATGAAAAGGTTGCCTCAGCTTTACTGAAAATGTATTAGAGCTGTTGTGCAACAATATTACTGAGATGGGATTGGCTGATAAAGTAGAGCAATAATCAGGGAATTTCTTGCAGCCAATAAAGAAAGGAGATGGTAAAACCCTGTGACATGCCAAGAAACAGAGGTGAAGCAGATTAACCGTCTACATTTCCCGTAATGACATGTGACACATGTTTTAGTGTTGAACAGCTGGCATTTCTCTGCAGGAACATTTATTTATTCATTCATTGACTTACCCTGAATCAGGTAACCATAATTATTATTAATATCATAATCACAATAATTATTATTATGCAATGTTGGAGGACGGGGTGGACAACCAAGTGACTTTTTCAGCTAGCTCCAAGCCTGGATAAATACACAGGGTTGCGCCAGGAAGGGCATCCGGAGTAAAACTTACGCCAAAACCAAATAGGGGAAATGCGGGTTAACAACGACCGCCACCGGTGCCAATAACCTACAGAGTACTTGTGGAAATTCGGCTATTGTGGGAAGCAGAGAGAGACGAAAAAGGCAAAAGACTGGAACTGAGAGTAAGTTAGCTAGTTGGTTGACATGGATTTACTGTCTGTCCAGGAGAGCAGGGGGAAAGGTAGCAAGGCTAGAAGTGGAGGTGCAGGTTTTAAGTTGTACTATCATAGTTTTGACAGGAAGAGTAATAGAGTAAGAGTTCTCTTGAAGGGGTAGTTTGTTAGGAATGGTCTGGAGGTGAAAAAGTGTCACATAGAAGGAAAAAGACAGGAGGCAGAGCTGGAAGTAGCAGAGATGACGATGTCGAGGTGCCGTTTGGGAGTGACGAGGACGGACAGGGTTAGGAACCAGTGCGTCAGAGGGACAGCGCATGTTAGATGTTTTGGTGATCAGGACAGAGGGGCCGGGCGGAGACGGTTTTGACATTATAAAAAGTAATAGTGAATAAATTGGTCGAAGGACGCTGAGGTTGGAACTGCCGTAAAAGAGGACATGAAGTTGGTTGGTGTGAAAGAAAAGCGTACAGAGAACATGGTTAGATGGAGGAGGTTGATATATTGTGGCAGTCCGTGAAGGTAGCAGCACAAAGGAAAAGAAGAAAAAGAAGATTATTATATACAACCTCTACCACTAATTATAATAATAAAAATGATAAGAGTGCAGGATAAGCAGAAGAAGATGGATGGATGGATGATAACAGTCACATAAATAATCATAATCTTAATCATGATCATAAAAATATTATGGAAATATCACTGTTATTTTTAGTAGTAGAGTAGTAGTTGGAGTAGTATTAAAATGAAGCCCAAGCTTAAAAAAAAAAAATATATATATATATATATATATATATATATATATTTTTTTTTTTTTCAATAATACTAGAAATACTATCAAAAAAAAAAAATATATATATATATTTTTTTTTTTGATAGTATTTCTTGTACCACATGTACTTGTCAGACTCCATCAAAATGTTGTCTTAGTCTTGAGATAAATGTGTCTGTTTTGATTTCATGATTTAAAAATAGTTGCTGACAAATATCAAATACTAGAGAAGACATCATTCCCAAGACCAATATTTATAAATAGTTCTCAATAATGTCGTAATAGGCTCCATTATTCCCCATGACCCTGAGTGCAGGATAAGTGACAGACAATGGATGGATGGATAGATGAAGAAATAGGCCAAATTTAGTAAAATTTTACAATATTGATCAGCTTGTTGAGATTCAAAAGACGGAAAAAATAGTAATACTAATAAAATAATGATAATGACAATAATATTACCAGAAAAACTTTTCTTGATTTTTTTTTTTTTTTTTTTTTCCCCATTTTTTTTTTTACACTCAAAATTATCCAAATCTTTTTTAGACAAATTATTTCATCAGTCCAAAATACTGTTTGATACAGTGGTCGCTACAGTATATCAAAAGTACACGAGTACACATTTATTGAAATAATCTTAATCATTCAGTTTCAGCTGCTCTATTAGAATTCTCAGAAGTTTTTGCTTATTGTTTGAGCTGGAGATGAACCATGGTAATTCAGTAAGATCCAAAACAAATTTATTTTGCATAAGAGATGAGATGAGAACAACTTTATTTATCCCGAAGGAAATTGTTGTGCCAGAGTTTCAAGCAAAAACATAACAATAATAGATAATAGTAGGAGGGAGGGAGAATAAGAAATACAATATGATTTATATGAATGAGCATGAGCATTTGTAATCACTTTTCATTGTAATAACAGGAGGCAGAATCCCAAGGGCAATATTAGTATGGAGCATTAGAACTGAAAGAGATGAGCCTTCTATGTAACTGACACTTCTCTTATTTCTTGCGGACAGCAAGGAGAGGAAGAGACCCGGGTTTGAGGCTAGTTAAAGGAATTGGGAAGCGCGACTGATTACTGTGTACAACCAAGTAAAGCACGAGTTTAGCTTTAACACGTGGATATGATCCTTTGCCCGAAGCTTTCTTATCCACTGAGCCATTTTTCTAATGCAGAACAGCAGATTGTTTCTTTGCAAGTAAACAGAAATCCCCCCATTTTCAATAAAAATAGGTTTAAACAAAAGAAGGTCACTGTAGGCTACGGAAGGCCAGCAGCAAATTTATCCATTTTATCTTTTGCTTCTTCTGCTTCAGCTGACTGCATCAAAAGCCAGGGAGTGACTCTTGTCTGATAAGTAGGGCGCACGTGTGTTGTGCTTTGCCAGCTAAAGCTTCCAGTGACAGAATGAAGGAAAGGTGCTTTATCATATTTTGCACCTGTCATTTCTTTTCATGCTTTGTATTTTAGTACATCGTATGAATATATATCATGTTTATACTTTTACTTTTCAAAAGGTTACTTTTTTATTCTATTTTTTTAAATATATGTTTAATGGAGTTAATCAAATGTATAGTTAATTACATTTTGAGTTTTGATGTTTGAACATAGCTCATGAAAATGTTTGTTTTTTTTCTTTTTATTAAACATTCTTTGATAGTATGCATTATGCGTGACCCACACACTTTTGTCTTCATTCAATTGGGTAATTCTATATATTTACCTGTCTGTTTTCATATTTTCATTTTTTTTAATTTTTTTTATAGAATGTCATGATCCTCCCTGTAGGCTAGACAACAATGCAACAATGTTGACACTAACAGACTCGGTTAAAAATAGTCACTCCTTTGAGATACAAAACAGACCTGCCGCATCGCTTCTCTCCCCAGAAGCCCTGTTTATAGTGAGACACCCAGCTTGCTGTGCTAAAATTAAGAAACCTGATTATTTGACCCTTTTACACAATTACACAATTCTTGAAAGAGTCATCTTTTGATTAAATAAGTATTGCAATAATTTTGTACCGCCACTGACTAATAGTGCCAGTCCATACTTTTTTGTTACTGGTAATCAGGAAAGGCCTAGATACCATCTACCCTTTTCTTTAATTTGTAGATGTATCACCTCACATTTGCTCGCATTTTCTTTGCTCCCTTTTTCCACCGTTGGCTTCGGTTCAATTTCTGATGGTTGATGCATCATTTGTCAAAGAGGAAAAAGGAGTTGTATTTCCTTGTTTTTAGAATGGAGCACTCTGCTTAATAATGATTATAAGGTCAACATTTCTTATTATCAGAGGGCTTGATTTATGAAGGTTTACGCTCTGCAAAGGCTGCTGAAAGCAGTGTATATTAACCGTCTATTGTTTGTGCGAAAGAAATCTGCCAGAAAATCAATAGCAAAGTTCTAGTCCAAGTATAAATAAAAAAAAAAAAGCAGAATGACCTGCATGCTAAGTTGTTTCTTTTGGTAAAAGCACTTTGCCTTAATATGATAGACACTTGTGCACTTTTATAATTTAATTTACAGTTTTGCACTTTAAACTTAACAGTTCTGATTTCCCTAGGTTTTGCATGACCGCATTGTATTTCGCAGTGACATAAATAAACTCGGTCGTGATTCATAAGGTCCGGCAGATTCAATGATGCAGCAGGCCTGCAGGTCAAGACAATAATTTTTGTGTTGTCACTGTGAAGGTCTAATCATCCAACTCATAGCTAATCATGGCCAGCAGCCGCTCCTACAGCTTTCTGGTCTTCAATCATGAAATAGATTTAATTAGAAAAAAGGGCCCTGTGGCGCTGAAGCACGGCTCTCAAACTCAGGGCCGCAAGACAATGGCTTAAGCTGAGGTTGAATTTGGTATTTATGTGTGTATAGAGATTTTTCTTTTGCTTTGCGACCGACTGATTTCAAGGTTGATGTAGAGCGGCCTTTTAAAATTCAGTTGTTTTCCCTGTCTGAGTTGAATCTACTATTAAGTTAGTTAATTGGAGAAGTAGATAGATTAGAGACTTTACCTATACGGGAGATTTTTTCATTTAATCATTGAAGAAAAAACAAATATACACATATACACTGTATAGTGCTGCAGTGTTATTTGGATCAGAATAATATTTTGGTAAAACTTTTATTGTAATTCTTACCTTTTTTGGCACCATACAAATGAATTATTTGTAATGACAAGTTGTATTTACAAATTGCAAATATCTATAATTTTCACAGTTTTCTCCAGTTGGAAACTAACTTAATGGTTTTCAGTTTATTTGTTTATTTTCTTAGAGTCTTATTAATGTACTCTTCTAGTTTTCACAAGAAGACAAATTGATTTTAGGTTTATTTTGAGATCAAGAGCTAAACCGTAATATAAGAGAGGGTGTATTATATCAGTCACAAAAAATCATGAGGAGCAGGAGGTATACAGGACTGTCCCAGAAAATTAGAATATTGTGATAAAGCTCTTTATCTTCTGTAATGCTATTACAAAAAAGAAAATGTCATACATTCTGGATCCAATACAAATCAACTGAAATATTGCAAGCATTTTATTATTTCAATATTGATGATTATGGCTTATATCTTAAGAAAACTTGAAAATCCTATCTCAAAATATTACAATATCATGAAAAAGTAATTTTTGATTTTTTTAATTGCATTACAGAAGATAAAGAACTTTATCAAAATATTCTAATTTTCCGAGACAATCCTGTATATACACTCATATACATGGACTACCATTATCTCCCCAGCATTACAGTTCCTATCACCATTGTAGAGCAAAGTAATAAAACAAATAAGGTTTCCATGTTTGACTCAAGCCTTGACTGTTGTCAACCCGTACAATCTGTCCAAGTAAAAACAGTGAAATCTTAAAGTTGACAGGGAAGCAAAGAAAGCGCAAATGAAAACAACTTCAGCTTTTCATTCTCATGTTGCCACAGTAGACACAATAAATCATATGAGTGAATGTTCATTGATGCTAACTTTTATTACAATAAAAAAAAAAAATGCTGCTCTATATTCTCTTTTACCGTACCATGTCTTTACCCATCCACGTCTTTAATTTTGATCACAATATATGCGGTATCAATTTCGATTATCTTGCTGTCCAAGCTGTAGACGTAAGTCTAATGGGCTGTGATTTCATCAACACGTATTAAGCATTAAGCTCGGTATGTGAAATGTCTTGATTGTGGCTACATTAGGCACATTGTGGGGTGTGAAAAAAAGGATATTAAACAAAACATTTTAAACAGCTGACATTTGATTTATATATGAATGCAAGACATCATTTGAAATGTGTGTTTAATGTGTCATTTATATATCTGCTTTTACAGAAGGAATGGCTGTGTCTAACCTGCCAGACTCGAAGGGCCTTGTCGGGGCAACTGGGAGACTCTGTAAAATTGCCGCAACCTCTCCCAAAGCCGGCCATACCAGAAGCTCAAGCTACACCTGCAGCCAAACAGGCAGAGCTCCAAATTGCAACGGCAAAGGCAGACGCCACGCCAGCTGCCGTTCAATCCCAAGCCACATGTGCTTCCACCAATGCGGCAACAACGGAAGCAAAGGTAGCGTCTGTTTCTGTTGAGAGTGACACCATGGCTACGACAAACTCCACAAACATTGAGCCCAAGACCAAAAGCACTGCAGAAAAGGTTCCACCGGTGGTACCAGAAAAACAGCCTTTGGATGATAAGAAAGAGTCAGAAAAAGTAGAGCCCGCTGGGACAGAACCATCACAGATCGGAGAGACCCAACCTGATCGTCACCAAGACAAAGTCGAGACAAGCAAGGCACAAGCATTAACTGAGGTTACAGATGAAGTAATATTCTCTACTGCTCCAGAGAATGCTAAGGCCAGTGATGTTCTGAGGACTGACACGAAACCAGAACTGTCTGCTTTGGAGACGACTGTCACCACTGTTCAGCCTGATGGTGAACTACAACAAAGTGAGGCCACAACATCTTTAGTGGAAGAAATGTCTCAAGCACCAGAATTAGCACTGGAAGCAGAGCCGCATACAGTGGTAGACAGCGATACAATGGCTGATAAAGAAATTGGTGTTTCTTTAGTTCCAGAGTCACAAACTGAAAGAAATATCATCTCCGAGGTAAGAGAAAATACTTTTTATTATTATCATATTATTGTTATGATTGAGTTATCATTATAAGGAAGTGGGCAACAGAATTGCAGCGCAATTAATGGTGGGAAAAAAACAGAGGTAAATATGCACAAAAAATAATATAATTTTTATAGTATTCTAATAAAATATCCTTGTATTAAAGACATACAATTCCTGTAAAAAAAACTAAAATCTTGGTTTTAAGAATTATATTCAGCTCTCAGCAGGTGCCACGATTATCACAAATATATTGTGCTAGTAATGTTCAAATGTCGTCTGCAATATACTGATCATTGTTACAGTATATCATGCAATGGGTCATTAAGCACATCCATATTAACTGTTATGCTGTTGTCTGACATTTTTTAGGAGCTAGATAAAGGCAAGAAAGAGCCAGTGAAAGAAGCGGAGGTACCTCCGACAGCTGGAAAGACTGAACCAGAGAACGTCGTCTCTGGAACACCTACTGAAAGCAAATCTACAACAGAGGGGCAATTTGAGGATCAGATGAAGATTTTACCTGAATCGAAGGAAGGACCGGAAGCTACCGGTGAAACTAAAAGTGAAATAGTGAAAGATACAGTCATGCCAGCAAAGGAGGAGGTTAAAGCTGAAAAAAGGCGCCTAAGTTTCCAAGCAATGGAAGAGAGCAGTGGAAGTGAACTCACGCCGTCACCTAAAAACCAGAGGAGACGTCTGAAGGTGAGCGATATTTCTTCCAGCAGTGAAGACAGCAAAACGGAAAGCGCCGACTCCTCCATTGAAGATGACGACTTCATCCGCAAGCAGATCATGGGAATGGGTGATGAGGAAGATATCACTCTCTCAGAAGACGATAAAGAAAATAATGTGGCAAAAGAAGAAGCTGTCATGGAGGTTGTGCTTGATAATGCAACAGAAGGTAGAACAGACGATGAAAATGGCTTAGCTACAAAAACAGACCCTTTAAAAACAGTTGTTGCAACTACTCAGGAACTTTCTGAGCCAATGCCCAATATTACTTTCAAGAGAGCTATTCCAGTCATGAAACATAGGCAAAGTACCGAAGAGGAAGTTGAAAGCATCACAGATTCTCTGTCAAAAGGATCGTCCAGTGTTCAGGCGTCTAGTTTTACGCCCGGATCATCACCGACATCTGCATCGTCCCTCGATGAAGACAGTGACAGCAGTCCCAGTCACAGGAGAGTCAGTGGGGACAAGCAGTATCGCAAAGGTAAACAGAGACAACCAAACCAGCCTCTACCAACCATCGAAGACTCTTCTGAGGAAGAGGCAACGAAGGAGGAGAAGTCAAGAAAAGACAATGAAACGATGGCTCGTTGTCAGCCTCCGTTTCAAAATGATAATGTGTCTTCCGCAGAGGATTTAAGACAGTCCTATGTAATGGACAAACCTAAAAGAACATCTGACTCTGAGTGCTCTACCAATGTAGATCCAGATCCAAAGGCAAGGGAAGCTGTACAAAGAGGCAGTAAGCCCTCACCAACGGTCATACCCTTTAATCCCTCCGACCCATCTGAAGAAGATACAATTTCAAAATCATTAAAGAGTGCCGAGGAAGCGTACGAGGAAATCATTCAGAAGACGAAAATTATTCCAGGGGAAAGTCCTCCAGATATAGAGCCAATGTATGGAGGAATGCCCATAGAGGACTATCTTTATGAATCTTTAGTTGAGGACCCTGAAATTAGGGTAACAGGTGCTCTGGAGGCTGATCCTAAACAGGACGTTGGTTCTGAACTTCCAAAGAAACTTAGATCTCCAGAGGAGGTCTATGAAGAGATGATGGAAAAAAAGAGAGAATTAATGATCATAGAACAAGAGTTCCAACAAGCCCAGACAGCCATAGAAAGTTCCACATCTCCCTCGGCTGCTGAGACCTGTATAGTGGTCATACCCAGCGAGGAGACCAGTCCGACTGGAGCGACCGAGCCCCCAACGGGCAGTGAAACCTGGGCTGAACTGCCAGTGAAGAAAAAGAAACGTCCAGCTCCGCCACGGCCTTCTGAACCCCCAAGGCGTAATGAGATGGCCGCTGTTCCCACTAATACTGGGTCTAGAGGTTTCGTAAGACCCATGGTTCCCCAAGATCCCGCGTTAAGAAAGGCACTGTTCCCGATACCCGACCTTAAGATTACCCAGTGTTCCTCGGGAGAAGAGGAGGATGACAGTCTTGCAGACGAGTATGGAGTTGGTATTTCCTCTGATATTACTCCGAGTGACGATTCTGAGACGAAAGAAGACGCAAACTCGCCTTTATTTGACGCCAATGAAATTGAAAGCACCAGTGTGGTGAGTGAATTTCCGGAGCCCAAACCAATTCCGACTCCAATATCAGCTCCAGAGCTAACTACAACACCATCGCCAGTGTCACCCGTGTCCCCTCCGACTTCACCGGCCTCACCGGACTCTAGTTTGGCATCTAATGCCACTTCTTCATCCTCGTTCATGGCTCAAACACCCGTGTCATCAGACTCCACTCCATTGTCTACCCCTCCGTCTGCAGTTGTAGTTACCCATTCCCCTCCTGGTATCTTGCCATCATCACCTGCTTTCATTGAGGATGCACCGCCTTGTTCATCTGAATCTCTAATCACAGTTACCATACCAGACGTTGTGTCTGATCCATCCAAAGCCCACACAACTGTAGTTAAAACATCTATGGCTGAACCACAAGCCCCTGCAGAGGCTCCTCTGCCCGTTGTTGTCGAAATGCCAGACTTGGTTTCATCTCCGTCTCAGCTTCCTCTTAAGGATTCAGCGCTGATACAAGTGTTTGCACCAAGCCCAGCGCCTGTTGTTGTCTCAACACACACAACACCCCATAGTATGGTCCCGCCTGTTATAAGCCTAATTCCTGTTACGACACCAGCCTCAGATCGTACAGTTTCCACTTCTGTCGTCCCAGTCTCACAGCCAGGGCCAGTCATTGTCCAAATGCCTGACCTGGTTTCAACTACATCCTCAGTTTCTTCATCTACCCCATTGCCAGTCTCAGCACTTGTAACTGCCCCTGCTGTGGCTCATCCCAGTGTAGTACACTCAGTCCCTGTTCAACCTGCTGCTCTTTCAATGAGTCCGGTAATAGTTCCGGCACAAGCTCAAACATCCACGACTATAATTAAAAGGAAAGTCCCGCCCCCTCCTCCCCCACGGTCTACCTCAGTTTCAATGGTCGATCCCAATGCAGAACTTTCATCTCAAAGAACTGTCCAGCATGTTTCACCTACGATGGCAACTATCTTACCAATGGAAAATAAAGTTGCTGGCCAGGTAATGCAGTCTGTATTTGTGGATATACAGCCAAGAATTGAGGATGTGAACCCAGATAATGTATCTGTCCCTCAAGTCGTGACCCCAACCAGACAAGGACATGTAGTTATAATTGTCCCCAGTGTGGAAAACCTGTCTCGGCTCAGTCAACTATCACAAGAAGGTACAGGGTTAGTGTCGTACTCTGCTTCTCATTTAACAAGTAGTCAAATATCCCCTCATCCCGTGGATTCAAGTGCTTCTCCCATTGAGGCTGCATCAGATTTATGCATCAGTAAGATAAATTTACCATCTTCTAAGACATCACCAGTTGTTTCGGCAGCACCACCATCACCTCAACCTGCAACAAGGACAGAAGTTTTAGACTCAGTAAAAGTATCGGTTGTAGATACACCGTCACCGCCTCCTGCCGATGTAACCAAAACCATAATTTCTCCAAAGACCCCTGTTTCCAGTGCTGCAACACATATATTGGGATCAGGGGAATCCGTTCCTGTAACAGCAACCGGTCCTTGTCAAACGACCAAGCCACCTCCACCCATACCACCTAAGCCTTTATTGATTCCAGCTGGGCTGGTTTTCAGTCACAAACCAGGGGAGAGTGTAAAGCCACCTCTTCCTGTATCAACGAAATCCGCAACACTGCCCAGGACCAAGCAACCTCCAAATGCTCTGTCACTTAGCTTGACACGACCCGTGGAGTCCAAGTTGGGTACAACATCTCCAAAGTCACCTTTATCTCCTAGACATGCCAAAAGTTTGAAAACATATGTAGTGATAACGTTACCATCTGAGCCTGGGTCGCCAACAGAAGGGATAACAGTCATGGCGCCTGTAAGACGAGGCTCCATCCCGTCCACAAAAGTCTCGGGGGTACGAACTACACCCTCAGAGCAGAAAACACCGACTGAGTCATTCTTAGCACAAACAACAGTGAGAAGGGCATCTGTCCCTACTGTAAGACACCCACCTCCAATATCCACAGCTCCAACTGTGACAGTAGACCATGTGACACCATCTGAAGTATTGTGTACAGAAGTGCTCACAAGCAGAGAATCTTTACCTTCTGTTCATCAACCCCCGGCACCTTTGGTTGAACCTGTATCTCTGTCCTCCGATCAGGACAGTCTAATTAAGGCTCATACAGCACCACTTCCCGTAAAGAAGCCATTTATACCTGTAATCGCCCAGCAGCAACAGCCAATTATTCAGCCCCTATCGCCACCTAAAATAATAACTGAGGGCATCACAGGGTCCAAAGAAGTTCCCGGCCAACCATCAACCATTCAAGCCGCCAATGTACATTTCGTGCTGTCTGACACTGAATATCAAGAAACAGTCGCAGAGAACAAAGCTGTTCCACAACAACTTTCTAACGAAACTGTAGTTTCTCTGACTCAAATGCCAACAATACCTACATTCCCACAGCCTCTGGCTGAAGCTGCTGATGAATCACTGCCACAAGGCAGAGCAGAGGTAGACTCAGTTGGTCTTTGTCCAGAGAATGTAAATCAGATACAGAAGGTACAGCATGAACCGGACATGCTTACCAACGTCATTGTCACAGAGGCAGTTATGATAGCGTCACCAATTGATGCAGGTCAGCAAATACCTGTTCAGCAAATACCAATGGTTGCTAGAGAAATCCTTCATTCTGTAGATCAGGAAATGCAAATGAGTATTACTGGTGCTGATGAAACAAAAAGACCAACAGGACTCCAAACTGTTCAACCAATACAAGTTATGACAATGGACAAACAACTTATTTTGCAACAACCACATCCTGGATCAGAAGCAGTGACTGTCCAAAAAGAATTTGAACCACCAACAAAGTATTTCACACATGACTATGTTGTAACAGTGCCCGAAGTATCAACATTTCATGTTTCACCTTCAGAAGCTGAATTTATCCTGGCCCCTAAATTAGACAAGATGGTACCATTGACAACAGCTGGAAGTATTCCAACTCCCACGACTGCTGGAGTAACACCATCACCTATCAGCATGGAGGGGCAACAAATAGCGATACAACCAGGTTATCCTCCTGTTAAATATGTACCCCAGGAATTTGACTTGCACGCATCCTCAGCCAAACCATATTCTACACCACCAATTGAAGTCCTATCATTGCAACCTGCGTTGACTGAGACTACAGATGTAAGAAAAGAGTCAATACCATCATCAGTGATGCAGCCTCAGATTGTGCCTGCAATGTCAGTTGGTGTCATTACAGCTGAAGAAACCTCCAGTCAGAGGAGAACTTCTGTATCATCCATCGTTAAACCCACTTACGCGACTAGTGAGATATTCACCTATCCTACAGAATATGAAATACCCACGCAATTGGTCAAAACTGAGTCCTTCGCTGCAACCAGGAGAGAATCCATAACTATGCAACAACCCGGATCGATGGCCCAGATTATAAACATGCCAGCTGAAAAAGATGTTCCCAGTGAAGGTCATGCTGTGCAAGACCCCTACAGGAAAGGATCCTTTGCCCCGACGGAAACAGAACTAACGTATTCATCAGAATATGATCACCCACTAGAAATTATAACTACAGAGGCATATAGCAGGAGAACTTCAATACCCGCTGTACAGGATATTCCACAGGGTGTATGTGTGGCCCCACTTACCATAACTCAAATTCAGCAAGAGTCTATTGAGAGTCAAGAGATTCGAGGACCAGAAAAAGTGGTCTCTAGTATGAGTCACATGTACTCTTCGTCAATATCTACCTCTGGCCAACCTCCGGAAGCCTTACCAAGCCTGGTCACTCAGGTGGTTACTACTGAGGTCCAGAGGACCACTGTGTCTGTTGTTCATGAACGATTTCCACCTGCTCCCCCAAGCAGCGTCTCTATCACTATACAGCCAGAAATGGGTAAAGTTCAAGCCCTGCAGAAACAAAATGGGAAGATAATATATCCTGGAGATGTTATTGACTTGCGTACCATGAGAGTTGGTGCGATGATGACAGAACAAGGCATGGATTTGAGACCACCCGAGTCATGTAGACAGTCTTCAAATGAAAATAGTGGACGTCAGATTACTGCAGTACAGCCTGAAATAGTAAATCTCAGTACAGAAGTTACTCCTGCAACAACATTGTCTGTAGTCTCTGACAGCATCACCATAGTCACATGCACAGCAACCATTGCTTCATATAACAACAGTGCAGCAGAGAAACCTCTCGATTTGCAGGGCCCTGTGACATCGTTGCCACTATCCCTTACGACGTACAAACCGTTCGAGCCCCTAACACAGATAGTGTATAGACCTGTGAATGTTCACCCAAAAGTCGCCGCTGGAGCGTCCTCTCCTCAAGAATCACCAATTAATCTTTCATTTGGAGCTCTTTTATCATCCGGAGATAAACCGCCAAGTTCAACAGCTTGCAGTCCTGGTGGGTCTGCCCTTCCCTTAGAAGCCACAGGGGCTGTGGATCTATCCAACTACAGACCAGTGAAAGCAATGGTAGCTCTATCTGGAACAAGCCAAGGAGTCGTGACCACTGTTGTAGAGGATGACGATACTCCGGTGGACCTCACAGCCGGTCGGAGGAGCGTATGTTGTGATGTCATTTATAAGCTTCCTTTTACAGGAAGCTGCAGAACACAACCACCTGTCACAACTCAGCCTGAAAATCTTTTGGGATCCAGAGAAGACCACTACCAGCATGATAATTCTTTGTTTTACGGTATCAAAAGCATTAATGGTGAAAAAGTGTCCGAGTCTGAAACCAAACTCACGGAGGCTGGACTGTTCTCCTATGATTCCAAGAACGACTATGGCTATCTAGGTGGACCCACTGATGGAGCTATAGACCTAACTGCTGCCAAACTTTCTGCTGGTGAGTAGAGTTGGCTGTGGTTGTGTGCATGCATTATGGTCATTTTTCTTCTACTTTTTAAGACTTCTGTCACTAGAGATGTTATGTTGCATAGTTTCTCTAATCAATGCCTTTCTGAATGTTTTCATGTTTGCTTTTCGAATGCATGTTTTATATTTAGATATTAATATTTGCATGTTTTTGTTTTCTGTTTTGTCTTCAAACAGATGCATGCGTGTGCCTGCGTGTCCTCCCTCAATATTTTGGTTTTGCATCCTGTTAGCCACAATGGCTGCAAAAATGCATGTATATTGGCCACCGTCTTTTAAATTTGGATCTAGCGCTAACACAACAGAGCGATTACATTCAAGAGCTGTTTGTGTTTTATTAGTAATATTTTTTTTTTTCTTTTGCCTTAACTGTGGCAGGTAAACCTCTAGACTACACTAGCAAAGCTACTGGAATCTACGCTGGGATATCTACTGCAACATGCGCTCAGGCTCCTGTAACTGGATTTAGTGTAAATAGTGTTTTAAAAACTGCAGATGGAATAGTTTACTCCTCTGTTGCCGCACCGGTTCCATCCACATGTGCAATTACTACCCAACCTGGCTCCATTTTTAGCACGACCTTAACGCCTACGTTAGCAATCCAGAACCAGTCGTTGCCCCATCCCTATGGCTTCATTACTTCGGCAGACCCAGGACAGATAATTCCTTTTGACATAGGGATACCCAAGGAGCTCATACCTACAGCTTTGGCTGACATCATAACAGGCTTTCCGGATATGTACTCGGACACCACCCTGGAAGCAATAGCCGCATCTCTTGACGCATTAGCATCATCCCCGATATTCCCGGGCTTAGATAATACCAAGATGGCCCAATATCAAATGGAGAGAGAATTTTTAGAGCTCGAGAAGCTTAAGCAACTGTGTCTTGCTGAGGAGCTGGAGTGGGAGAGACAAGAGATTCAACGCTATCGTGAACAGGAGCAGGTAATGGTACAAAGAGAGCTTGAGGAGCTTCAGGCTCTCAAACATCAACTCCTTCTACAGCAAGAGGAGGAACATCATGCTCATATGATAGCTCAGCAGGAAACCTATGCCCAGCAAAAAGAGCAGCTACAACAAATCCAACAACTACAACTTCAACTTCAGCGCCAGTTAGATGAGCATTACAGTAGCACCGGTACGACGGGAAATTTCCTTGATGCCAAATATGCCGGGGTAGGGGACAGTGGTCAATACTGGCCCGTCAAGGATGAGTCTACAACTCCTTCTGTTGGAACACATTTGGATGAAAATCAGGACCAATTGAATATAGTGAAGAAACTTCAAGCTGATCAGGACACTGGGAAAAAAATCATTGATAGTGGAGTCCAGACCGATGATGAAGACTCAGCAGAGAAACAGCATGTAGGAAGGAGAAAGAAGAATAAGAGAAATACCGACAGCTCAGCTCAGACAGACGATGAGGACCAAGATGAATGGGATGCCCCCACAAAAGCCAGGCGACGCTCTCGAAAACATTGCAGTGAAGGAAAACACAACTCCAAGGTGTCAAGCATTGCTATCCAAACGGTGGCTGAAATATCGGTGCAGACCGATCACTCCGGAACCATCAAACGACCCAACGTGCAGCTCGACACTAAGGTAGAAATAATTAAGCATATCTCAGCTCCCGAGAACTCTCTCAAAGGTGGCAGTTTGAGCTGCCAGACAGACACGGACAGAAGGCATACACCCATTGAGGTGGGTTATAGCACACAGCTGACGGATGCTCCCTCCAAGTGTAAGGCCGTATACAATCCGGTGCACCCCCTGTCCCCGGACAAGTCGGTCGGGCAGAGAATGCTGACCGCCGATCCGACAAGATTTTCCTCCGGGCCTCGGGTATTAAAGGCCGGTCAAAAGTCTCTATCGGATCCCAAATCCCTCAGTCCAACCACAGAGGATAGGATGGGTGGATACTACGCCGACAGCTACTCAGTAAGTCTGTTCAATATAAGTAGCGGGAATAGGAAATGTGCCGTGAAATGTATCATTTTGATATTTTCAATGGACTTAAATTTGGTCTGGTTTTTTTTTTTTTTTTTTTTGCTCTGCGTTAAAATAATCTCGTGATTGAGAAACGTACGGTATGTTGTTATTTTCCAGGGCCGTGGGTCTCCTTCTGGCACAGGTAAGAAAGTGAAACGGACGCTACCTGATCCCCCTCCCGAGGAAGACCCTCTGACAGGCCGGACAGGCTACAGCACCAATTCGGCCCGTCGCCGTCTCGCCCGCAGCACAACAATGGCCCGAGCAAAGATTCTGCAGGACATTGACAAGGAGCTCGATCTGGTGGAAAGAGAATCTTCTAAGCTCCGCAAAAAACAGGCAGAGTTAGACGAAGAGGAAAAGGAGATCGATGCCAAATTACGGTGAGACGCTACTTTTCTAACATCAGCCGACTAAAACCAAACGCTTTTGTTCTGATACTGTGACATGAATCCATCAATCTGCAATATCCATAACCGCTTAAAGTAATGAATTGCAATCAATATTATTTCATTTGTCATTCATTTCACTCAACCATTATTCCCAATTCATCTGCATGATTCCCCTCCTACCGGAATAGCATTTGGGCTAAAAGGCTGCCTTGACATCATTCAGTGAGACATCTCCACACTTTCATTGTAAAAGGTATTAGTGTGCCAGAAGCCTGAACATACGTTAGTGCTTGTAAGGTTAAATTCTTTGTTTTTTGCAAAAAGGGAAAAAAAATTCAATCGATGTTTTTTTTTTTCCCTCATTACCCTAGTTACCTGGAGATGGGTATCAACAGGCGTAAGGAGGCCTTGCTGAAGGAGCGGGAAAAAAGAGAGAGGGCCTATCTTCAGGGGGTGGCAGAAGAAAGAGATTACATGTCGGACAGCGAGGTCAGCAACATCAGAGAAGCCAGGGGCGACGGGCTTGAGAGACCGCGGACGGCTCCCCAGTCCGAGTTTGACCAGTTTATCACACCACAGACCGAAGCGGACTCGCAATACAATACGTTAACTAGCCCCTACTCTCATTATGCCCAGTATGTGCCTCAGACCCAAACCACTAGCCACTACACACAACAAAACCTCTATCAGCCTCAGTCCCTTTACCACCAGGAGGTATCTCCTTACCAAAATGTACCAACTCTATCACTCTCCCATGGCCAGAATCAGCCTAGCAGCTACCAACACGCAATGCTTTTGCAGCAGGGAAAGCAGCGACAAACCACCCTCTCTGATTTAGAACCCAAGATTACCACAAATTATGAAGTTATACGTAACCAGCCTTTACTTATTGTCCCAGCATCCACGGAAAGCGGCTATGGGGTGGCTCACTTGGGAAGTAAGTACGGCAATTTGGACTTGAGGCTCGGCCTCGAGGAGAGGAGCATTGCCTCGAGTCCAATGTCAAGCATTTCTGCTGACTCCTTCTACACTGACATTGACCACCATAATGCAAGGAATTACGTTTTGATAGAAGACATAGGGGAGCTCACCAAGGCCTCAACTGGACTGGGCAACACAGGTCTGGGCTCCAGCTTTAACCTACCTGATAAAGAATTGTCCAAAGCAGACCGACTACTGAGAGCGGCTGAAGTCAGGCGAACAGAAGAGGTAAGTTCTTTTTGTTCCTTTTCGTCTTTATATTTATCAGCTTGGGGAGTGCACTTTCTACAGTTCCCATTTTTTTAGTGTGTTTCCACCACTTTTTCATGGAATCGTCTCAATATTTCCTATCGCAAATTTGTCAATTCACTTTCCAACCTTTTATCAAAGGAATGAATGAACATGTGATTCGTGATAGGGACTGGACAGTTCATTCGTTGTCTAAGTTCAATTGTTTTCGTGCTTAATTCCCTGCCTCGACAGCAGAGGTGAAACTTAAAGATACATATTTATTCCCTTTTAGGTGGCGGATTTTTTAGGCCCATCTCAGCTTCAGGGCTATGGCAAAGGAGAAGATGACACAATGGAGGAGCCTTATGAGTTGAAGCTACTGAAACAGCAGATCAAGCAAGAGTTCAGGCGAGGAACTGAGGGTCTTGAACACTTACCAGGTCTGGGCCTGCCTCAGTATCTTCCTAGTGACAGCAGTTTTCGCCACTTTCCTAAAAGTGAAAAATATAGCATAGGCAGGCTCACTCTTGAAAAACAGGCTGCAAAGCAACTCCCAGCAGCTGTTCTTTACCAAAAACAGATGAAGAACAAAAAAGCATTAATAGACCCCAAGGCCATCACAAAGTTTTCCCCCATTCAGGAAAGTAGAGATCTGGAGCCTGATTTTGGCAGCTACATCGGGTCAGGGGCAACTTCCGTGACCAATCTCGCTGCCAGAGCAAGGCTACTTCAAGACGAGATTACATTTGGATTAAGAAAAAACTTGTCTGAACAGCAGAAGTATTTGGGTTCTTCTTTGGGTGCCAATCTAGCCGGTTCCCTCAATCTGGGACAGTCCCTGGGCCTGGGATCCACAATCAGGGCAACTGCCCACGATGACGGTACCTATCCAAGTGGCACTCGCTCAAGACCCTCCTCACGCCCCTCTTCCCGCCCCTCCTCTGTCTATGGCCTCGATTTATCTATCAAACGGGACCTTTCCAGCTCCTCGCTTAGACTTAAATCAGACGGAGACGTTTTGGATGCAGCATTTTCCCCCGGCGTAGCCAGAGCGAAGCCTACCAGTTTACCCATCAGCCAAAGCCGGGGACGGATACCCATTGTGGCCCAGAACTCCGAAGAGGAGAGCCCTCTTAGCCCGGTGGGACAGCCTATGGGGATGGCCAGAGCCTCGGCAGGACCGCTGCCTCCCATCTCGGCCGACTCTAGGGACCAGTTTGGGTCCAGTCATTCTCTGCCGGAAGTTCAGCAACATATGAGGGAGGAATCTCGGACCCGCGGCTACGATCGAGATATCGCGTTCATCATGGATGACTTACAAGGCGCCATGTCTGACAGTGAAGGTAAATGGAGCCCGAGAGCGTTGCATCAGCTGGACTGTGTGGACGTTTGTGATGCATGCGAGTGCTGAGTGGTCTTCATGACTGGATGCATCAACTGATTCTTCCTCAGTTATCCGTGCTCCAGATAACTGTTGTTATTTTTCCTTGATTTCTTTTGTTCATGGTCAATGTCAAATTAGTTGTATGCATGCATTCACTTCCTTTCCTTTCTTTCTTTCTTTTTTCTTTCTTTGTGTTTTGCATAATCGCCGATACATACAGTCATACTCATAGCTTGAGTTTATGTGTGTAACTTAGGAGATCTATCCATTTTTGGGTGTGACTTTCTTTGCATGCTTTGTCTTTTTTATTTAAAATCACTCCTTTACTCCTTTACCATTACAAGCAGTGATAAAGTAATTACTTATGATAAAATCAATATCTGTAAGCCTTGCATTCAAAGTTTGTGCACTAAATTACATAAATGCACATTATTTTTAATCTTGAATAAATGTTAATGCATATGGCAGTTTTTGAACACATTTCAACATGTGGTAGACTATCAAGTCCTGAATTTCATTGTGTTCATGGAATTCCTTAAATGAGGATTTAATACCTTTAGTGAGTGTTGCATAATTTGAATCTTTCAAGATCCTCTTTATATGCTCGAATAGATTTCAATTAAAGAGCGAAATAAAATGACCATGTGTTGCACGGCTGCAGTGACATCAATACTACTTATAGAGGGAATTGTTCTTTTTCTCTTGGAACGTACTGAACTGATTCTCAAGTCATCCAATTTGAAAGTATTTCAGGGCCTCCACCACTGTTTCTTACTGAAAACCACTAGCATTTTTTTTCAGAAATGACTACTAAATAACAAAATATTATTGTCTAGCTTGTGTTAGGTATTTGTCTTAATTCCCATTTGTTTTTTATTTATTCATTTGCCTCTGATTTTGCATTCTTGCATGTTTTGAATTACCTATACTTTCCATTTCCATCTAAATAAAATTGTCTGTTGATTGTTTGTTGTGGAGGTCTTATTGCAATGTGATATGTCAAAGTCCCAGATAAACAGTAAATATGATATCATAGTCATCTCCCTAAATAACAAGACCAGACCATTGGTAGTTTCCTACTAGGTTTAATGCATATTCCATATGTGATATTGATATCGATGTACAGTGCAATGATGGATTTCAGGATTCTAAAAATGTAATATGAGTCTGCAGTTTTATATGACACGTTTAAAAGTGGCAACATAGACCCTGCAAACGACACATTTGGTCAGTGACCATTGCGAATCAGTAATTCCTGATAAACGTTGAGATTAAGAGGGTTCAATCCCATTATGGTTTATTTTTTTGGACCATTTCAAGGGACCGTCATAGGTATTTATATGTCAGGAAAATGATATTTGTCCCACATAAAAATGTCAATCTGCCTTGATTGCAGCATTCAGTGAGTCCATCCTGACTTTGAACAGAGATGATGCCAGAATCTTTCATGAAAGTATCAAACACGGTAGAGTATCTTAATAGTACTAGATAAAAACCTTTACGCTTATGATACTCATAAGGCTCAATCTGTCAGTGGGTTTTTTTTGTCCCTCAAATGTATTTTGTCTTCTCCCTAATGCTTTACCCATTGTATGTAAACTAACAGGCTGGTACGACTAGACTTTTAGTAATTTTAAGCATGCATCTAATGTTTATTCCTACTTTTAGTGCATGTGCTGCAGTACAGTCCAAATATTGATATCTAGTCTTAGCACCCCTCCTGTAGTTTAAGCGTGTACTATGTTGCACGTGTTCCTTTAAAGAAGTATGTAACTTTGTACCCCAGCTGGAGGCCCAAACTGGAATATAGAAGGTGAGACTCCATCCCAACTACCATGTAGAAACATAAAGACTGTATGCCTCCATGCTGCATATCATGGTCCTGAATGATTCACTGCTCTGGTTAATTTTGTTAACATACTAGTCCCCATTTCTGAATGACTCGCATCTCAGTAGTACATAGAACATGCCATTTAGCAGACTTCTAGTAAACATGTCTGATCCATTTCGGAATGAAACCCATTGCAGTGGTGCCGGATATCGTTACTGTGTCATACCGCAGCAACTTACTTTACAAATCATTGTGTACATCACGGTTGCACTGTAAGCTTATAAAATCCATTATCAGTATTCATGTTCATGCACTTTTGCTTAAGAAGTCACCTGCACATTGTGTGATCATGCATAAGTGTTGCTGAAAACGTTTCTTAAATTTGCTAATTTCGAAATTGTATTTTATTTTGTCATACAAATTTGACTGTCTGCTTATGGCCATTCAGGCTCCTCTCTCGCACAATCGAATTATATTTACTTTCGAATCCAACATATGCAGATAATAGGCAACTATTTCCCTTGAAACTTGCACAGACAGCTGAACATTTATCCCCATTTACGATAGCGCTTTTTTTTTTAATCGTGGTATTAGCTCACTGAAAAGACAGAGACATGTTTTGTCACAATTTCATACCAAACTGATGCTTACACTCAAAAGAGTGGGTGATGAAGATACTGAGAGTAACTATGCTAATCTTTAACAGATAACAGTAAATGTGGCACACAAATCACATCACATCCTAAAAAGTACAAGGTCTATTTATGTAACACAATTAGCTCTTGCAGATGCATCCCTCACCCTTTCAACATTTTATGCATAACACATGAGTAGTCTTCATATTGTTATTGGGATACATATTAGTTATTGAAGGGAGTTGTAACGCTGTTGTTTCAACAGAAGCGAGGTTTAGGGCTGAGATTAGCCTGTTACTATTCAGATCACAACAATGTTTACAATGTTTTTGTTTTTTTTCTATCAGCAGGAAACACACACATTCAGCGGCAGATATGCAAACAACACATCCACACAGAACTGGGGGGGGGTCAACTTATTCGTACAGGACACATTAACTGTCATTTGTGTCAGAGTGCTCAGTTGATTTCCCACTAGATTTGCTTCTAGAAAGGAAGACGTTCTACCTTCTTCATTTTTATTGTTATTTTAATTTTAGCCTCTCCCATTAGGACTGATTACAAATCATTTCTGGGGAAGGCAGAGCACATCCTTGCGCCCAACGTTTATCAAAACACAAACCAGGTAGAAAGTAAAGACTACAGACACAAAGAAAACACACGGGCACTTTAATTGCGTGTCTTTTAATTTAATAGGGTTTAATGTAATAACAGTCTGAAATACCCCCACTTTGAACTGAATTGACCCTGATTAGAGCAGATCTGTTTTAAGGCTAAAAGAAGTCATCATTTTAATTACTGCTCATTCTTGCCCAGCCTACCATCTCAGGAGGGAGGACACGGACTGGTTTGATAAACCGCGAGAATTACGTCAGCAGGGTGGAAACCTGTCGGAGAGGAGACAGGTGAGATACGAGCTATTGCGATGATTTTTCAGTTTTACTTTTGTGTCGCATATTACTTTTTAATTTTTAAAATCCTCCTCAGATGAAACTGGTCCCTTATGCCTTCCCTCACACACGTATTAAGCTCAAGAGGGACACAAAAGACACCAGTGTATCGGGTAAAAAGCAATCCGACACAAAGATGCGATAAAGCATATCATATGAATATATTCTGCCTTTTATTCACCGATAAATATCCGTTTCCGTTATCCCTCAAGGGAATGGTCTCGGGATTCGTGTGGTCGGTGGGAAGGAGATTCCGGGGAGTCGAGGAGAGATCGGCGCCTATATTGCCAAGGTTATCCCCGGTGGTGCGGCTGAACAAACAGGACAAGTTGTAGAGGGTAAGAACAGAAAAAGAGATGACATTAATGGGCGCAAAAGCAAATATCATTAGTAGTATATCCATTTTCTAAACCCTGGCTGGTGTGCCTGAACAAACAAGATCAGTCGTAGAGGGTAAAAAGTGGAAAAGAAATGATGGTAGCGGGTACGATGATACTGTTTTCATTAATGTCATTGTTTTAAAACAACTTCAAATCATTTCTCTCAAAAAACAAAGGGGAACAGATTGGCATCAATTTCTGTCATCATTAAATTGGATATAAAGTACTTTATACACAGATACAAAACAAATTAGAAAAGAGATGAGGCCAAGTATACCTAAATGAATACGTGTAAGCCATAAGATCAAATTGCTTTTGACAGGCAATTTCAAGGAAATGAGAACCTGAAATCTGAATAGAAGATGATATAATTGCTTTTAAAAGAGAAAATGTTATTGATATGAATCTCTATATAACTCGGATGTTTTGGAAATATGCTCTATATCTTAAGAAGAAGAAGATATTACACTTTGGCGATTAATCCTGTGACTGCTTCACAGGATTAATCGCCAATTAATTCACCGATTAATTCGCCAATTTAATTAATTAACAATTAATTGGTAAAAATGCCCTCCTGGAACGTTGAATTTCACATGTACAGTAAGCGTTTATGATAACCTTCTGTATTGTGATCTGTCATCTCTCATCCCTCACACAAACCCCTCAACAGGGAAGAAACATGTCAGCTCATTGGACTCAGCACTAGGCTATGTTAGTCATTAGTCTATATTTAGCAACAGAAAAGACAGCCAAACGCAAAAACAAGTATATCCTCACAAACACATGCGCAACAAAGCCTGGAAAATCTCTGAAAAACATTTTTAAAAGTTCAGTCTTTGCAACGAGATCTTTATTTGAATTCTGTTCTTTAGAGATATTTTTCCGGGCCTGGCTTGTTCTTTTTACTGGTTACGGCTACAACTGCAATTGCAAAGAGGAGATGACAGCAGGATTGGCAATTGTATTATATTTTCTAGTGTGATTTTTTTTTTTTTTTTTTTTACAAACGAGTAGGAGTACCGGCCACAGCAGCAATATTTACATTCAGTATTTCTAGAATTATACTGCGCTGGCTCTCTGCTTCACTGAAACATAATGTGGCAGCAGAATGGCTTCAGGGGCAATAGAAATAAAAAAAAGGGTGAGGATACAGCGAATTATATTGTGCAGAGAGGGGAGAGTGAATAATTTAAATTTGCTATGGCTCATGCTGGAAAGGAAGATAGAAGAGAACTATTAATTCACGCTTGTATTGTCGCAGTAGCTGAGAATCTGAATGTCACTTTGTGTGTGAGAGGCATCAAGTAGCTCCAGCACTGGCTTGGAGGCTCCGGCCTGCTGTGCAGTGATAATTGTACTATTGATGAAAATGGAAGTAATAACGTAAATATTAGTCCTTCTAGCCTTACCTTTCCCATGACACCTTTTGTGTGAGCACTGATAAATAAACAATATGTCGGTCAGCAGGCAAATATAATTAAGTCGTTTTCCATTGCTAATGCAATGGTCAACCTCCAGTGATCATGTTGAATATACTGAGCGTGACGCCATTCATAACATCTCGGGGGTTGATGTTTGAAATAGCATAACTTTAGTCTATGTTATTCTGTCTTGGGATTGATTCCCCTCCTCCTCCATCAACTGTCTTCCACATATCGTGCTTCAGGAATGCAGGTATTGGAGTGGAACGGAGTTTCTCTGACAGGAAAGACGTATGAAGATGTGCAGTGCATCATGGGGCAGCCATGTGCAGAGGCGGAGCTTTGTGTGAGACTGTAAGTTACAGCTGTTATTCATTAATGCCCCTGTTCCTCTGAAACTGAAATGCTTAGCCTCAATATGTTGTCCTGCATCCATGAATGCGTCGTCTCCTCCCATCCTTCCCTCTAATTCATCCCACACCCTCTCGTCTGACGAAAATCACTCCTCGACATGTCACTGCTAAAACTCACCGGTGAATCTCCCATTATAAAATGTCCCCTATGGATCCAAACAGCGACCTTAACATGCTGTCTGACCCCGAGCTCCCACAAGCCCTGGAGCACCATGTCCAGCTCAAAGCCGGTATGTACAAGTATGTGCTGCACAGTCTGCACGCGTGCACATTCTGCATCTGTATTTTCTTATGTTGCGTTACCACGGATGTTGTTTCGGCAGGCGGACAGCGTTCTCCGGGCGTGGATCCTAAGCAGCTCGCCGCGGAGCTGCAGAAGGTGTCCCAGCAGCAGACGCCGAGCGTGACCGCGACAGGGGTCGGAGCGGCCACTCTGGGAGTGCTGTCCGCTCTGGAGCACTCTGCCGTCCTCTACTCTGGTACAGGATCAGCCGCCTCCAGCGGGGTACCCAGTCCGGGCCAGCCTGCATCTCCTGCCGTAAACAAGAAACAGAGACACAAGGCGAGTTAAATTTTTTGGACCTTTTGTCGATCGGCTAAAATCAATCACGAGGAGGGGATCAAATGAGAATTACAGATTTGATTTTCAACTGTTGAAACTAACAATATATCATACTATTGTGCACTCCTTACCTCACTTGTTACTCAGACACTTATAGTTTTATCACATGTTTACTAAGACACTTTATAGTTTCACTGAGACACTTTATAGTTTATAGTTTATTTTTATTTCTAATTCTGCCTTTTCTTTTTATTATTTATTACTGTTATATTTTCTGTAACTCTGGCACAACAATTTCCTTCGGGATTAATAAAGTTGTTCTTATCTTATCTTATCTTATAGTGGGATCCGTGCTAAGACGAAGTGCCGTATCATGTGTCACGTGATCTTGCTCGAGCTCAGGCTGTTATGATTCCATTAGTATTACATCATTCGACTATTCAAGGGGGAAATTGCACGTGGAGGTCAAATCGCACAACAATGTTCATTTGAGAACGAGCTCATTATGATGAAAGAAGTACAGTGTCGTGGAGTGCGTGACCCTATGAATGTGTCTTATAAAAAAGAAATGTGCATTTACGTTACATACGTTTGCATAATGAAACATTAAAATGCATGACTTTGGACTGCCCAGTTAAATACAGAGGGTGTAGAATGTAAAACAGACTAAAAATAGATTAGAAAAGTAATCCCAAGGCTATAGCTGAGCCATGTTTTATTTGCAGTTTGGGTCTTTCTGAAGAGACATTTGGCTAAAATGTAAATAATCCTTTTAAAGCCATTCCCTTATTTCATCCCTCCCTTTTTAGCCATTGGAGGTAATGAAGACGCCACATCTTATTACTGGAGAAATCCAGGTATGAAATAACTTTTTCTCCTTTCTCAAACAAAACTTGGATCGCTCTACTACAAAAAGTAATATCAAATCGCAAAGTTTGGTCTTCCTCAAATAGCCTCAACTCCTCTTCCCTCAGCTCCAGATCAACTATGACAGGAACCTCGGAAACCTAATCGTCCACGTACTGCAGGCGAGAAACTTAGCTCCGAGGGACAACGATAGCTACTCTGACCCTTTTGTCAAGGTCTATCTACTACCTGGAAGGGGGTGAGTTCAGATTGTGTGTTTTTTGAATGCACTGTATTGTCTGGCCTGTGTCTGTCTCCCAGCTTTGTGCCTGTCTTGTTTTCTCTTCCCCTCTATTTCTTTCTGACTTTATATGAACTGCACTCCATGCAATTGGCTACCAACACGAGTTTGCATAGAAGAGACAAGACAAGATGATTTGATGCCATCATCAGTAATTTAATACATGAATAAATATCCGGCCGGAGAAGATGCATTTTGAAACGAGACGTCAAGTCATATTTTTGAATCGGCGATGTCAATAGTCTTTCTATGAATAGACCCGAGCTTTACCTCGATCTACCTGTTCTGGCTCAGAACATTTCCTTCCGTGCAAGATTTAGGTGTCCTCCTTTGCTCCATTTAATGTCTTCCTGAGAGTCTGAGAATAGCTGGAGCAGGGATCGATTCAGCCTTTATCTGCTCTGTAACAGTATCTGTTTGTAAATAATGACCCCATTAGACCTGCCTCTCACACACTCTATAGAACTGGAAAGAAACCCGTGTTCAAGGACTGTGCTCTTCTCTGGCTGTTTTATTTGACGGGCAATTTTTTTGTCTTGAATAGATTTATTCTGTGCTAAACCACAGCCATCTTATCAATCCTTTCAGGACAGTGTATTTTTTAATCCCCCCCACAAAACCCAAATCATAGAGATTCAATGACTTTCTTTTCATATGAATTTGAGCATAAACACCAAAGAAAACAAACCAAAAAATTGTTTTAAAGTTGGCAGAGAACTCGATTGCCTCTGCTCACAATCCTTAATTGTATTTTATTTGAGCTATTTTGCCCCTCTGACTGTTTTCCGTGTTTTTGCTTTCTTGTTTGTGATATCTGCCCTCCTCTTCCTCTTCTGGACTCCCTCAGCCAAGTCATGGTTGTCCAGAATGCCAGGTAGTGTGGTGCTGTTCTCTGCTTTTAGTTGGTGTCTTTTTTTCTCTATTTCTTTTTTGGTTTTAGTCCCTCTTTTATGTCTCCAGAGTGGTTTTCATTCCTTTTGTTGTGGCCTGTTTTGTGTCTGATAATCTGCTCTATGGCATTTGTTAAGAACACTCCAATCATTGCTTATTTCTTATATGCTATTCACGTTTAACTCTTTTTCTGCTTCAATCAAAGCAATTGAGAAGTTTGTAAATGTTTGTATTTTAATGTGTATGGAATCCCAGGTTCGTGTGTTTTTTTTCCACCATTTGCCTTCAGACCAGAGGATTGATCATGTGACAGAAATCTATGCAGTTCACATTTCATCACCATGTCACAGAATTTTTACCACCTTTGCCCACCAATTTTTGATATCCTGATGTTTCAGTGCTGATAACAAGAGAAGAACGAAGTACGCCCAGAAGACTATGAACCCAGAATGGAACCAGACCGTCATCTACAAGAACATCCATTTGGAACAGGTGCCTGGCCACACACACACACACACACACACACACACACACACACACATACACTCCTTTAGACTATTGTTCATTAATGTTTTCAATTTGTGCCGGACTAGATGCCAAGCATTGGTTTTCTTAACTACGTGCTCAAACATTATCCCAAAGGCTGTTTTCTGTGTCCCTCTGTAATCTCGGCCTCCCGAGAATTAACACCCACCAAACCATAAATCTGTTTAATGTAGATAAAAACTGTCTGTGAATATCTGCTCTTCTCCAGAGCCCCTGTGTTTCCACTGTGAGTGTTCAGTGCAAATGCATAGTATTAGCGGTCAGACAATACAAGCCTTCTGTGCAGTGGATTCATCAGCACTTTTAGTGCAATGTTTTTTTAATCATATTTTACTGCCGGCGTGAGTGGCCTTGAAATTCTGCTGCATCACTCATTTGCCGTGAGATAGCCTTCCATCTCCTCCGACACATACAAATCACGTGTTTACGTTGTTGTACGGGCATGGATGGAAACCAAGTCGATTGTATCCCGTTTCTTCGTCACTGATTAAATTACCTTCCTGTGTTTGCGCTCATTCATGCGCTGCACACATGTTTCGTATATTGTCTCCCTCACTCAGATGCGCATAAGCTAACACAGTTTTGCACTCAGATTTGAAATGCTATTGGAATCCGAGAGCCACGCTCATTATTACGATCTCTCTCTCTTCTCTGCTATTTTCTATTCTCTCCAGTTAAAGAGGAAGACCCTGGAGGTAACAGTGTGGGATTATGACAGATCTTCTTCCAATGACTTCCTTGGAGAAGTGAGTGATTTTCAATGTCAAAAACATTCCTTAACACCGTTGGTGCTTTGTATTTTTCGTATTCTAAGAATGAAAGTCTTTCCTACAAGTTGTTAAACGGCATATTTCATTTTTGCCTCCAAGGCGCTAATATTGGCTCGGAGAGAAGTTTCCTCCCTTTCTCTAAACGTCAATATTCTGCCGGCTTTAGTCGATCTAAATGACTTTTTTTCACATTGTTTTTCCATTTATACTTGTTTTTCAGGTGTTAATTGACTTATCAAACACCGCTCAGCTGGACAATACTCCTCGCTGGCTACCTCTTAAAGAGCAGAGCGAGAGCATTGAACACAGTAGAGCTCATCTTGCCGGTATGCAGGGCCAACCACCTTCGGGATCAGGTCAGGGCCTGGGTCAAGGACAAGGCCAGGGCCAGGGCCATATGTTAGGGCCTGGGATGGACCCTGGGCACGGCACAGGACAGGGTCAAGGACCAGAACAGGGAGATGTGAGTTATGATTCACCTAAAAACTCTGTCATTAAAAGCAGAAGCCATGGAATCTTCCCAGACCCCTCAAAAGGTGAGAGAATTCTTCCCCACTTATGCATAAGTCGACATCCTCTGCTATTTGTGTTCACGTCACTTGCAATGTGTTTGAAATGTTCATAATAACATTACACGGGTAATTGGAAAGTCGTTTAAAAAATGATACGCAAAAGATATAAATTAAAGAAGATTTCATCAAAAGAAATGACACTTTTATCTGCGCCCTGACTAAGATATCCAAACTGAGACTTTGTTTTTGCAGAACCGTTGACTACTCAGACTGCCATTATTCCACTCGGGATGAATAGAAACACTGTAAATCGTGTTTGCTAGAAAAAATATACAATTCTTCCAAACAAGCACGCGTTTAATTACTCCCTTTAATTACTTTACCATTCATGTAATCTCTCAACAGACATGCAAATGTTACCCTTGGAAAAGTCACACAGCAGCACAGGGAGCTCTAAGTCCTCCTCCGATGGTCAGCTGCGTTCCCACGGTCCCTCTCGAAGCCAAAGCAAGAGCAGCGTTACTCAGACTCATCTTGAGGACGCTGGGATAGCCATTGCTGCTGCTGAGGCTGCTGTACAACAGTCCCGCCTGCAACCAAGTAATTCCCAGCCCTACCCTTAAAACACTTCCTATGACATGCTGCCCTTTTCCTGAGCATGCAACCGTTTGTTGAACGTGTTTCTCGAAACCTGAAATGCCACCTACATCTTTCCCCTTTTTGCTGTCTACTCACTTCATCTGAGTAATTTTGCATAGCACAAATTGCTTTGTTTTCATTAGCAATAAACGTTATTTTAATTCTTCAAAACTAAAGACTTTATAATAAGATGAAATAATATTTCAAAAAACAAGGTCGATTAAAATACGTCCGCTAAACCGAAAACATAAACATAGGGTGACCCAAATGTCCTTAACAAAAGATTGATTAAACCGGAAAAGCGTGCTCGATCAAAGTTAAACAGATATCTATGCGCTGAGCATCATTCGAACTAAATTAGATTTCAATAGCTTCAAAAATTTGTGCAACAGCCCTCCTTTGTTTCCACATTTAGTGTGCATGTGTCAGTCCCCAGCCCGACCGTTTCTACTAACGGCCTTTTTGGAGCTGCCCAACTCCAAAACAGAAACCTTACTGGTTTGGCGAATCCTCACATTTCTTGCACAATATTAACCCGACGTTGACAACGTCCATCCATTTACAGTATCCTCAATATCTTAAACTATATACTAAATTTGCAGTTATCTCTACCACTACAAACTATTAAAGCATGAGGTTTCTTCCCAGATTACTCTTCCTTGGCCGCGAAGGACTTTGTGACGATGCAGTCTATCTGTGTGTTTGCATGTGTGTGCCATATGAATGAACCATTAGAAAGTCCCCAAAACACACACACAGACACACATATGGCACACAGACTCCCCTCCCCACTTTGCCCCCCCCCCCACCTGCACTGCCTAAAACAAAGGAGACGAAACGTTGTCAATGAACCAGTCAAACCAGGAAACACAGACAATCAAGATATTCAAAAGTCAACAGGAGGCTCACTCTGCACTCACCGGCCAATGAGAGTAAAGCGCTCAGCTAATCATGAGAGGAGCAGTGTCAAGGGAAGGTGAGGCAACATAGGAAAAACTTAATTCTACCTTTTTTAACTCGTGCATTAAAAAAAAAAAACAAAAAAAAAAAACTTCCTTTAACCTTGATTATAATGCAATCCGCCAAAATATATGAATAACTTGACATGAATTCATTTCATAATTTTTGTGTGTAAGTTTGTGAATATCTGAGAGTGAATGTACCATTTTGTATTGCTTGTGTCATTAAAATACCTGCTTCTTCATGGCGTGGGCGAAATATTATTGCTCACAGACTAAATTGTAAACCGTGCTCAATAATATATTTGCCAGCAGTATGGACCTTCAGAGGAGAAATCTATACATCCCTGGTTGGGAAACATAAATGTCTTCAATAGGAAATTGTTATTAACTGAACAGAACAGTTAAGTCTATGTGTGTGTAATTTCATCTTAACTTTATTTTCATGTATGTACACTGCTCAAAAAAATAAAGGGAACACTTAAAAAACACATCCTAGATCTAAATGAATGAAATATTCTTATGAAATACTTTGCTCTTTACACAGTTGAATGTGCTGACAAAATCAAATGTATTAACCCATGAAGGTCTGGATTAGGAATCACACTCAAAATTAAAGTGTAAAAACAAACTCCAGGCTGATCCAGCTTTGATGTAATGTCCTTAAAACAAGTCAAAATGAATCTGTGTTGCTTCCTGAGTGGACGCGATGATTTCACAGAAGTGTGATTGACTTGGAGTTACATTGTGTCGTTCAAGTGTTCCCTTTATTTTTTTGAGCAGTATATATTTAATGAAGTTCATTTATTCGCAGTTTTTGTTGAGTAAACCAAGCTTTATAATTGACAAGAACAAACTATAAACTATGATGCTGTGATTTCTCTTAAGATGTACCAGCACTTTTCACCTGGTGAAGAGATATACGTGACAGAGTGCATCGCTGTCAGGGAGAACGTAGGGCCGTAGTTTTAATTCAAATAGACATGGCGTGCTGGAGGTGCTTCTGATGACACAGTTGTTTTTTATATGCCCTACATAGACCGACAGAGCGATCTACCAATCTATCTATCCATCTATCTATCCATGTACGATAAATAGGGTTGGATGGATAATAACGGTCTTCTATGTCTTGGTGACACACAGGACCAGGACACCGGCTGGGTGACGTCTCAGGATCTGTAGTGCTTTCGGCCCCGAGCCTCGTGGGTGATGCTTTCGGAGGTCTGGATGGAGGGGAAGGGGAAGGCACCGGGGTGGACAGTGCCATTTTTCAAGTGCCGAGGATGTAAGAGCATCGGTTGTTACTTTTAATTTTTTAGAGTGTCCATTGAAATGGCAGCGATGCCAGATGAAATAGCTTTTTTGCTATGTTTGGTAATGTATTGATTTGTCTTTTTTTTTTCATAGCGGTAAAACAATTCCCAATGGGACGGACAAAAATCAACTAGCTACCCCGGAAAATGAAGGCAAGTTTGCAAAAACGCCAGAAGAAATAAGAAAATGTGAAAGATAAACATCATGGCCTGTCTTTCTTACCTTCATTATATTCTATTGCCCTCTGCTGGATATTGTCTATAAGGACACTTTTTACATTTTTATTTTTGTTTCCATGTTCTCATGTTTTCATGATGATGAACATTCTTAAATGGAGGCAAACTTGAAACTATTGTGCACTCATAAACCTACAGTATTTATCCCGCAGGTTAATAAAGTCATTTGCATATTGTGGACACTGGAAACAAAACAGAGTCACACAGTCCTGCTCCTCGAACGCTATATTCTAAGTGTCTCATGTGAGACAGTTACTACGTACACATATGAGGCTCAGGGTGTCATTTATTACATATGTAAGATACTGAACCCAAACTGGACCATATTTATCAAGATAGAAATATATAATTCTTGATTCAGTTCTTGACCAATTTTAGTGATGCATGACATGAGACTAACAGGTATCCCTGTTTACTCCGTTATTATGTCTGGGGATATTTCATGCAGTGAAACCATGGAAAAACTAATCAGATTTTGTTTATTTTAGGTGGAAAAACTCAAGTAATGGGTGAAATCAAAGTTGCTCTTAAGAAAGAGGTGAAGACAGAGGGTGATCAGTTAGTCTTGGAGATACTTCAGTGCAGAAATATCACTTACAAGTTCAAAAGTCCAGACCACCTACCAGGTATGGACCGTATTTTTGGAATAATTGGTCATTTGGTAATTCTTTGGAAGTTCTTAGATGTCGCAAATTACGATGTCTTGTCTAATTTTCCCGCAGACCTCTATGTAAAACTTTATGTGGTTAACGTGGCGACTCAGAAAAGGATTATCAAGAAGAAAACCAGAATATGTCGGCATGACAGGGAGCCTTCTTTCAATGAGACCTTCAGATTCCCCCTCAACCCAACTGGACACTCCATACAGGTACAAAAGTCATCTAATATGTAATTGTAGGCAGACAAACGTGGAAAAATAGACAACTGTAGCACATGTTGTAAAAATATACTGTATTAACTAGTCTGCTTTCTCACAAAATAAGTAAACCATTTTTCTATATGACTTTATTGGTGCAAACCATTTTGTTTTATGTTGCAGACATGACTAATAGCAAAGCTTTGATTAATGTAAAGGTGATACTTTCAAACATTACATCAATATGCTCATATTTAATGATTAATCAATGCCAAATACAGATCTATCTATCTATCTATCTATCTATCTATCTATCTATCTATCTATCTATCTATCTATCTATCTATCTATCTATCTATCTATCTATCTATCTATCTATCTATCTATCTATCTATCTATCTATCTATCTATCTATCTATCTATCTGTTTGTGTGTGTGTATATATATACACACACACATATTATATATATATGTGTGTGTATGTGTATATATATATATGTGTGTGTGCTGTCTGTCTGTGTGTGTGTTTGTGTGTGTGTGTGTGTGTGTGTGTGTGTGTGTATATAATAATCAGTTGATTTAAATTTGTCATCATTTTGACATTTAATAACATATCAAACTATGCACTTTTTGTATTTCTAGCTTTTCTTAGTTTCCAATGGAGGAAAGTTTGTGAAGAAGACGCTGATTGGGGAAGCGTACATCTGGTTGGACAAGGTGGATATGAGGAAGAGAGTGGTCAGCTGGCACAAGCTGTTTGTGAGCTCCACTCAGACCAACCCTTAAGTGAAACGCCACAACCGAGAAAAATAATGTGGATGGATTAGCGAAAGATGAAGCCAGAATGTATTAGTTTAGAAGTTTAATTTAACAAAAAAAAAAAACAAACAAACGAACAAATCATTCTATTTGATTTATTTCCATTCCATATGCCTCCAAAAAGGGATGAATTATGAGGTAATACCATAACAACTATATAACTCCAACACTGCCAGCACACATGTCCAGCTCTTTCCATGTCAGGTCTCTGCTGGCTGTGGACTTTGTTTGCTAAATGCAAACTCCCTAACAGACTCAACAGCAATGCGGCTTTGGGAGCAATTTTTTTTTTTTTTTCCTGTTCCAATTTCATTGTTCACTGGAGACAGTGTTGTTTTGATGCTGTGCAACTAAGATAACATATCTGCGCTCAGAGGTGATCAATATAAAATACGTGAATTTGGCTTTTAGCCCAGAGCCATCACCTGAATTAACCTCGTGTTGGGTCATCGTACACAAGATGATGATTAGGTGTGTGGGCTTCTTTAAATATCAATAGATGAAGGTATACCTATTTTTTGTATGATATTCTTTCAGTTTCATATAAAAAGGATAAAAACAACGCACCCTATTGAAGAGTCAGAAAGTTTACTTTTTTAAAAGTATGAAGATAAAATATATAGCACTACAGTTTGTAGATATCACTCACGTGGAATACAGAGCATATCAGAGATAGAAATAGAACCCAAAATAAGAAAAGAATGTGATGCATAGTAGATTCAATCACATTAGTAGGTTTAGGGAATCATTTTCGTTCCGATAGACTATATACGATCCATTGTCGACGCATGATCTCTGACCGAGTCCGTGGTTGGCGTGCTGACAATCCAGTAGGCTACTTTTTGTCTATTGTGTAGGCAGTGCTTATTTGTTACTGTGTAGATGTGGATTTTCATGAGCTCGGAGAGGTTTATGAGAAGAAGCTCCTTCAGTCCGCCGGTCACAATAATCACCACAAGATATTCTACAGGGCTGTGATCATTACAAAGGTTAAGGTCAACATCCATTCACACTTATTCATTGGCATGCTTCTATATAGAGCAGGTTACATTTATAATAAAATGAAAAGCGTGTTGTGCTCCGAGCCTCAAACACACGCCGCATTTAATGTTATAAGCCAAGAGGATGACACGTGTTTATCGCATCAGTTCGATGTGCACAATTTTACTTTGGACATAACGCGGATGCTCAGAATATGCGAATATTTATATCTGTGTAGCCCATCGTACGTAAATGTAATGACAGAAGTCATTTTCACAAGTGGTGTCAAAAATCAAATTTGGATATACAGTATGATTTTGCAAGGCGACCCTGATCTGACCCCCCCCAGCAAAAAAAAAAAAAAAAAAAAATTAAAAAAAAAAAAAACTGTCAAGAGTTCCTCTGTGTATCTGGCTTTACTGTAAACCTCACTGTGCTGTTGTGTGTCAATGACTCCTGTTGACAGTGTACCAGCCTTTCTCACTGCCTGCGACCAAAACGCTCACTCAGGCCTGCAGGGGTTTGATCCCACGCAGGTCAGAACACGTGGGGCCAAATGTCGGTACTTCTATTGTGCAGGTGACCCATGTATCTGATTGCCACTATATTGACAGTGTGAAACTTATCATCAAATTGTCTTCGGAATCGTTCCGGATGTGATTAACCTTTTAGGGAGGATGCGATTCGCAGTGCGAACGAAGGAAGTAACGCGTGCACTTAAGGAAAGGATGTCAGTTCGTTCTAAAAGCGGAAGAAAAACACATACGAGGAGTCAAAGATAGTATGCTATAAATGGCAACATGGAGGATTTTTCAGAAAGTTATTTTTGCCGTGCCAAGTTGTTTTTTTTTTAATCAAGACCCATGGGTTCATTTGAGGTACTTCTATGCAACATAAATGTGTTTGAATGCATTTGTTTTTGCAAATACATGTAATATCTGCAGTTATATTGTCTAAAATATGTCTTATTAAAAAGGATATTTTAATTTGTACGTCACTCAATAGTAATATTAGATATATTACTTTTTTAAATTAATATATATTGATGAATATATATTGATGTTAACGGCTGTAAACATCTTCATGAAGCTTGTGCACTTTATAATCGCATTGTTTGTTTTCTTGTCTCATCGAGCCGTCATGACGTACAAGACAAGGTGTATCGTTTTCCTGCAGCTGAATGAAATGAATCATGGCGCACTTGGTAACAGAATATAGGGAGGAGTGCAATTTGTAAATATGTGGCAAACCTAAAACATGTTGACTCAAAGAGATTTCTTCACACACTGCACAAGTTGGGAGAAATCAGTCCACTTAATAGCGGTACAGTAAATGAGACATTTTTCTGAGAATGCTCAGTCATGACTGCTTCTCTTGTGTTTCAATGAACTTTCCTCATGGTAAATACTGTTTGTTCTTCAGCTGTTGCCTGTAATTGTGAAATCACCCCATTTTGTTGTTGTTTCAAAGGGTGTGAATGTGACACAAGTTCTCATGTGTGTACATAAGGTGTCCATTTTCTACGGAGGCTGAATGTTTATATTGTCCAAAATATGAGCATGTGAGTGTCAAAAAATATGAGGAAAAAAAAAAAGATGTATAAATGTAGAGCAATGTGTTATCAAAACATGTGTTGTCAACCAATAACTGTCGTGCAACCATGTCCTATAAACAGCTCAAACAACACTAAAAATCAACTTCAAAAATCGTCTGAGACATAATGTTCTGGGTGTTGCATGTTTTGTTGATGGTTTGTCTGTACATTTTGCCCACAGATTATGTTTAAAAGGAGACTGAATATGTATAGATTTATCTGTATGTCAAATGTAAAGAAATATGCTTGTAAAATTGTCTTGTTTTTCACTCTGTGTAAAAAAAACAAACAAATCTAATGTTATGGTTTTGTGGTTGTACACAGGATGTATTGAGATAATATGCAAATTGTGCTGTAAAAATCAGCTGTCTAAAGAATAAATATCAAGAGGAGACTATATTACCCATGCATTTCAGTTTGTCTTGAAATATAACCGGCAGATGTCAAAAAATACACGCACCATAATGGTATGAATGTTTCATTTCTCATAATTGTAAAATTATCAACGCATAACGGGTGCATCGCTCAAAGTGCAATTCTTAAAACTACCACAAGATAATGTTAAATTTTAAGATTTTCGCAAAGTGTATCAACTGGACATCCGCATTTGAGAATGTAAAAATGCAATACACATTATACTCACATATACTCACATATACTCTTGACATTCCCTATTTTATCCGTCCGTCCATCTCTTAGCGCTTATCTTAGCGGAAGCATGGAGGCCCTGATTTCCCTCACCGAAGACACTTGTTCAAGCTCTTCTTGGGGATCCCAAGGCGCCGGGAGACACACTGTCTCTCCAGCGTTTCCCCCGGGTCTTTCTTGGGGCTTCCTCCCGGTCGAACGTGCCCCCAGCCGGAGAGGTGTCCAGGAGGCGTCCTGACCAGATGCCCTCGCCACCTCGTCCGACTCCATGCGAGAGGAGCAGCGACTCTACTCGGAGTCCCTCCCAGACGGCTAAACTCCTCACGCTGTGTGTAGACACCCTGCGGAGGGAACACACACAGGCTTGGATCTGCAACCTTGCTCTTTCCTGCTGAGCCACTCCTTCTCCTTCAGCTTGAGCAGAGTTCTGCCGGCAGGTTCGAGGGTCACCACCTCACCGGGCAGCAACCATCTTATGACAACAGCTCCTATCTGCCACCTCAGCAATGGAGGTACGGGAGGTTTAATCCTCCAAATGCACCGAGAGGTAAAAGAAGGGGTGTATCAGTGAATGCGTGTAACAAACAGTGACGGCTGGTGAGGCACTGATGTCATCACGGTCAGATTTACAAACATATGAACCCTACAGAGTAGCTTATTCACCATTTTATTGGGAGCAGTTGATGTGTTTTGTTTAAAATACCATATCAGCATTCTTTACAAACTCTAGCATAGAAAGAAAAAAAGAAAAAACGTAAAAAAAACCTTATTATCTCTTACCTTTACTTATAAATGAAGTCCATGCGCCGCTCCTTCTGAGGCATCGATAACTTGCTTGTAGAAGTCTTCCATTTCTTTTTTCAGTTTTAAAAGTCTCTCTGTCTCAATGGAAATCACTGCCAGTAAAGGCAGTCGTCCTTGATCAGTCCTGTTCCAACTGTATGTTTTGAGTCTTTGAGTGTGGTCGCCTGAGGAACAGTTTGAATGAGATCCTTCTGGGCCAAAAAGTTGAGAAGCTGCCCAGGAGATTTACATTCATCCCTCAGCGCTTGTGAGCTATACAGCCCGATGAGATCGGCAAAAAAATAGTTGGATGGCTGCACTTGACTTGCTAACTGTTTACTGTTGCTTGCTATTGCTAATTCTATTATTCTGTAGCTGTGTAGTAAGAAGGATCTCTGGGATCAGCGGTGCCCCCTACCATGAGGCACCGCCACTGCGTGCCTCACTTAATGTCTCTTCGCAGTCGTTTTACGATTACGAGAAACACGAGAAACACGTTACAGTTGTTGACGAAAAACATTATACACATCAGCTAAACTATGGAAATTTAGTGCATATATTAAAAGTGTTTTTTTAATAGTGACATCAACAGAGGCAGCACTATGGTCTCAGTTCATAGCATGCTAGCACAGTTAGCAAAATCATTGTGCAATCCATAGTGGGCTCAGCTGGTTGCCGCGTCACCGCACCTCTCTCCTTCATATATGAACGGTAAATGTGAATTTTTTTTAGCAATTTTGAAAAAAAAAACTAAAAATGACTTTATAGTACAAATCACTGAATGAATGTAACCATTTAATTTTTTTTTTTTTTTTTGCCTTTTTGTCTTTCCGTGATGACACGTGAGGCCTGGCTTCCCCTGCCTCTACTGACTGCACGTCACTGGTAACAAAAGTGTGAGAGTAGAAGACACACACTAAATTATAGCAAGCAATATTGAATTAAATTAAAATTAGAATCTAAAATTAAATATTGAAATATAGCAAACAATTTTAAAACATGTAAAAAGTCAGGGGTTTAATATTCCATGGAAATGGCAATACTCAGCCATGTTGATGAATGAACACAACATTTTATATAGTTTTAGATATAGACATATATTGAGTGCTTAGGGTCAACAGTCCAGAGCAACAGAGAGTGTGGAAAAAAGGTAAAGAAACAGGTTCAGGCAGGTTGGAATGGGTGGGAAAAGTGTCAGGGGTGCTATGTGATAGATGAATATCAGCCCGAATGAAAGGAAAGGTGTGCAAGACAGCGGTGAGACCAGCGATGCTGCATGGACTAGTAACTAGAAACAGGGATATTGATTCAAAGACAGGAGGCAGAGCTAGAGGTTGCAGAGATGAAGATGTTGAGGTTCTTCTTGGGAGAGACCAGGATGGATAGGATCAGGAATGAGTCCATCAGAGGGACAGCATGTTAGATGTTTCGGAGAGAAGGTCAGGGAAGCCAGACTGAGATGGTTGGGTCACGTGCAGAGGAGGGATAGTGAATATATTGGTGGACGAATGCTGGAATTGGAGCTGCCAGGCAGGAGGTGTAGAGGAAGACCAAAGAGAAGATTTATGGATGTAGTGAGAGAGGATGATGTTTGTCGGTGTGAGAGAGGAGATCGATCTGGTGGGGTGACCCCTGAAGTGAAAAAGACGAAAAGAAAAGATGTCCTCATTCATGTTGTTGTTTCTTGATATTATTCATCAACAAATTCAGAAAAAAAGGTGTTGCATTTAAGAATGTAGTGTTGTACAGTGTAGGAATGCACATTGGCAGAAAACCCAATTTCGTGCACCTTGCATCATTTTACCAGCCACCCATTCCTGTGAGTTTAGTGTGTGACCACCAGATGGCAGTATCTTCCGTTATATCATCTATACATGAAACTCACTTCCATCAGTGATGTAAGATACTGTTAATCGTTACAAGATGGTAATCTATAGGTCTCAAATGGTTTCAAATTGGCAAATAAGGGGATATAGTTTGAACCTCTTGTTTTTGTTTTTTTTTTATTACTGAATGGAAATGTTTTCATTTGGAAACACGGGGAAGAAATACTGTTAGCATTGTTGGACAGTCTCTCTTACTCTGACAAGATGTTTAAAAAAAAAAAAGCAAAAAAAAAAAAACACTAACAACAGCAAAAGATAAATAAACAAAAAAAATAAAAAATAAACTGAAATGCTGTCGGGCACTCGATGAGGAAACACAATACTGTCCGTTTTTGGTCTCCCATTTTTTCAAAATTTGCCCAGGGTGAAAGGCATCATGCGGCTTTTGGGATAATTATAAGACCCCAGCTCAGTGCCAGTGGGTTCTAATATTTCCCCATTGAAGGATGTGCACTGCTTTCTCTAATGACTGTTGACATGAATACGTCTTAACGATCCATTGGAGTATCCGTCCTTTTTGATCCCCCTTGGTGGTGCAACCAGCAGGGCACCTTCAAGGAACCTCATAGGTCTTGGTGACTTCAGACCAAGAAGTCTATTAATACGGAGAAAAACGGCAAGGAATGATGAATCCTAACCTTATTGGCGGTATTCACAAACACCAAAATAACTTATTATTAACTCTTAGACTGGTGATGGATGATTGACTAAGTATTTGTATGATCAGATCTGGTGGACCTGTGTTTCAGACACTTGGATGAAGAGAAGAGCAAAACTTTCAACTGTCGTCCTCAAATGGGGGTCACACCATCACGCGCCGAAAAGATCAACTTTAGAATTCTTTAACTCGACTTGCGCTCCGGTTTGGAGGATCAGAATTGAAATCCAGACGAGGCGTCGAGTTTGGCTGAGATGGACGTGGAGACGGTAAAGCCTCCGAACATCTGGAGCTTTCTTGGCTTCTTGGTTGACAAGCTTCTTATTGATGAATTAAGGTACTGGAGGTACAGGGAAAGTGGCAAAACTCTCAGGAAATCTAACGCAGGGTGTTTGAAGAGATTATCTGTCCAGGTTGTGAAATGGTTGAGCGTGTCTTTCTGCTTGCCTGGCGTGTGAAAGGATCCTGGGAGTCTCACTGCCCAGACGAGGCAGTGCCGGGGTCACAATTAGAAATCACCCGGTCCACTATGTCCTCTGTATCCATATTCTCAGCAGGCTGTAAAATGTGATTTGAGTCCATGTTGTGTCATTTGTTTTTTTTTTTTTATCCCACCAACCTACTTTCTTTGAATATTTTAATAAGTATTTTCAATCAATCTTGAATTTAGAAACTCCTTTGTTTTTCCTTTTGTTTAATTTTGTATGAATGATTACATACATTATATACAAAACTCAGTACAGGATTGTCTCAGAAAATTAGAATATTGTGATAAAGTTGGTTATCTTCTGTAATGCAATTAAAAAAAACTAAAATTACTTTTTCATGATATTCTAACACTTTGAGATGGGATTTTTGAGTTTTCTTAAGATGTAAGCCATAATCAGCGTATTAAAATAATTAAAGGTGTGCAATATTTCAGTTGGTTTGTAATGAATCCAGAATGTATGACATTTTTGTTTTTGTATTTGCATTACAGAAGATAAAGAACTTTATCACAATATTCTAATTTTCTGAGACAGTCCTGTATGATCGTTCATGATTTTGAAGTTGAAATAAAATAGCCCAAAAAAATTAAATACTTTAATTGCAATTTTCATTTTGTGCAATTTACATGATACCTAGTTAGGTATAAAAAACAATGTATAAAAATGAAATAAGAGAGTCAAAATAATGGCCCACCCCTGGTGTAGATGACACTTATTTACTCCAAGTTTAGCGATGATTCACTAATAGAATTATAGATTGTTATAGTAAGTTGTTGTCTATTGATGTACAGAATCTAGATGTTTTTTATTTTAAGAATGAAGACTTTTGGAGTTGAACCCTATATGGTAAAGATGCCTCATGAAAAGCTCCTTCAGCAGTTTTCTGGGTCTGTCCAGCTGGCTGCAAGCCTGGTGGTTGACCAAGAACACACCGGAGGGACTATATATCTTGTTTGATCAGGGCAACACCCTTGGGAACGGTTGTAGTGCGTTGCTGGAGGACTACGCAGACAGTTTCCTCCACTACCTGCTTTAACTGAAAACATGGCTGCATGGATGAATAGTCAAGTAGGATAATACTTCTAGACTTCTGTCAGTCTGCCTGATAGATGCAATTTTTTTCTGGTGTTTTAAAACTATTAATTTCAGAGATGTACTGAAGAGAGTTTTTTTTAATTATTATCATTATCATTATTATTATTATTATTATTATTATTCTGTGTGTTGTAGGCATTTTTCGTTATTTATGATAAAAAAAAAAGTAGTAAATACGGATTTCTTAGGAGGGAGCATCCTCCTTTCTGTCATCACACTTCTCCTCGCTATTATGTTTCTCCGCTCGCCGTTGCCTGTCCCATTCTCACCTATCGCCACCCTATCCCACCCAGCTGCAGCCGTGTCTCTGCTGGGGGGAAATAAGTGTGAGGAAGGTAGTGAACAAGGATGCAAAGCCAGTGGTTCGACATGAGAACAGAATAGAAAGAGAAGGAGGGGTACGACAGTGCGGTATAGTGAGAGCATTAGGCGAGGTAGAGATGGGAGAGACAAAGGGAGAAGGGGGGAATGGGAGGAAGGGAGGGTGAGAGGACACGAGAGATGGTGTGTGGTTGCCAGGCAACAATTGATAACCAAATCCCCAAGCATCGTGCCTGTGCTGCCCTGTCCTCCCTCCAGGCCTGAATTACACACACACACACACACATACACACACAGAGCAAGAGCGAGAGAGAGAGAGAGAGAGAGAGAGAGAGAGAGGATCTCCACTTGTTATTCAGTTATTCAATCAAAACGCTGATGCTCTTTTGATCTCTAAATATTGACAAAATAATGTGATTTAATATGTGAATGTTGCACAAGACCTTGTGTGTTGAGTTGTTTTTCAAAGATCTATGTTAGAAAAGAGCCAAATAGTCCCAGATTTGTCTTTATGAAAGAAGGATTGCCGGAGAGAATGTATATCTCACTGTACTCTGACCGGCAGATTTTCACATTGTCTGTGTTGAATCAATAAATCCGTCACTCCCGCAGTGATTCCCATGTGGGACAGTCTCTCGATTGTTGCCACTCCTGCAACCAGAAAGACCGATGGCGGCTGGCGATGATGGCGCAATCAAAAGCAGTAAATCCTTGGATCTCATCAAATTAAATGTAGGAGGGATGAAAAACAAAACATGCAACTTTGCTCAACGTGCATGGCCTTAAAATAAGATAAACTTTATTGATCCCCATAGGGGGAATTCTTATGTTACGGCAGCGTAACACAAATCTCAATAAATATGAATATAAATATAAATGCACGGACAATTAGAAGGCGAGAAAATGCAAAAGACATCAACAAATAATTAGACAACAGACGGAACAACAACGGCAAGGATAGGAACGAACATAATGAAAGAAAAAAAAGACAACCAAAGCTAAACGACAACACAGAAAGAGCGACAATAGCAATGACAAGAATAAAATAAATAAGCAAAAACTAGGTAGGATGCAAATGAGATAGTGGCCTTGTACGTATTGTGAGACACCTTTCAGTTTGTTGCTCCATACACTGAGTTTTTCTCCCTCAGGTGAAATCCACTAATCAATCAACCAATCAGTTAACCAATCAATCACAATTCAAAAAAATGGGGTAGCCCCCCGATGCCAATGGAGTTAAAGCGGCCAGAAATAGGCTCACACAAAAGCCCTAAATGATAGTATTTTGAACACTAGATTGAATTCATTCAAAATAATCTCTACTGTTTGGCACCAGGGAAAGAGAGAGAGAGAGAAAGAGAGAGAGAGAGAGAGAGAGAGAGAGAGAGAGAGAGAGAGAGAGAGAGAGAGAGAGCTCTAGAACCTGTTAGAGCGGCGGATGGCTGGGTGACCAGATTAGATCTGTCAGGATTCGCTAATCTGTGGAAGGACGACAGACGCGCCTCACGTCGCTCCTTCGCCCCGCTCCCATTTACCGGAGGCTGCGAGGGGAGTCGGTGTTGACGCGCGTCGGGGAATTTCCCCCTTCCCCTCCTCTCTCCCCCTTATCCCCCTCCCCTCCACACACACACACACATGCACGCGCAAACACACACCTCCCCGTTACAATGGATACCTGCAGGGTACGAGCCTGGGTGCTTCTAGTCCTGCTGTGGCAGGACGCGTCTTGGGCATCACAGTTTCCGACGCAGCTCATGTAAGTAAAGCTCCCATAATCCCGTTTATTCTGAGGAGGGGGTTTGGATGTTGTGGTCCTTTTGTTGCAAGTGTTCGTCCTTCACAGGCGGTATTTTTTTAAGGGGACACTCACGGCGATACGTGTGCGGTTTTTTTTTTTATTTTTTATTTTTCTATTATTTTTTTTTTAATTTTTGTTGTTGTTGTCTGGGGCAGCAGGGTGTTCTGATCGCCTCCATCATCCTGAGGTAAACACTCTTTGCGCCAAGGTGTCGGTGGTTCCCCCTGGGCGATGACCGATGTTGGTCGTGGATGTGTCCACGGACAGCGTGACAGCTTCCCCGGGAGTTGCTGAGAAGTTACGCTGATTCCTCCTGCTCCTCCACACTAATCTTGGGCCCGTTAAAAACACACTAATTATGGCTTGGAGAGTAGTAAAAGTAGTAAAAAAAAAAAAAAAAAAGAAAAAAAAAGCCTCCCCCGCCAACCCAGCAGATCTAACTAGTCCTTTTATTTGAAAAAAAAAACACCAAATGTCAAAAAAATAACAAAAAATTATAGCATCGTACTTGGGACTATTGTCATCCAGTTCGACATGTCCAAAATCTGTATCTGCAAAGCGCTCATTCATGAGGATTTTTCGATTAAACATGTTTGCATCGCCTGTCCGAACACAGCTGAAGCGTTTGAGCGATAGAAATAAGATTAAACACCCATTACAAATTGGAAAACAAAGTTATTAAAATCAATATGCATTCATAGCAACTATACACACAAATGAATTCTGCTTTATGAATAAAATATGTGTCCATTTTATAGTGCAATATTTTAACACAGTTAAAACACATTTTGGGATCTACTTTGTTTCCTTTGGGTCTATATTTACATTGTATGTAAGTGCATACATTGTGTAAATGTGCGCCGCTCTTCCGACTCCTCGGCTCCATTCCAGCAGGGGGCAGTTCTGTGTGGAGTTTGCACGCCGTCCCCCCCCCCCTTTACCCCCCCTGCGTGGGTTCCCTCAGGGTTTTCCGGTTTCCTCCCACAATCCAGAACATGCATTGGCTTAATTAGAGACATTAAACTGCCCAGATGTGTGAAAGAGCGAATAAATGGTTGTTTTTCTTTCTATTCGGCCCTCTGACTGACCAACGTCCAGTCCAGGTTTTTGAGAGCTTCCTGTTCAATAACGACGAGGATTGGTTCCAGGGTCAGCGCTATAGATAATGAATGAATCTTAAAAGTCGTCTTTCTCTCTCTATACAATTTTCCCTCTCTCTCGCTCTCTTTATTTATAATAGATGTCATGTATGAGTTTGCAAAATGAAATCGGTCTTCATCTGAGGCGGTACGCTTAATATTCAAGGTTTCTCAAGGTTTCTCACATTACCTCTTTCCTCATATTAATAATGACCCAACCGACAGGGGAAAAAAAAAAAAAAAAATCTGATGACTCTCATACAAAGCAAGACATCAATACTATTAAAAAAGAAAAAAAAAAAAAAAAAACAAAGAAAAAAGAAAGAACTGGGAACACAGATTGTATCACTAGAACAGCTGTGACACAGATGGGATTCAAGATGAAACACAGTTGCATGGGTACGGAAAGATTTGTGCTGGTGCCGACTGGGAAAATATGATGTGTTTACAAGAGGTCCTAAAATATGCATTTATTTGGAATTCCAACAACTGATGTAATGAAGTAGCATTTTGTCACAGTTTGTGAGGGGATGCTGTGGAGAGGGAAAATCCTGTCAACCACTGTAAACTGCAAAACGGTTTACGGTACTTCTTAGTTGAATGGGTTACACGATGTGGGTGTGGTGGAGACGCTCAACCCTCATCGTCAATTCCCGCTCGAGTTCGTACCCCAGGAATTGATGAGAAAGAAAACTTCCTATCATCCCGTTTATGCTTATTCATCATCTTTCATGTTATGCTATACGCAGTGCATCGAGACACATTTCAAATCTAACAAGCCTGAATATTTATAGCCTTCGGAGGGTACAATCGACAACGCTGACTGGTTTGAAGCCTTGAGACGTACACTAATTCATGTTCACGCATCGGAGATGGAAAGAAGCGAAGGCTGGATCTACCTGAGACACCGGTAATAACGTGACTATCATAAGGTGACCGTACCGTGCGGCGCACCCTGATTTATTGTTCATTTCCTTTCAATGGGACCGCAATACAAACATAAACATCATATTGCTTTAAGGAAGGCTATAAACTAGCGATTAAAATGAACTTATAAGGGCTATATTCCTATCAGCCGTGACATAAATCATCTACTAAAATATAAGTCTTTGCTTGAATGTAAATCAGGTTGATGTTATGGCACCGTTCAACTAAAGTATATAACATTGTCAATCAAATGACTTATTTCGCTGCAAAGTTGGGCAAATGTTGGCGAGCTTCGGCTGCAGGCTTCACGTAATCTAAGCAGCAAGCAAGGCCAGCGAGCATCTATGGTTATATGGTTACATCTAGGATTAACAATTTTTGGTGAAGACAGTTTAGCATATCTTATTTATAAATCCACTTTATTTGGGGATATGCGGTGACTCTCCGTCAAAATAATTCATTAGATATTTTACAACTAACTTGCTACTTAGAAATGAACCTAAACCAACATTGCACAGCCGGCACCTACACACTCCATTCACATCTAACAATTCTAACTTTGTTGCTGAATCACTGTCACACACACACACACACACACACACATACACACACACATACACACTCCAGCCCTTTTCCTGCACGGATGTTCCAAAACACTGCCTCAGCAATGGTCGCGCTATTGTGCGGTTTCGCCCGTTTGCATAAATCCAAACACCAGTGTAATTCCGCCCCAGGGCTCCACAACAGAGACGTGATGTTGAAACATATCAGTGTCAGTCTTTTCAATGACCCGCTCTGCCATTCTGTTCTTCAGTTTCGCGGATATGAGCAGATCGTGCTTTTAACGGCTGCTCAGAGTTCGAATGATCTGTTCCTCTATTCCTCATTCTTTTATTAGGATGCTAAGGCGTCGCACTGGCTTATAATTCTCCTGTTGAAGACCGTGTAATAGACACATCTCTATTTCCCGTAGTCTTCTCAGGGAACTGAGACATATATTTTGAATTTTTTTTTTTTTTTTATTGAAGTCCCTTTTTTTAACACTCTCCGTAGTGAATGTTTTTTTGTCACAAATTGCTTTTAAAAAATTAATACCGACTCATCATGACTGAACTAGATCAGGCGACGATTTTGAGCGCATCATCGCAATTTTTTTTGTGCAGATGAAATGATACTCATTCTGGCCACGAGCAATGATGTGTGATTAAGGAACTTCTAAATTGTCTTCAGAATGTTTTTCTGACTGAAACAGTTACGTCCTGATCCTAACTAGGCCTTAAATAGCATCAAAACGTCATCCTTCGTCATTAATTTCTCATTCTTCGTCGGAATGGCAGACATAACAATAAATAATACATTTAATGGGCGGATAACATCCAAAGTTTCATTTTTGCAACCAGGCTGTGTGTCCTTGACTGCCGTAATATCCGTTCTGATTTCCGATGATGGCGAAAGCTTACACTTTGCTTTAAGCCGGCCGTAAAGATTGCTCTCAGTCAGAATAACGATGTTAATATGACCGTGGCCTCTCTTTATTTTTGAACAGGTGAGAGCTGAAATCAATTTTTTTTTTTTTTTTTTTTTTTATAAAAAGAATAGTGTAAGTGCTCTCTGAAAAATCCTTCCCAGTAGAAAATACATAATAGGGATCATCTGCCTGATAGCAATCTCAAACAGCCCTTTTCATTATTTTCCTTTCACTAAAGGAAATGATTTTTGTCCGATAAATCCTCTCATTTGCTAAGCTACACCTGTTCAAGATGTCAAATCATCATCAAATAGTAGACAAATATATATGACTTTGACCTCCTTCAAAATTATGAAGGAACTATGATTATGTCAAGGTCATGTTGTCTAGTTGTTTTACTTGATCTTTTGGTAGTAACTTATTTTAATATTTTCTTCAATGTCTATAGCAAAGTGAATAAAGCAGGAATGAAAAAGTTTCTTAGAAGTATGACACCATAGGCTTTTCTTGAGTGTGACTCAGATAGTCGGCAGTGTCCCTGGAATTTTTCAGCCATTTATGGAGTTCCATCATTATTTTTCACTACAGACTGTGAAAATACCTTTTTTTGCAAAGTTTTCCAAAAAAAAAAAGCCAAATCTGGGTTGGTCCAAATTTTACATGGAAACCATATCAACTTCATTTTCTTTTTTCAACCATGGCTACCTTGGATATAGATCGGTCATTTGTGTTTTACATGGAGCATTGCTGGTTTATGGCTTTCCCTCTGCTTTGAGTAATTACACTGTTATTTAATACAGTAACCCACTGAATTAAACACTATTGTTTTGCTCACAATTCTCTGGTTCTGATATGATGGCATCAGAACATCTGTCTCTCTTCCACTTGTATTGTCTCTGCCTTTTGCTGTTCTGCTCTCATTTACTCTTCCTGTGTCTGAAAAGGAAAAAAATAACAATGTAGGCCAGAGTCTGACCCAGTTGCCTTTTGTATGTGAATGTGGTGTGTGTGTGTGTGTGTGTCTGTGTGTTTAATTATACAGGGTTGTATCAGAGAATGCAATAATCAAAACACAGAAGCCAGAGCAGAAAAAAAATGTTGCTACCTCAGCTCAACACCAATTAGTCTATTACTGGTGCTGCATTTTTGAAGTTCCATTTGTAATTGTATTGGCAATGTGAGGGCTGGCATTAAAAAAACAAAAACAAAAGCAAAACAAAACAAGCAAGACATGATATGAAGAGTTCTCAATTTATTCATCTGAATCATTAAGAGAATAAAAGTTATGAAAGGAAGAGGAGTATCATTCTAGTAATGTTCTCTCTCTCATTGTTTAAACGTTTTATACTAACATCTAATTGCATTAATATGGGCTACATATCATTACATTATTAAGGAACCATAAGGTTTTCTCCTAACATGACAGGAATTACAGTCATAGTAAAACTATAAAATATGTTCATGGTTTCTGGCATCCCTTTAATATCAGTTAGTAGCTATATATTGCAGTGAAGGCAATAAAATAAAAACAGCATGCCCACACGGTTGCAAAGGGTTACATTTCGTTTCCCGAGCTTTCTCGCTCTGAACCTTCTTTATTTCTGAATTTATTTTGACCCTGATGTACTTTAGCCGTTTCTTGTCTTGCGGTTTGTGCGTCTGCACCGCTCCAATATGAATTTTTACCACCTCTTATCAACTGTAACGACCCAGATTAGATGCTGTGCACTCATTGCACTTCTAAGGAATATTTTTGTGGGTGTGGACATACGTTTCCTAGTTTTCTATGCTTATTTAATGTGTGTATGCAAGTTTAATATGTTGACTCCCATTGGAGAATTCCAGAGCACGGTCTGTGTTAATGTAAATGCATAACAATGAGAGCATCTGTATCTGTTGTCTGTTCGTACTAAACAAGGTAACACGGACTAAATTCATGTGTGTATTTTATATTTACATGCAACTGTAAATATAAAATAAGTCATTTGGATGCACTTTATTAAAAAAAAAAAAACAGTAGAAGGATTGCAGAAGTATTGCATGAGAATTAAACGCACAACTGGTAATATAACACAATCTTATCGTTAACAGCTATTAAACCCATTAGCTAATACGTTGTGTGATGACTGATTCGTTTCAAAATAGTATTATTATTATTGTTAATTTCTTCAATACAAGCAGCCCTCTTAGATAAAGATGAAATCCAATATGTGGATGCAAGAGGCTGGACATTGAGATTCTCTTTAATATACATAGAAGCGCATTGATCCGGCGCACCTCCTATCTCACGCTTGCCCGTTCACATTACTGTCACCAATAACAAAACTGACTTGTGTCTCATTGGTTACTTTATTGTTTGAACCCACAGAAATTTAAGGTATTGGTTGACATGCAGTGACACATGTTTTATTGGATCCTGCTTGATTGCATGACCCCGACACAGTGCTTCTCTTTGACTGTTTGTTCAGATGATTTCGGCCCGAATGGCTTTGCTGGATTCTTCTCTTTTGCTCCACAGGATTAAAGAATGGGTTGACCAGATGCAAAAAGAACTTGTCACACTGGCAGACACGGCAACGGCTGGAATGACTCTCACTCAGGTATCAAATGCGACACAGTCCTGTTTAGAAATATAGAATAATCAACATTTGAATGCGCTATAGTACCTGTATATGTGCTAGAACTAAAATGTGAATTGTTTTTTTTTTTTTTTTTTTTACTTCGATGAGTGTTGCGTTTTTCCAACATACAGGACTGTCTAAGAAAATTAGAATATTGTGATAAAGCTCTTTATCTTCTGGAATGCAATTAAAAAAACAAAAATTACTTTTTCATGATATTGTAATATTTTGAGATAGGATTGTTGAATTTTCTAAAGATGTAAGCCATAATCAGCAATATTAAAATAATAAAAGGCTTGCAATATTTCAGTTGATTTGTAATGAATCCAGAATGTATGACATTTTTGTTTTAGATAATATAGTAGATAAAGAACTTTATCACAATATTCTAATTTTCCGAGACAGTCCTGTATATATAATTCTCGGTTTCATGATTGCATCGTCTTCCGCTTTAGATTTTTCTGAGAAACCAACACCTGTTTACTGTGGAGCAAAATGATGCAGAGGAGCTGGTTGCTCGGGCAGCCAGGAAGATTGAACAGCTGCTGCGAAAGAGGTCTGCTGCTTTGGAGGTGAGACTCACAAGATGTACACATGTATATTACATAACCAAGGCACGTATGGAAAATTTGTTTCACTTTGCGGTTTGAATATTAGTGTTTACTTTGCTTGCAGTTGCAATCGGAGAAAGACAGTAAAGACAAGTTTATGTTTTAGTGATGAAGGCGATCTTATTGACTACAGCATAATGACAGTCATCAAAAATGGACCTTCTTGAATCTAATACAAATTGTATATATGCGTTTTAGAAGAAGACATATATGCCTGCATGCCTGGGCCCGGCTGCGCACACACACACACACACACACACACACACACACACACACACACACACACACACACACACACACATACACACACACACACACACACACACACACACACACACACACACACACACACACACACCCAAAGGACTGTTTTGCCCACCTGCAAAGGTTTTTGGCAGGATTTTGACAAGGAGAAAGGAAACAAGTCTAACCCTTGTCTCACAAACAACACAGTTCTTTAGTGATACTGTGTACTCTTACTTTCAGCCAACATTGCAACAGCATCGTTTTCATATCATATACCAACAAAACAATGAAATACTTTTCTGGCATCTTGGTCACAATTGCAAAAAAAAATACTGCCTGGAAGAAAATCAAGGCTATGGGAGTTTCTGTGTTAGTTGTGCACTTCACTTATATATGTGTGTACATGTATACTCATGGAAATGACGTAAGATATTGGGCAACAGATTGACATAGACAGTGTGCTGCTAAAATGCTTCTATGTTTCAGATCTTGAAATTTAAATACAGCCATAAACAACCAGAAGCAAAGCATAACTAGATAACTAGGGCTGAGAGCCCAAAGAAATAAACTGTAAAGGTACCTTTCCATAATCACAAGTATATATGGTCTTTTATTACATGACAGCATGACGTTACATTCAAAACATGTGACTTTTGTCCCTGTTTCTTTGGCTATTATATATTTATATATAAAAAAAGAATTAAAAAAAGATGAAATAAATTTTAATGTACTTTGTAAATAGAGGAAAGCTGTGACTACTCATTTGCAGCAGACAAATCTGATATTCATATCAGAATAAGCACAGATAGTGTTTATTTTTGTATAGTGTACAATGAAACTCTTACTTTGCTGTTCGTAGTGCAGTTGGATTTGTATTAAAGTCATAATAAATATGCTCCTCTTATGTTATTATGGATGATTATGCATTGGAGAAAGTACCGAGAGCCAGTCTTATACTCGAGTGGGTGAGAAGCGTGGACTGAAATCTTTTAGGATTCATTGTGATATCGAAAGCTCTGACCCTTGGGAGATTCACTCCTTCCACACTTTTCTTCTCAAACCCAGAACTGGGTCAGTGATGTTCGTCTATTGTTTTCCTTTAGAAATGCACAGCGTCCCTACTACGCCCTCCTTATCTATCCTGCTTTTACGGATGTCAGCGTTTTCTTTACTCAGTGGGAAGAACAACTGAGTGTTTATGAATGGTTCTAGACATCTCTCCTGACACGTTGATGTTGTTATCATATTTGGTGATATGAGGCGCATTAACTTCTAGGACAAAATTTACTTAGCGAATCAACCAAGGGGGAAAAAAAAACGGAAATCTTGGTTTCGAACTTGATGCGCAATCATGTGTTTGTCTTAAGGATAGGGCGTATTTGATTGTCCGCCAAACCCCCTGACATCGATCACTTCTCACTCTTTATTGCATCTTTGTGTCTCATCCTCTCCTGTGAGTAACCTCCAGGCACACTGATATTGGATTGTCTGACTGCAGATATGTGGATGGGGAGATAAACAGATGAATGAGTGTCTGGTTCGGAAATAACGGCAAATACATGAGTATGACGGATAGATAGATTAATGGATAGAGTGAGCAGATAAAGATGGCAGCTCACACTGCAAAGTCAGAATTGCTAGAAATTATAGTTATAACTTGAACCTTCATTGATAGAAATGTACTATTTTTAATGATGTTTTAGTTAAATAAGAACAATGGCAAGAAACGAGCTAACTTTACGGTAGATACTGTCACCGGAGGTGAAAAGTAATAATGTACACTGTTGGTTTATTGCAGAAATTTGATTGTAGACTTAATCTTATAGGATGAAATGATAAGATATTATATACAATAATAGGTGGCGTTGTGGCGGTTAAAGTGGCCGCCCTTTGAATCGAACATTCCTGGTTTCATCGCCGGCTCGTCCTGGCCCGTTGACGTGTTGGAGAACAAAACGCTGAACCCCTAACAGCTTCCACTCATGGTTCATCCATGATGGGATAAACGCAGTGGTCGAATGTGGCTGATGTCGTGGATGTTCCACCTGGTTCTGTGTTGGTTCCCTTCACTTTTCCTCCCAACAGTTCAAAAACATGCAGCGGGTTGATTGGAACAATCGAGGAAATTGTCCAGATGTGTGAATGAGAAAGAGAATGTTTGTCTCCGTAAGTGACCCCACAATTGACCGGCAACCAGTCCAGTGTGTACCCCGCTTCTGGGTGCGTGGATGGTGACGTCCGGTGTCTATCCAAGCCGTTGTGAAATGACTAGAAACTCATCCTGGTTTTGACTTTTTTATAATCTCTCTTTCGGCCTCTAATTCTTCTGTTTGCTTCTGCATGATCGATGACCTTTGCAAGTCCTGGGTTTAAATAGCCACAGGTATGTTAAACAAGTTTGTGTCTATGCATGTCTCCCCGTGCTGCCATAAATAAGTGTGGGGCAGAGTGTAACATACATTATTAATCAATTCTTGGCTGCATACTTTATCAAAGGTTTTACAATACAGGCTCTGGCTTGATATCAACGGGACACGCGCTTTCTGCACATAACCCCTTTAATAAATCTCAGCCTGAAAATCTCAACTGTTTTCCAGTCTAAATGTGCTAGAATGTTTGCCATTGTTAGAGTTTCCAGTAGCTCAGTCTTTTAGAGAAAATAAAAAATTAGGTTGACCAGGTATGATAGGAGTTAATAGTTAATCGTATGATAATAGTTGAAACGGCTCGATTATCTTTCCAGAGATTTTTGTTATTAAAAACTATCATTGCTAGCATACATTTGTTATGAATATTTTATATCTTCTTAACCACAGGAGGGGTCGGAGTTACAGTGTTCTCTCCATGCTTTCCTTATGATGAATAAATCATGCATGTTATGAGAATAAGTAGAGACGTTCAACTGTCAATAAAAATGGGAGTATTAAGTCTGTGATTCGCTACCATCGTATTATAGCAGTAACCTATCACACCTGTCATTCAGTGAAGGCTGTAAAACTGGCTACATATTGTGCCGCATAACAGTTTTTCAGGCACAATGTGTTCTTGTCACATCTGTAGGCCAAAGGCTTTATAATACCCCTCATTGCTGATAGACAATTTTTTTCGTTTTATTTTAGAAAAATAACAAACATGTAATTTTAGTATTTATTGTGCATTTCCAGTCACCTATTTAATAGAAATGTCAGATGAATATAGTTTATAATTTGTGGAACTTCACTGAGTAAAAGGCTGATTTCAAATTTTGCTGATGTTGTGCTCTATGTATAACTGAATGTGATGAGAAAGGCATTTCTTCCTCTAAAAATGTTTATAAATCTAAAGAAGAAAGGGAGAGGGTAGAAGGACCACAAATGTTTATCAAATATAGTTGACTACCTTAAAAGCATGCAAGGTGCCTGAGGCCAGATCCAATTATTTTAGCGCAAGTTTCCCTCCTCCCTCACCCGTCTGTTCGTTCCTAATCTTGCCGTCTATGTACACTGTAATTAAGCCTTAATTATTAACCAAACTATTAAAGTATAGGGCCAAAGAAGTAAAGCTTCCAGACACTGTTATATTGCATAAAATTGTCATGAATAATCCACCTCCTTCTTCCCCACACACATACATGTCCACTGCTGCTACTACAAACTTGGCATTGAACTGTAATATATATTTTCATTTTTACAGCCCAGTACTTCCCTTGCATCTCTTAAGATTAAGCCCCGTGTGCATTGACAAAGTAGATGGCCTTAAACATTACTTACAGAAAAAAAATAATAACATAGTGTTGGTTTTTGAAATCACACTTACTTCCTTTACACTGAATTTGTTGTTTCTGGCAAATAAATGCATATTTGAATAATCTGCCATTTCTGGGCGTTGGACTGATCCCATTCTAATGTCAATAAGACAAATTCTTTTCAAAATATGGTTTTTAAAATTTTCTGTGTGTCAAGGGTTTGGAGGGATCGAAGAAAAATGGGCTGAGAAAGTAATTACAGCATTGAGAGGGAAAATGGAAAAAAAGTATTACAAGGCAGGTGCTATGAAGGATATTTGTTGGGAAATGGATCCTCCGAGGAAACGTTTTGCTTATAGTTTGATCTTTATGAATAAAAATGACTGTAAGGCTTTGGGGGCTCGTGTATGTAAGTATTGTTATTTAAATGTGTCCTCTCACATCCATTCTTTATGATGTTTATAACAAATACCTACATTCGGATACATGCTGGATCAACTTTTATCGTTTCAAAACATACAATTCATTGCTTTGGGTAATATCTTCAAATCAGAGAACAGTGTGTGAAAGTTAATGAAGACAAATTATCTTTCTTGAAAAAACAAAATGGGAACTCCCCCAAAGTCCAATGTTTGGTCCATTGTTATTTTTTATTTTTATAAATGTGAGTTGCTTGTTTTATGCAAGTGATATGGCGAGATTTGCTAAGTTGCTAAAGATGCCTTGAAGATGGTCATCGATGGTGGCAACATAATCATCTTGCACTGAATTTGAAAAAAAAAAAGAAAAAAAAAATTGAAAATCCCTTTACAAAATGAAGAAATAGAGAACTTTAGATTTAGATTTTTTTTTGAAGCATAAATTTAGACCCACCTCTTTATTGTAACATCAACACCTACATTAGCATCGGTATCTATATCTAAACCCAACCAAAATAAAAGCAGAGTTTGTATTTTCCCCATCTTTCTTTTCGAAATGAGAAATCGCATTCCTCCACTGACCCTCCAGTGGAAAAAAAAAAAAAAAAGACTTTTCTTCAGGTTCATTGAAAAACTCAAAAAATGATGAGAAAAGGGTTCTAATCAGTATGAGACGCAGGCTCGGGCGTGAGAACATGTGGCTGTAACCAGACTCACCATTGCAGTACAACCAGGCTCTGAAAATATTGGATAGAAAGCCCATTCATTTGCATCAGTGCCAAATACTATAAAAGTATAATTTTCTGAACTTTTAAAGCTTCATCAATTTTTGTTTTCTCAAAAAGAATTTCCAATGTTTCAAATGTCTACACATCCAAAGAAAGGACAATAAGGGGATCCCCCAGTTACCAAGATGTTATTGTTCTAGTTGATCTGTATCTTTACCAAGCTACATAAAAATGCTAATGAAATCTCTCAACATATCTTAGTGTGGGTAAAATTGTAAAAAAATGTTTTTGTCACGATACTGTCCAGGTAGGGATCTCATGAAGTTTACCGTGCAGTGCAAAAAAATGCAAGTAGCTAAATTTTTTGTCAACTGCCGTTCACTATAGACCGGCGAACTGATCGTCAGCTTCCTCCAAAGTTAACACTTTGCAAACTGTATCCGTCATCAACCCAACATGCGTTGCGTCGATAAAACCATGGCTGCGAGGGTAAATTACAATATGGATTATAAATTACAATTTTGAAAGAAATAACAATTCTTTGTGTTTTTTAACAATACGTTTGAGTACAAGACAAACATTAAATCACGTTCATGCCAATTAGTCCTGCCAGGCAGGGTTCCATTTAACAGAATAACCAAGGGCGTGATGAATTGTAACCGTAAAATACCACATCATAAATCTACAGTTGGTCTTCTTTTTTCTGTCCAGGGGCCGTCAACCCTGTAACACATTGACAACTAAAATTCAATTAATTCCAGGTTTGAAATGGTTCACAACAAAGGTTAAGTGCTGGTGAGAAGGACAAAAAAAAAAAAGCTTCATCCATAAATTTTCAGTGTCTCGATGGAGGCTTCATTTGACTTTTTTGATTGTTAAGAATTGCAGTATTTTGAGGAATGTATTTTGATGAACTGTGTAAGGTAGTTTCAGTATGTTTACAATTTTAAAGGCCCATCGATATGGTTGCATATGAGAACTATGGTCTTTGATTGTATACTAGTAACATGTGAATTGTTTTTATTGAATTGAGTTTTTTGTATATTGTTCATGTGAAAGAAAATCAGCAATTGCTATAGAGTCCTTATGCAGAACATCCATTACATTCTTTGTAATGAAACTACGTTAACATCTATTTTATCCTAGTCCATACTATTCAAGTCTAGTTTAGTCTATTCTGTTTATAAACCATTTGTACGTCGGGACACCGTGATTATAATCGCGCGTCCTGTCATAACAATCTGATCTCAAACAAACCTAGCGGCCGACAACCTCAAGTAAAATACGTCGATTCTGAGGGGAAGGAATTGAGGATGTAGCTCAGAGTTAGTGGCTCCCCATATCTGGTGGATGAAAAGTGTCTTCCAGTTGCTGCACCAGACATGCTCGTCTCCCTGCATCTGAGAGTGATGGATTTTATTGGGGAAGAGTAGAATTTCCACCCGATGCTTCCTCCAACTGGTTTCATTTTAATGCGTCATTTGAATAATTTAGATTTTTTTCAAGCCCCAGGCAGTAGGTTACATCTAATCCCTGGCCACTGATTGGTGACTCATATTTGGCTGTGGAATTTGGATTGGACCTGCTGCCCTTTAACTGCAGTAAGACCACGTCCAGCTTATTTCCCAGTGCTAACAGCCATACTGCCACTGATTCGAAACATCTGCCCGCTTCGTCTCCTGCGGGGGTTTGTGGTCTTCTGTCTTGCCATCTCTTGGGATTCTATGGCAGCTGTTTTCTTTTTGCTGCGCGCCCTCATCTCTAATCTAAATGTGACCCCGCCCTTTATGTTGTTTTCAGCACCTCTACGGTCAGAAATGTCTGAACCTGCCTGGCAAAAAAAATATCACATCCACTCCACGGCTGCAGTTTTTATCCAATTGTAAACCTATCAGCAGTCGGAAAAATATGAATAGTTTTTGCACATCACCGACAGGATCTTAACACCGAGAAACATTGCTCTGTCAATACTTTGGTGATGCGCGATCCCTCCTCCTATATCAATTCCATATTTGCAAACGCCCCATTTTTGGGTTGCTGAAGCAGCAATATTATATTTGTGGAGATCATGTTCTGACTCCCAATGCGTCAACAGCCTGATGAATGGGGAAGGTTCCCTTAGTTATGTCTACATCAACATCTATACCTATATCTATTTTCCACATCTTTCTGTCCTAAATGAGAAATTGCATTCCTCTACTGACGCTGCACTCAAAAATGGATGCTTCTCTGACAAAAATGAGAAGAAAAAGGGGCTCTGGAGCGAAAAACTGTAGTTGTGGACACCCTCGATTTAAACAAGCACATTTCATTGTGTTAACGTCGAAAGAAACATTTGTAATGTAATTATACACCGCAAAATACAAAACACGAGATCCACTTTTAGCAATGCTTTATCAGAAAAAATATGATGTGATCCTTTGTTTATGAAGTTTGCGATTTAGGCAATAGGAGGTATTGATTTGAGGAGGATTTGTGATGCGACTTTTCGTGCATCAAGCAGCCAATTTCAGACTTAGTCAAGGAGAATAAGGACATTTCCTGCACTTTTGCAACACTTTTGACAAATTAAATTCACAAAATCATGGAGAAATGGGGGGAGGGGAGCGTAATTTATCCTGAATTGATTTTAGCAATAATTTATAATAATAACATCAATTTAATAAAAATAGTAACAAATAGACGATCACAATACAAGATAATTTAATAATGATAATAAAAATATTATTATTAATAATGATAAAATTGTGGAAAGTCGTGTTAACAAAACTATGCGCACTTAGTTAAAGAAACCGTGAAAAATGTGAACATGACTTACATGTTTATTATACTGACATCTAAAATCAGAGGAATAGCTGCTTTGTCCCGACCATGTTGTACTTTCAACTCTCATTAAATGTCCCTTGATGACTGTGTTTTTGTTTTTCACTTGTTTTGAGTTTTTACATGAAAGCACTCAGAAGACATGATGCAACTGCACTTGATTTTCTTCCATGGAAGGCGTTTCATCCGAGAGGCTTCTTCAGTTCGAGATGAAACGAGGTGAAACGTCTTCTCATGGAAGACGATTTTGACAAGAATTAACCACGACCTGGATGACAGAGAACCCTCCCGATCAATAATTCATTGACCTTGAAAATGACTCATATAATACATAAATACCTCAGTAATCAGACCTGTTGTGAAATACATGATGTACAGGGTATCAATTGATTGAGAGAAGCGAGTCATACTGATTACAAGAATTGTGAAAAAAAGGTTCTAGTAAATAATAAACAGTTTAAGCAAGTTCAGCAATCAGCTCTATTTATTTATTTATTTATTTGTTTATTTATTTATTTATTTATTTACTTATGTATTTGTTTGTTTGTTCGTTTATTTTTTTTTATTTGATTTTTAATATTTATTTATTTGTTTGTTTATTTATTTGTTTGTTTGTTTGTTTGTTTGTTTTCAATATTTATTTATTTATTTTTACTTTTAATATTTATTCTAATATCTTAGTAGCCTGACAATAATTCTTACACAGTGACAGCTGGGATCGGCTCCAGCGCACCCTGAGTGCAGGATAAGCAGTATGGATAATGAATGAATAAAAATAAAAGAATGAATGAATGAATTAATAAATGGATGGATTTAGTTTTAATTAATTTGGATTTCAATAAAACAAAAAGGGAATTTAGCTGCCAGTTTTTAGTCAGTGAGAATTAATGATGAGCCACATATTCCCTCTTGTCGGATATATTCTGGACGTGAAACAGCAGTCAGGGTATTTACACTAGTTGAATTGTCAACAGAGTAAGAGAATATCCGACTCGGAACAAATAAACACACAATCCGCATGGTACAATTACACAACAACGACACTGTTATTTAATTGATCATTTGATTTAATTCTATAACATCTGCTTGGGGGTGGGGGGGGTGGAGTTAGCTGTGGACAAATTGACCGCAAAGATGCCGACGAACATCAGTGCATTTTAACATGAAATGACCAATAATCAGTAGCCACAGCTCATTCATTCATTCATTTTCCACTCCGCTTATCCCGCTGTCAGGGTTTTGGGTCCATCTCAGCTGTTACTGGGCCAAAGTTGGACTTCAACCCTGACCGACACATATAAAGACCAGCAACAATCCTCTCTCTCTCTCTTAGCAACACTATGCAATATAAATTAATGTTTCTACATATCCTATGATTACCCACTTCATGCCTGTCATTAATTCAGTTGTCTGAAGGTTTTGTGTGAGTTTCTTAAGTGTTCATTGTGTCGCTTGTGAATTTGTTTAAAAGTCATTTTTTTTTATTTGTTGCAAGTGCAGAGCCATACTTTTAATAATCTGTTGTCTGCTGTCACCGTGTTAAAATAATGAGCACAAGATGTGATATTAGGGTGTTTTCGTGTGTGTCTGTGTGTGTGTGTGTGTGTGTGTGTGTGTGTGCGTGTGTGTGTGTATATATTTGTGTGAATGTAATGCAGTAATGAGGAGAAGCTATGATATGATCAGAGATCTTCAAGTCCCCAGAGCAGATGTTACTCAGCCTCCCATCTCTTGCTCTGCACCGATCATATTAAATAGACAAGTGGTGTGTATGTGTGTGTGTGTGTGTGTGTGTGTGTGTGTGTCTGTGTGCTTGCTTCACTTATAGCGTGTATGAAAGCGAATGCAAAAAGACAGAGAGCGGAGAGTGACGGTACTTTTACTTTTCCAGGGACAGGACTACTCATTGAGAAAAAAAAAAAAAACGCAATGAAGTTATTCTTTATTATTGTTATACAGTCGTGTCAGACTTTTTTTTTTTTTTTTCCTAATCCGCCATGCGTTTGGCACCCTGCAAATTCTCCCCTCTGGGACTAATAAAGAGTGTCACATATTTTATCATAATCCACAGCATACCCACTTTTACAGTGAATTAGTTTGTCCAGAAAGTCATAACCTTTAACTGTGAGGAAAGTGAATAATAGTGATTAATAAAATGTGCGATAATTACAATCGCCTTTTTGTCTGAGACGATGATTTCAGTAGTTTGTCAGTATGGAGACGTATTCTAAAAACCTCTCACGAGCAGTGTTGCTGTACATTTCTTTGATAACTCCGACAAGTATATTTTTATATTCTCTCTTAGAAGGAGAGACATCTGGAGTATTTTCCGTGACTGGTATCTGGTGAAGTGGCGCACAAGAAGCGATATAAGTCGGACGGTAGGAGATAAACATCTCAGATGTTGACTTGCAAGAACCAAACAGACAAAAAGGAAAAAAAAAAAGGGACGGGGAGCAGCTGTATATTTACGCTTCCCTTCGGAGGTTTGGCCTCTGAGAGAAGCCATGTGCAGGAGCTCCGCGTTCCCCTGGGCTCTCACAGCTGCAGATGCTGCCTGCTCCTCTCTTTGTTATATTCCCTTTTTTCATTCACTCATTTCACCTCCCTCTCTTTATTCTTTTATGTCTTCTTTTTTTTTTTTTTGTTCTTGCTTCTTCTGCCACCTGTGCCTCTTGCATGGCCTGCCCCCGGCCTCTTCATCTTTCATATGATGCTTCTTTTGCTCTTCGTTCGCTAGGGGACTCCCCCTTTACTCTTTGTGATCCTCTCTGACCCTGTCCGCTCCTTTTAATTTCAAATTTCTATTGTTTTCTTTTTCTGTCAGTCCTCTTCTTTTTTTTTTTTTTTTTTTTTCGTATTGTGTTCAGTTATGCTTCCCTAAATACAACAAATTGAATCATTAATCATTTACATGGGAGGTTGTATTCAATTCAGATTTTGGTATCATTCTCATTTTTCTGCAACCAAAACCCATGTGATTATCTGACCAATGTCTCTAACATCAGTCAGGTTGGTTTTATTATTTCTAGGAACAATCTCATCATGAGTGTAATTACATGATTTTTTTTTTTCTCTTTGGACTTGTCATCCTCTTTTCCCATCTGTTCATAATACGTCTTCTACTTAATCTTTTTCGAATTCTTCCGATTCTGCTACTCATAATGGTCCGTTACACCTTTTTCCATTTTGATTTTCCTGTCATTTCTTTCCGTTCGGGCTCATAATCGAGAATAAATAACCGGAAGACACATAAGAGTGAACGCTGGCGTAAAATGATCTTGGAGGCTGTTTCGACTAATGCAAATACTTCTCGGTGAAGGGTGACGACGTCGTGGCCGTAATGGACAGTTGATTTCATACGAGCGGAGTATTTTGTCACATACATTGATAAATATAACGTCACCTTGACTTTCCTGTGTACGAGTCTGTTCACTATATGCATGTTAGGGTAACAAGAAGAATAACCACCAAGTCTGTTGAGATCAAGACAGAAATAACTTTGTCAAGGTGACAGCATCCGCATGATATAACAACCACTCATTTCCACAGTCTGAATAGCATTTTTATACCATCTATATCTGCAGTTATCAGTTTTCATCCTGGGAGTCACAAATACTAAGCCACACCTTCTACTCTTGCATTGGACTTGCACATCAGTGTTTGCGGTTTACGTTGACTTTTAGTACATTCAGCGACTCAATCATATATATAGATTTTTTTTCTGTTTCCCTTCTCAATGAATTTCACCCGTCAGTTTTCTCTTACCTCCGTGGATTTCAGTACTTGTCTCCTCGTATTCCAGCGGCCCCATTCCCTCATTAAGGTTACAATGCACTCGTTGCAAGTGACAGAGTGACTCATTATGTTGTGGCGCTTGAGTATCTCTGCTGCCATAACTGAGGGAGTGAAAGTGACAGAGAGAGAGAGAGAGAGAGAGTCTAATGAGTAAATCAATCAAGCGTGTTACTGGGTGGACACCCATTAACTAAACAGCTGCAGCGCTAAAAATTGGTGTGCTTCAAGTGACCGTGCTGATAAATTCCCGGAGATCCCTGCCAATTTTAGAATTTATAAGTGTTGTGCGTTAAATGCTTTGCTTAAAACTGTGACAAATTATATTAGTCGATAATATCGTGAACAGAGATGTCAATTATATACATCTCAGGAATATTTTGGTTTAAATTCATTTAATAAATTACCCTTACGCACAAAAAGAGGGGAACATGACTGGCACTCGGAGCAAGAGAATTATGTATTATGTCGTGTATTTGCAAGTGTATTTGCAGTCCCTATGTCCTCTATTGTAAGTTGCTTTGGATAAAAGCGTCTGCCAAATGTAATGTGATGTAATTATATTAATATTTGCTGTGGTTTTTTAAGGGTGTAAATAATACTGTTTCCCAGCATAAGGCAGGTAAGCTAAAAAAAACAAAAAAACAAAAGAACTGATCTGTAAACAACCCGCGCTACGACCGTCCTCTAGCATCCTTTTATTTTGTTAGCGTAAAGTTCTCTCAGCTCTCCAGCTGAAAAGCAGTTTGGTCAGCGGAGCATTTGATGATGAAAAATATAAAATATCCTGAAACATCAAAACAGATCAAACAGGCCGTCTAACTTTCAAACTCGATTTTGTCTGGTGTCTTTCATTCTGTATTCCGTTAACCTCTGTATGTGCATGCATTTGATAAAGATATATAGAGAAAGAGAGTGGAGGGTAATTAAGTGTCTTTCCTCACATACCCTTCTCAACCTCCCCCACGTCTCCCAGAAGGGAGAAGAGCCTTGTCAAAGTTCTGTCATGAATTTTTAACAACCCTGCCTGTCTACTCTCAGAGGAGGTGTGAGTGTACAAATTTCCATCTCTATGTTCATGTATAGAAGGTGAGAAAGGGGTGTTTGAGCATTTTGTAATGCTAGAGCCCAGTTAACTCTAATTATGCAATATATAACATTTCAACAGTGGTTATGTATCATATTACACACTGTCCTGTGCCAGAAAAGAAATATGGCGCCAAAAGAATCCATCTGAAATCAGTATTCCTGTCTTTGTACACTTATTTATCTACATTTTCAAGCATTTGCGTCGCTCGCGCTGTTTTCTCCCGATTATCGAAAACACGTTTGCTTTTTAATTGTCACCGCATTGAAATATTGATGAAGGAAAAAAAAAACAACAATGAAAATTGCACATCGTACTGGAGTCGACCCTGAATGATGACAAGGCAGGAGAGCTCTTGATCATAGGAAAGCATTTGACCAAATTTAATTTAAATTCCTGTCGTATTAAAGGAACAGAGATTGAATAGTATGATACATTTTCAGCAGCCAACGAAAGCAAGTGAGCAAAACCTGCAGCGGCAATTGCTAGCTTTTCTTTCACCACAATCCCAGCTCGTTTCGCTTTTTGATTGCAGCATTTTTTTTTCAATACGTTCCTCATATTTTTCAAGATATAATTACGACGAAGAAGTTGAATACGAGTGAAAAAGGAGCTCAGCCAGAAGGCGAAGCTCTCAATTTACCGGTCGATCTACGTTCCGACCCTCACCTGTGGTCGGGAGCTGCAGGGTTGTGACCGAAAGAACGAGGTGACGGATCCAAACAGCAGAAACGATCTCTCGACTTGGGATCGAGAGCCGAACCGAGGAAATTCTGGGCCTCCGCTTCGGCCGGCGCCCCCGCCGACCCCGTCCTGGATAAGCAGTAGACGCCGGATGGATAGATAATTGTGATGAAGTGTAAAAGTAACTGTCTGAGACTGTGAGTTAGCGCAAACTTTGCGGCTGTGAATGAGCGGTGCAGATGTTGCGGGGGTCACCGTACGCTCCGGGATATTTTTTGTTTGATAAATGTCTGCGTTTAACCAAATTCCCATGACATACTTGCTCTCTGCTGTTAAAGTAAAGGTCATTTGGCATTTGGAGGTAGTGAGAACTCTGAAGAAAGTGCATTTATTGCAGACTACTCTCCTCTTTTTTTACGAGCCTCTCAATTCCATACCGATCCAATCCTCCACCATTACTCATCTTTGGACTCACATTGTGTCATGGTATTTCCCAGCATATTCTAAAGGATGTGGGTTCTGGTTATTTCCTTATTTGCGTCTCGGGACGGGGATGTGCAGGTCATGATCTTGGTAACATACTGTTATGGATAAGGACTATCATGGAATTAATATACTTTTACAATTGTATTAACCGCTCCCGGTTTCCAGTGTCAGTGTGTTGTCTTTTACCCTTGATGCGTCGTGAGTGCATTAGTGATAAACAAATGTACAGCGAATTGTTGAGGTTAATTACATTTATATCCCTTGTTATTTAGCGGTATCCAATTTGAGTGACAGACTCTGTGTTGATAATCCAATTGCTCTTGACTTTATTCAGTGATCTGCTTTCCTTACATGCCTCATTGCCCTCTTGGTGCGCGCACATGAAAATACACACACAATCACACACCGACACATGGGCTTTGTGAATTGCTCTTCACTGTACAACCTTTTCAATTTTATATTATTATGTGGCCTTTAGCAGACAGTGTTGTAAGACCTTGATGTGCCATGTTCATAGCGCTGCAAATGAAAACATAATTCCTTCTTTGTCTCCTGGATGGGCTCAGATTGTTTCTAAAATACTCGCTTTCGCTTGGGTTTCCATAATTAGATTGATGGTCTGAAGAAGACATAACTTGTAACTCCCTGTTGTATTTTACTCCCCAGAAACTGGCTACAGCTGCTGAAAACTTCCAGATGGCACATCAGTGGAAAGATGAGTTTGAGGTAATAAGGGAACTGGAAAAAAAAAAACAACAAAAAAAAACCAAACTAACTGGCATGCACGCTGACAAGAATATGTAAAGAGCATATTTCAAATATGAAGAGGTTTTATGTGTTTTATGCGGACTGTATAGGTGTATGAATAGCTTTAGCCTGTTTTGATTTGTGTTGTTAGAAGGAATATTATTTTTATAGATAATACATTAATAGAGTGACAGAGCTTTGTGCTTTAATGGACTATTAAGTGGAAAGATGAGTTTGAGGTAATAAGGGAACTGGAAAAAAAAACAAAAAAACAAAAAAAACAGACAAACTAACTAGCATGCACTCTGACAAGAATATGTAAAGAGCACATTCCAAATATGAAGAGGTTTTATGTGTTTTATGCTGAGTGTATAGGTGTTTGAATAGCTTTAGCCTGTTTTAAATTGTGTTGTTAGAAGGAGTATTATTTTTAGAGATAATGCATGAATAGATTGACAGAGCTTTGTGCTTTAATGGACTATGAATCTTTTTGCTTTTCCTCAAGAGCACTTGTTCGGTCGAATTATCACAGATCTGGTTTGCCACAAAGAATATCATCCTTCAGCTGTCAATTAAACAGTGACAAAATCATTTTAATCCTTATATATTGTTAATACTTGTGTTTACAGGATGATGAAATTGCCTACTACAATGCAAAGGACAATGTAAGTGCGCTCTTTCCCCCTCGCTGGAATTGCTCTATTTCAATCTGAGCCCCTGAACACGTGCAGGTCAAACTCAGACGGCGGTCAGTTAAACGGCTGCACAGCAACCTGGAGTCCAGCCTTAACATTTTATCATATTGCTTTCTCTCTTCTATTCATCCTTTTGTTCACCAACAATCATATTCATTTTTTTTTTTTTCAGTTAGAATTTGCTTCAGCCTTTTCCCTCCAATCTGTTCTTTCTTACCCTTTTTTTTTTTTTTTTTTTTTTTTTTTTACAAGATATTCCTCTTGTGCAGGCTTGTCTAATCCATCCAACACTCCACCCTCCCTTTCAGGTGAAACGGTTTCTACCATGTTTCTCCTCTAATTGACAGATGAGATATATGAGCTGGCTACACTGTTGCTTTATGAGGACACAAGTGTTCACACACTCCCTCCCAAGCGCCGCTTGCTTTCTGCTTTCTCTCTACCTCACTATTTCTATCCACTGGATTTGTTCCTCCACGCCTCATCTCATCTTTATAAATATATATTTGCACAGACAGACGCGTATGTATTGTCGTTAATGATGTAAATCCTGGAATGCATATGAAGTAAAGATACTGTCTCCTGCAATATCTCCAAAGAAGAAAATCAGTTTTAAAATAGGTGGGAGCTTATAATGGATGATCATGATGTCTTGTCAAAAAGGCGTGATAAGGTTGCTTAGCTGGTATGTTCTGAAAATCCATTAAATCTACAATGGATTTTCAAGCAAGCAAAACAAAAATATCCTCAAAACAACAAAAAGTGAGGCGTTCTTTAAAGTTACAAAAAGCAGTTATCAGCAGTAATAGCTTATCGTTTCTTCCCCCAGATGGACGCAAATGAAACGGAGGGACGAAAATACAGAATCCGTCCGGACTTTAAGGAGGATCCATCATTTAAACGTTTGACTGATCATGGCCATACGGCCGTGCACATCCCTACCGACATCTACGACGGCTGTGAGTATATACACAAGTCCATCAACACCGACGCGGCTCGGAAGGACAAGAAATTCCCTCATATTAATTCTCCAGAGTCTATGCACAACCTAACCTAAACCTCAAACCAAGCTTGGTGGAACGTTTAATGTCAGCCGAGCTTATCCTGCTCGATGGGTCGCGGGGGAATTCAGCAAAGCCTTGCTGACGTTGGACGGAGGTTTGGGGCGCCAGAAGAAAATAGCCAGCATCCATTATTGTCGTTCTTGTGTCGTCAGTGTACATCCAGCTTTGCTTAGAGAGGTTTCATTCATAAAAAAGTTGGAAAATATGGTGGGTTTTTTTTTTGAGGAATTTTATATTTCAGGGTTGTTTTACAGTCCTCATACATAGACGTGTTGACAAATATACAAGTGAAATGTTTCATTCACATTTTGATGTAAGATTTGGAAGCAGCCTTGGTACTTTAGCGACATGCATACTTAACATTGTTTAACCAGGCCAAGGCTGCAAAAATCATTCTTAATGTGTGGAAATATTATAACATCTTTAAACTATCAACCAAGGTTTGATTTGCCTATCATGGTGCTCTCTAAGTGTCCTGATCCCTTCATTATAATTAGTCATCAGGATCTTTAGAGCTATTTTTTTACTGTTGTTTAAAATATAGCAGTAAAAAAAAAAAAAGGCTACTAAATCCAGTAACACTGAAATATGGATTCCAAAAAAAAGCTCTTCTGCACACACCAAACTTTGCCTTTGGTCTTAGATGAAATAATTCAACATATTTATTCTGCTCTGAGCCAAATTTGTGTTTTTCCATGTTTGCGTATACTTTACCGTGCACGGCTCAGTGCTGTGATGCCGTTAGCCTCGGCCGCTGCTTCCTGCTGTGTCTGTAATATATGTATGTACATACATTATGTATGTCTATAAAATAAGTAGGAGGAATTTTATAACTCAGGAAGAAATTTGTGAGCACACGCATATATTGATACATTTGAAAATGTTAGAAATACCTTTAAATGCATAAACAGAGGGTCACGTTTGATTTACACACAGAGACTCCAGACTCCAAATTTCTACTGTACGATGTCTGTTGCGGATTCCAGATTGTCATTATAAATTTTGGCCAAATAAATCAGTACAATCAGCGATCCCTTTATTATATGGTTATAAAAGAGAATCTGGAACATTAAATGTTTAATAGCTCTTTGGCCTTGCGCATGCTGGTGTGGGTGGCTCTTTAAATACTGCTAAATTATAACCTCTGCCAAGGAGGGTAATGCTTCCACCATGCCATGTCATTTTGTTTCCCTGATAAAATAACATCGCTGGTCTGATTTTAGCTCAACTAAATGAATAGCTGCATGATTTATAAAGAAGCTACTGTATCTATTTCCATTTTTATGATTCAGTTTCTATTTCTGAATTTTCACATTGGTGAAGGGACAGGGTCGTGCTTTGTGTTACCTGGACATCTTTAACCAAATGGATGTTTCCTGTTTGTTATAAAGTACTATTTTTTCACCTGATCATGTGGTGACATTTACTTTGAGAGGTTCACAATTATTTGATTTCCATGAGTCACTATGACATTAGCGGAGCTCAAGTTGAATACAAATGACTTAAGGATGGTCTCTTGAATACCTTAACGTTGCCTAGATAATGCATTATATTTGCACAACTTTATTTTCCTCCACCTTTAACAGTACAGATTAATATAGTTGATAATATTTACATAAGGGACGGAGAAATAAAACTGTTATTTACCTGTGTAAAGATTCCTTCACGAAGACACATGGTTCAGGGTGAGTCCAGTAACACAATTCTTTTCACTACAAGGCCCATTTATTGTTGGCTAAAAGTTCATTTGCTCTGTTTTGTTAAACACCATAGATGCACGTCTGGGCGTGACCTACTATATTCATGTTTATTTATAAATGATCTTTCATTGATGTATGGCTTGATTTAAAGGGACCCTGCTGTGAAAGTCATTGCACAGCAGGGCTTTTTACCCCGCTGTGTGACCGTCTGGCTTCAAGGTTATACACTTCACCTTTTAGCTGACCTGAGACACAGAATCTGCGATGAAAGATAAGGGCGGACACTCCTGGTTTAAGGATGCGTTGTTGTTAAATGTGCAACCCAGGTTTTTCAGCGGGGTTTTAAACCTGTCATGTCATTTTTATTTTTTTTTAACCTGAAGCTAAGAAGCTATATTCTGGGATTGGCGCCATTACTTCTCACATTCCCTTTCTTTCAAGGATGTTGGTAGCATGTAATGAGTATGCATAGATCGTCTGAGCCGCTGGAATCCATCCAACGCTGATGTCTGATCGCGATGAGATGAAAGTAACTAAAGATGAGTCGGCGCACACTCGTGGTCGTGTGTGTCTGTGTGTGTACGTGCAGGCGTATTTATGTGGGATGTGAAAATAGACATGCACTCAAATTATGGAACCGGTTTTTGTTGTCGTTGTTAGAATGAAAAGTCAGCTGATGCAAATTGCTGTTAAGATGGAGAGTTGCTTTTGGTAAAATTATTTGAACCAGTCCAGCATCGTACAGCAACTCCAGAAAACAGGAATAAAGACATTTAATTTTCAATTTTGATTGAATTTTCAATTCAATTCCAATTTAATTGACATTTAATTTTCAATTCCAGAGATGTTAAATATACCAAAGGAGCAGTTTGAAGGCATCTCCTCTCAAACCAACCCTACTACATCCATTTCTATCATTTTCTTTAGTTTTTAAAAGCTAAAGCAAGTTATTTTATCAAAAAAAAAGGGCTTAGCCATTTATAACCGCTTCCAATGACTGTCTACATATTTTGAGCCAAATGCTGTCATTTTATTCTCTGTCAATTTTCCTGAAAACCACAGAGGAATAGATTTGAGGTGCAGCAATCCCAGAAATTGAGCTACGTGCACGTACGTACATGGTGTTGACATTTTGTAGAAGACCAAAGCATTAATCAAGCAAATATATGGCAAGAAAAGGTGTGAATCGTCAATTGAATACACACACACACACACACACACACTCCTCTAATGTATACATATATACCATAGAACATGGATGTTTTATGCCTTTAGAGAAAAAAAGAGTCATATCTATTGAAGTCTCAACTTTCCAATCTCCACCCCTATAAATGTTCCAAGAGTAGCCATTTCTCAGTTGAAGAAAATTGGATTTCTGGGTTAAAGTGGGAGACAAGTCATCCTCTTAAGGCAGCAGCACATCACATCTGTAAACCCTGCCTTAGAGGAAGTTGATGGTGTTATGATAAGAAGGTCACAATAACTATATATACTTTATGTACAAAAGTATTCGGGCACCTGGACATTATTCGTGCGATAGTTTAATGGCATCTGATTCAAAAAACAAACAAATATTGGCCTTAATATGACATGGGTACCCTTAGCAGTTATAGCAGTGTCCGAAATAACTACTAGAATGGCTTTCTAGAAATTGTGTGCTTTTGGGATTATTTTTTTTTTTCTTTTTTAATGTAGAGGAGCATTTGAAAGGACTAATGATTATTGCTTCCTGTAATAACGGCATTATTTAAACATTCAGACTGAAAAATGTGTTCATATATTGTTTGAAGGGAGATAAATATAGCAATTGAAATAAATTTTTCAAGACCATTTTCTGAAAGTTGTAGAGTATATCATGTTTAAGTGTAGGGGTGATATTAATTTTCCTTTCAACCAGTGAAGTCCATGGACTCATTTATGTTACAGAAAGTGTATTCAGATTGATATCCCAGTACGATTAATTGATCACAGGGTGTGAAATGAATGTGTAAGATATAGTTAAATGCACTTAAAATGAAAAAAAAAAATGAGTTTTTGGATAACCCGTACCTTGTGTATGAACTGCAAGCAACACTCTGTGTTTCTAGATTCGTTAACTATTTACTGAGCTCATCTTTCTGTAGGCAGATGTAACACATATTCTGAAATGTTATTATCTAGCATGGGTTAGAGTGATATTTTCACACACTCTTTAACATACTACACTTAATGAGAGAAATACATTTCTGTGCTAGTATACACACGCACGCATATTTTTCATCCCCTCTCTTTTATAATAAAACGGCTTTCCGGGCAACTGAGGCTTCATTAACTCCCCACTCTTGAGGCGTGCATGCAAATGAACTGTGTTTGCTTTGCACATTAATGAGCCACGTCACACTCAATACAGGATATCAATCCATCTCAAACACACACACTTAACTGCTTTCACATACAGATGACTTCAGCTATATGAGAGTGCACACACAAAATAATATTATACGAGAAAGGTGGTTCACCAGTAACCTACTCTTAGATGTGATCACTGTAAATGAGTGTCAGCCCTGAGAAATAGGTGAATATAAGCAAACCGACTGTTCAATATATTCAACAAATATCTAAATCAGGGGTGTCAAACTCATTTTGGTCCTGTGGCCACATACGGTCTAATTTGATGTCAAGGGGGCCGGACCGGTAAAATCATTACCTAGAAGTAACACTAAGTCTACATTTTTCCTTGGTTTTAGCGTAAATAAGGTTAAGTCAGTCATGAAAAAAAAATATATAATATGAACTGTTCCTCTAAAAGATACATTAATTAATTAATATTAAAAATGAATATTAGAAAAGAATTGATGAAATTACACCCTAAAGATATTGTTGAGTTAAAAGAAAAAAATGTGTCACTGAGGGAAAATTTGCCACTAGAATTTATTAGAAAATTGATTGGTAGCATGTATAAGTATAAGAGGTATAATGTTTAAAAGGCTATTCTGGTTATTAAGTCAATCTTTTTAATTTTGCACTTTTTTTTTGGTATTGTTTTTGTGTTTTTTTTAAAAAAAAGTTTAAACACTGTCTCTCAATGTTTTTTCATTAAAAAAATTATTTTGTATTGAATTTTGAAGCAAAAAAATACATTGCAAAGATACTTTTTCATTTTTCCTCGCTCATTTTTTTTGAAACCCACTGTATAAAACGCATCATGAGAAAAAACGCGTGGGCCACAATATCACAAACATTTGATTTCAGGCAGGGGGCCACAAAATATTGTTCCGAGGGCCACACTTGGCCCGCGGGCCGCGAGTCTGAGACCCCTGATCTAAATGGAATGAAATTCTCGCATAAATTCTCAAGGGATTAACATCTAAATGGGGAGAAAGGTAGTCATTGTGGGTCAAGATGAGCAAATTCTTTTCTGCATCTTTCATACTAAGTGTTTTTGTAGCTTTTTTTCAGGCCACTGTGTCACTGAATGCAAACCCATCGGCTATAACAACTTCCAATCAATCGCACATGTGTAAAAAGAGGCGCAGAGAGATACTACTTATCTAGGGCGTGGGTTCAAATCATGTTTTCGTCTGTATAGAAGATGGCAAAGAACACTATGTGTGCTGACAAATGATTGCAGAGGTGATACGGCCCCGTTTGTGAATCACGATTGATGCATCTAAAATGTCCATATTTTTCTGCTGCCACTGTGTTTTGATTATTGTTATTGTGGGTTTTATTTTGACACGCTTGTTTTTATGTGTATGTTTGTGTGGATATCTATAGCCACTATTGTATTGAATGAGCTGAACTGGACAGAAGCTTTGGAGGACGTGTTCAAAAAGAACAGAGAGGACGATCCAACCCTTCTCTGGCAGGTGTTTGGCAGTGCCACAGGCCTGGCTCGGTATTACCCAGGTAGGGGCAAACCATGAGACTTGACATTTTACGATGCAGGAAACCTTTTAATCCACTGTACTTCTTGTCGAATTCCGTAAATATCTTCGCAGGTTACCCATTATATGGGTAACTCTCTCTAGGCCAGGGGTGTCGAACTCATTTTGGTCCTTGGGCCGCATACGACCTAATTTGATGTCAAGGGGGCCGGACCAGTAAAATTATTACCCAGAAGTAACACTAAGTCCAAATTTTTCCTTTGTTTAAGTGTAAAGGAAGTAAACAGGTAAATTATAAAAATCTTTAGATGTTATGAACTGTTCCTCTAAAAAATATATGATGAAATTATATTATCAATGAATATCAAAAAAGAATTGATGGAATTACCCCCCTAAAAAAATTGTCAAGTTAAAAGAAAAAAAACGTGTCACTGTGGGAAAATCTGCCACTAGAATTTATTAGAAATTTGATTGTTAGCATGTATAAGAGGAGGTATAATGTTTACAAGGCTATTCCGGTTATTAAATCAATCTTTTTAATTTTGCCCAATTTTTTTTTCCTTTAGTTTTTGTGTTTTTTTATAGAAATAAGAAAAGAAAAGATCATTTTAACAATGTCACTAGGTGTTTTTTCCTCAAAATAATCATATTGTTTTCAAATTTTGAAGCAAAAAATACATTGCAAAGTTATTTTTTCATTTTTTCCTTGCCCGTTTTTTTTTTTTAAACCCACTGTATAAAACCCCCAGATGCACGTGAGAAAAAATGTGCGGGCAACATTATCACAAAGATTTAATTTCAGGCAGGGGGGTCACAAAATATTGTCTGAGACCCCCACCATAGGCCATAAGACATAACATGGGAACACACTATAAAAAATTTAAGTGGTGTAATTGCTTTGGTATTAAGCACTTAAAGCAGACCATCAGGATCATTTCTGTAATTTGAAAACTCAACTTACAAGCTATTTGTGTATCATACTGGATTCCATTGTTTTCTTCTTTAACAAATGGGATGGGTTGTAATCAGTATCATATTTTTGGCTGATATAAAAAAAAAATAACATGACTTTAATTTCCCAAAACGTTCAGGAAAAAAAAAAGACTTCTTTTCATTGCATAAACAATTAAAAAAAAAAAAGAAAAGAAAAAAACTGAAATGAAACGGTGTTGCTCTGTGATTTAAATGTCAAACTCGTCAAGCCGAGTGTAATACGATACATTTCTTGCAGGTAGGTTATATCTTTTTCATTTTTTTTTTTCATTAACACGGTTTTCTCTTTCAAACTACATTTAGTCATGGTGGGTTTATCTGCACCTAACGCAAGTGGTTTAATAAATTTTTGTTCACATCTTCTTTACAACCTGACATACATAATACAGTGTAAAAACTTTTCAAGACTTTTTTGCTGGCACCTTTGTGAAAGCAAATAGAGACCAGTTTATCACCATTGTGTTTCCTTTACCTAAAATGTCATTTTAGGAGGCATTAAGCTCTTGCCTACATGTTAAAAGTCATTTTGAATACAATTTCTTTGGATAACTTAGATGTTTTTTTTTCATCTACAGTGACACTGGCGACACTTAGCTGACTGATAACAAACTACAAGATATTTGCAATCAGTCAGTGAGACAGACTGAGTTTTCATTAAATAGCAATACATGGTGTGTTGACATTTTGTTGCAGAACCTACTAATCAACACCGTTTTAATTTCCTCCTGAAAGCTTCTCCCTGGATGGATGCCCGCAAGACTCCGAGTAAGATAGACTTATATGACGTACGTCGGAGACCATGGTAAGAGTACAAAAACCCACACTCCTGCCTTAATTAGTTGGGAATAAAAATAGAAAAGAAAAAATATATTATATCGATTTTTTTTTTAATTTGTTGGTTGCAGTGATTGCATTCTGTGAGCTTTCCAATTATTATCCCTTTATACCTACTCATTTGTCTTGCTTAACTAATGTTATTTTGCAGTAGTGTTATTAATTAGTAAAATTCTAATACTTTAAACAATAAATACCAGTGCAACTTTTTATTGAACAAGCATAAAGTACAAAAGTTGCAGGACTAAGTTTATCCTCTTTTTCACAATGCAATGTGGATATTTTTAGAATGTGACAGGTACTTCAATTAGAAATTATATAAAATATCATTTTTTTTTAGCCATATTTGCCATTGGTATGGCTTTTTGAATGCTTTGAAATCCATCCAGGTACATCCAAGGAGCAGCGTCTCCCAAAGACATGTTGATACTTGTGGACGCGTAAGTCACGCCATTCCATTATCGATCCATAATCTTATATCAGCCATCGCTCCCTCTGATTTTAATGCATGCCTCTTCTAGTTGAACTGAAAATTGTAACAGGTTTCGATTAGATGCGACATTCCTTATTATAATCTCTCAATCCTTTGAGAGTAAGACCTACGATATTGGTGTGTAATGTTTTTTTTTTTTCATTGTTTTTTAATTTATTTATTGCAGGAGCGGGAGTGTTTCTGGCTTGACTCTTAAACTGATCAGGACATCTGTCAGTGAGATGCTGGAAACTCTGTCCGACGACGACTATGTCAATGTAGTTTACGTGAGTATTATATTAATCTCTCGTCGCTAAGCATTGGACCATACATTTTTTTAATATTTAAATGCAACAGTAGCGTTACACTTGGAGACAGTACACTTGAGTAAGCTCCCATTCACATAAATCTATATGCATTTAAGTGAAGACACACATGAAGCCATTACACAGTTGTCCACACACAGGAGGGAAAGAGATGGACAACAAATAATGACATATGGATTTCTTCATGGTCTTGCCACCCTAAAACGAGCCTTTAATGAAAAACCCACAGCTCTGTTTCATGTACAGGATTAAAACTCGGCACTTCATCTCAACAACCCTCTCCTTGTGTGTGCACGCGCGCGTGTGTGTGTGTGTGTGTGTGTGTGTGTGTGTGTGTGTGTGTGCATGCATTCACAAACACCCTGAGATGTGTGCACAGTTTCACTGCTCCCCAAAGAAGTGCAGCTCTAGCTGCGACCACTATGAACCACAGGAAACATTCATTCATCACTGTCTGGATCTCTATTACTTTTTTCCTTTCATCACAGAGCAACACAATTTTCCATTGCATTTCGCTGCATTCGTCTCCTCGTGCATTGGACACCTCCTGTTCTATATGCAATTTGGCTAATATTACCGTCTTCATTGCTCCATTTTTCTTTCCCCTCATTCTTACCCATCAACCGATTCCATAATTCTTCACCATTTAGTTTTCGCGGGATCCATTCTATGGGATTACACTCATACAGAGGCAATCAGACGACTGCGTGATCCATAGATTTGTACCAGTGGATGTATTTATTGAGGACGGTATTTTCAGAGATTGAAGCTGTTTTGAAGCTGCTTTGTTCTCATTTCACACATACAGCATTCAGATGATTTCATCTTCCCTTCGGTTACTTTGCCTTAGACAAAATGCCTTGTGTTTCACAGTGACCCGGAATTCTGCAAAGGTGTGCAATTATCAGCATCTGTCAAGGAATCGGGTGTGTGCATGTGTTAATCTGGCAGGGTGAGAAACAATGAGGAGATTTTTTTTTTTTTTAAATCATTGAGTCCAATTAAATGTAGACTTGTGTTTGTATGTTTTTTTTTTCATGTTTAAATGGATGTACTATGGATTTGATGCTTTATATAACAACGTTGCGAGCCGTGTACAAATATAAGAACATGTTCTTGAAGATAAGGTAAAGGGACCGCAAGATGGATTTCACTTTTGTTTGCAGTCGTTACAATTTCTCACATCACTTTTGAAGTTGTGATCACTAGATCTTGGTCATTAACACACATACGATGAATGGAAACACAGTAAAAAGCTTCTAAATTATGAAAAACATACTTTGTCCGGTTGTTTGTGCATCTTTTAGTACAGATAATGGCACTGCAAGAATCAATTTTACAAGCTTTTGAAATGTCGTTATTACCAAAAGTAATGATTTTAAGAAAAAAAAAAAAATCCTAATTTCATGTCACGACTAAATAACTGTATCTTGCCTTTTTTTTTTCTTTTTTTTCAACCACCAAAAATATCACTATTCTTTCGATATGTCACCTCGTCTCTCTTTCTGTCATTGTCTCATTCACACATCGGCACCCCCCAGCACATGCATAGCACCCTGTCACGGCCCCGAAGGTGTTGTAACTTGACACTAAATCATTAATCTTTGATATTACCCATAAATCCATCCTTATTAACGGTAGCCCAGGGACTAAGATGGCATTTGGTCATGGAAGATGCTCGCACAGAAGAAGCTGGAGTGGGTCAGAGAAATGTGGATGGCTGCTCCTTCCCCTCCTGTTTCTCTCCTCCCTCGTCCTAATCCTTTACATATTAGTCCGGTATAACGTTTTTTTTTACTCTCTTTCCCTCCCCTCACTCTCCAAACTCACCAAAACACAGAACCACTTTTATTCAGGCGGGTTAGTCGGTGTTACTGCTATTAGCCGGTGTCAGTCCAGTGGGCAAGCCAAAGTGCCAAAGCAAAGTAGCAGAGTGTCCAGGAGGATTAAGCCTTGAAGATTAGCTTTCTCTCTTGTGTCATCACTAATCCAATTCCAAGCTCCGGACCATCACACACACACACACACACACACAGACACACACACACATACACACAGTGCGAGAGAGAAACAGCAGCAGTTATAAAAGGATCACAAAAGAACAATGTTTTTTTTTTAAGTAGAATGCATTCATATTTTTAGGGACATCCACCAGCCTATCTAAAACACTATATTCTAACTCACGTTCAGTGATACACTAAGTTTGTTTCTATGTTTTTCAATCTTACACGCATAGAATGTAATTAATGAAAGATTGTGGTATTACATGTGTTGGTCCATTATTTTCTATAAGGTAATTTCTCACTCTCTGTCTTTTGAATTCACACCTTTCCTTTCTCTGCCCTCTTTGTGTTTTCTCCTCATCCTCCCACATTCCTGTCTCACCTTACCGACTCCTCTCCTTTATATAGACGATGTTGTAAAAGGTCCAAGACTGCGCTGTGTGGGCAATTATGTGAAATCCCATTGTCTCTATGTGTATGTTTGAGGTTACATGTCTTTATTTGCCAGCACCTTGATATAGTCTTTGTGTCAAGACATCCTTGTTGCATTATTGCCTTTCCTTCCTATTGAGAGGTTCGTCCATTCCAGTCAAACCCATAGAAACTTCAAGGACTACATGCACATTGGAAACATATATATATAGATATATATGTACATCCCTATTTATATATATATATTGTGAGAGGTCTTGATGCCTTGCTGATTGTTTAGGATATTGTCCATTTCTCAGTGAGAAGCACTGCTAAGTTGTCAGATAGCTATCTTTTTTTTTTTTTTATCAAGATGTTCTTACTAATTTAAAATTCTGTACATCATCCTTCATACACCATTATAATCCATAGCATTATAATAATGTGATTTATTTTATTTATATATTTTTTCTGCACTCAAAGCCATTGCATCCATTATCCTCACGAGCTTTGTCAGCTCTTTGCTTCTCTGTTCATTCTTGTCTAAATGGGTTTTCAGATACTCTATCATTGAACATATGAATATCAGTTTGTCTTCTGCTACTGCTCAGTAGAGAAGAATAGGGACTTTTGATTAGTGTTGAGTGGAGTGTTTTTGCATACGGTGTGTGTTCTGTGAGGTGGTAATGAGGAAGGCTCACCTTAAAGAAAGAGTGTTACTGCCTAACCTTGTTCTTATACAGCAGAATCTTGTTACCATGGGTACCGAATCGTTGAGCTTAGAGGATGTGAAGCAATTAGTTGGGCTTGATGAATGTGTCTGTTTACCACTGTCTGTTAATAGCCAAGGCCAGGTGGGAGTGTGTGTGTGTGTGTGTGTGTGTGTGTGTGTGTGTTTCACTTGTGTCATGTATATCTACACATGTTTTGAATGGGCAAATGGGTTTTAGACTAAATCTCATTCCTTCTGTTTCCCAGTTTAACACTAGGGTGAAAAAAACAGCCTGTTTTGACCATCTGGTACAAGCAAACGTGAGGAACAAGAAGTTGCTGAAGGATGCGGTCCAGAACATCACTGCGAAAGGAATTACAAACTACACGAAAGGCTTTGAGTTTGCATTTGAGCAACTCTCTGCAGTAAGATTTCTCAATTTTATTTTTATACTGAAAAAGACACGTTATCTTTCATTTTCACGGACCTCATATGGGGAGATTGTGCATAAAATTGAAAACATGACTAGGTGTTATCTGTTTATTGACCTTCATTGCCATCTGCTGGACAAACATGTCACGACTTCCATGTAACCACCCTGAATATTTATTGCTGAAGATCAGGGTGTCAAACTTAAGTTTATACTGGGAAGACATTAATATTTTTGTTCGTGAGATAAAGAGGTTTCTAAATATAATACTTTACAATAGTGCATCCTGGCATAATAATTGCATTTGCTTATGATTGATTATTATGTGCTTTTGTAATAACAAACTTAGAGAAGCATAAAACAGTAAAGCAAATGTATAAACACAATGAACTGCAAAATAAAATCTAATATTATGGGGTACATTTAGTTTATGGATGTATCTACCAATCAATATTTTGGGAAATGCGAAATGATACTCAAACAGGGAAATAAATGTAACTTCTTGTTTTTTTGGTTTTTTTTTTTTGCATTTTTTCTTTTCTTTCCTTTGCTCTCATTCAATTAGACTAATGTGAGCAGAGCAAACTGCAATAAGATAATCATGCTGTTCACTGATGGGGGAGAAGAAAGAGCCCAGGCCATCCTGGAGAAGTACAATGCTGAGAAGAAAGTATGTTTCACACAAAAACACACCCAGCGACAAATTCGCAAAGCTGTTTTCCATGCACATTGTGAAGATGTTAATTTATCTCTGTGAATGAATCAAAGGTAAAACTAAACCAATTCTTCAGAAGCCTTTTAAATGTATTTTTAGATAGAGAGAATTGCCGAAAGTTTGAAACGAGAAAATTTCAAGCGAGTATATAATTCCTCCGAGTCAAATCGACACAAGTCAGATTATTTTTCATTCGGCGGCGAATCAACGCGGTTGCTTTTTGACACTTTATAGGAAGACAACTCTCCTTTTAAATTATTAACAGAGACCCAACATACGTTGAGGGCAGTTGGCGAGGAAAATCTGCTTTTTACCGGTCAACAGGCTTGGATAGATCCCAGCGCAACGTGGGTGGCCTTCTGTCTCGACTGATTGCGTTACAAATCGAGCGAGAGGGAGAAGGACAGAGAAAAAAAAAGTCAAAGTCGCATAGTGATGGGGGCTGGATCTGGTTTGGCACAAACAATCTCTTCCTACTACGAACAGAACCGCTGACAGTTACATGGTTAAAGATGAACGTAATGCACTAACAGCTTTGACATTCATGAAAGAAATGAGAATGGAGGACACATAGAAAGACGGCTGCAGTAGTTCAAGAGACGCCCCCTGGGAAGCTGCAGACATGAGGGAAAAATGAGAAAGCCTAAGGATTTGGGGGAATATTTTTCATGCTACAAATGTATGAGAATGGGAAAAAAAAAAAAAAAAAATGAAATTCTTAGTTTTGCATTTAGTGTCTGTCATCAATGGATTTGGTATTTACAGTTAACAAATGCAGTTATTAACAGAAAATGACTGAGGAGATCTCACTGCAGTCTTGCACAAAAGTGCAGTGACTTTTGGAGATGACTTTTTACATTTATTTTGCTCTGTGATATTTAATTATTCCAAAGCTGAAAGCATTTCCTTCACTTTACTTCATGCCATTTGCCAGCGGGTCCCTCGTCTCGACGAGGAATATATGATATCATCTGCTTGAATGTGAAATCTGGTATTTTGGTTGAATCTTTGTTTACTTTAAAACTTACAGAAGGTTTTTACATTCCAGGTAAGGATCTTTACCTTTTCAGTTGGACAACATAACTATGATAAAGGACCCATTCAGTGGATGGCCTGCTCTAACAAAGGTGCAGCACAAAATTAGCATCTTGTTTTTATTCATGTATTATACAGAAAGGTCTCCGCTCTAATTTCCATGTTTTTGTCATCTAATATTAGTTGAAGGTAATGCACAAGAGATGATTTCATAACGCTCGGGTGATGAACATGGTTCTTCTATGCTCTTCTATGTTCTTGTTCTTGCAAATGAAGAATTCGATGTGTCAAGGAGTGATTCATCAAGATAATCTCATCTTTTTCTCTTTCTGTCTAACTTGTCTTTGCCTGTCATACTTACACAAACATCAAAACACAAAAATATCTTGTATCATCTGTAACTTCCTGAATATGACATACTTGTTTCCCACCATTTGTGTCTTACCTAATCAAGGTTACTTCTATGAGATTCCCTCAATAGGAGCCATCAGAATAAATACACAGGTAATGATCTCACACGAAACATTTCATCAACTAATTGTCTATTCATTTTTTTTTATGCACACAAGCACTGATGTTTGAAATGATATTGTCCTTTTTTTTTACAATTCAGGAATACCTTGATGTCCTGGGAAGACCCATGGTTCTGGCAGACAAGCAGGCCAAACAAGTACAGTGGACTAATGTCTACCTTGATGCTCTGGTATAACATTTTCTGGTGTAACATCTATTTCTAAAACAGAATTTACATATTCACATGATTTATTCATTCGCTTCTGTCTCAATCAGGAACTGGGACTGGTTATCACTGGAACACTTCCCGTTTTCAATAAAACCAAGACTAAGGATGACAGGAATGGAGAGGTGATCAAAATAAATTCATCCCTATGTGTTAACCTCGAATTTTTCAGCTTCACATATTTCTTTAACTGTATATTTTCTCAGCATCAAAATCAATTGATCCTTGGCGTGATGGGAATCGATGTTTCTCTATATGACATCAAGAAGCTCACGCCACGTTTCACGGTGAGCTTCCATTTCACACGTGATCACGTGCCTATAAATATCAAATAAATAAATATCAAGTAAATGTCAAACCTAAAAGTCTTAACAAGTATTCTGACGCACTCAGTCAGTCAGAGATTTCCCTCTGGAAGAATTACCAAGGGATGGGATTCATATTAGAATTGTTTTTAGAAAAGGGTCCACGCAGTCGTCCACTAATCAAAATAATCTGTGGGACTATTTGGATTTTTTTTTTGTTTGTTTGTTTTCTTTTTTCCTGCACATGAATTTCTTTAACTTCAATTTTTGCTTTAGATTGGCCCAAATGGATACTACTTTGCTATTGATCCCAATGGATACGTCCTGCTACATCCCAATCTCCAGCCAAAGGTATGAAGTGCAGTTCTATGTGTCTTTTATTGATTGATTGATTGATTATTCATTCATTTATTTATTCATTAATTGGTTGTGAAAAAGATCATACTGACCTATTATACTTGTTCTACTTAAGACCTTAAAACACTTTATAGCCTTGACTTTGACACTTTATAGTTTTATTTGTATTTCTTATTCTACCCCCCCCCTTTTTTTTTTACTGTTTATACAATTTCCAACTATTATTTATTATTGTTATGTTTTACTTGAAACTCTGGCACAACAATTTCCTTCGGGATAAATAAAGTTATTCTTATTCTTATTCTTATTCTTATTCTTATTCTTATTCTTATTCTTATTCTTATTCTTATTCTTATTCTTATTCTTATTCTTATTCTTATTCTTATTCTTATACTGTATTCTAACTATTGGACATGGCTGAATTGTAATGGCTTTCAAACCTGCAGGCTAACATGTCAAGTTGAAGACTCATTTTAAACATTTCTGAACATTGTCATTTTATCATATAAAAAAAGAGTAATTTCCTCAATCAAAGTAAAGTTATATTAATCCTTATATGTAAGCAAATGCCCACAAATCAATGCTAAGAGATCGCCATTTTCTCCCAGGGGCATGAATACTTCCGGGCTTGGCTTTATCTTTGTATTAATAGTATTGAAAATACAACCTCAACACAGAATAGAACCACTGCAAGGTGGAGGAAAAATCTGCATTTTTTTAAGAATAAAAAAAGAAAATCATGAATCAAAGTTAGTTTGAATTGAATTTCAAGTCAAAAATACACCTTGGTTCACCTGCCTGGCACACTCACGACGAGCAACAATACAACTACAAATACCCAACAGCTGGTATTACGGTGCAATCCAACACAAATTGGTCAACACCAGAAGTTCACCCATTTCCCTTTTTTGGGGAAAGGTGCTCTGACATGATGCACAGCGGCCATATGTTGCCTGTTTTCCATCTTATGGGCCATGCTATGCTCACGCTGAATCCTAGAACACACAAAGTTTCCTACTGTTAAGTCAAGCACGACTGTCTATATTCTTATTCACATCAACAAAATATTTACAGGTCCACATTTTTGCACCGAACCAAGTATTAAACTGCATTTGCATTCATTTCAAATGAAGTGATCACAACATCTGCTTGAATCTGGAACTGACCGGTGATCCGGGATTACAACACTTACAAACAAGTTGCCATCAAAGTGCAACCATTACAGTGTATTTTATAGGCCTTCAAATGTATATCTAAATCCTTTTTTTTAAATAATTTTCTTAGAAAAGGATCAGAAACAGGAAGCTCAGGCTCACTAATAGGTTTGCTGTCACTTTTCATGAGGTGAGACAGTAGAGATATTGTAGACCTTGAATAGACACAATTTGTATTTGTGTAGAAATTTGTAGTCTCATAGATGTGCAGTTAGACCAGGGGTGGGTTATTATTTTGGCTAGCGGGCCACATTTCTTATTTAATTTCTATGCCTGGGCCAACAAGGTATTATGCAAACTGAACAAAATTGCAATTTGAATCTTTACATTCTTTGGCATTTTATTTCACCTTTAAAATCAATAATGATCATATAAATGTATTTAAGCCTTCAGACAAAATTAAAAAAAGGAAAAAAAAATAAGGAGTTTCTAAATTCAATATTGATTGAAAATTCTTATTCAAATATTCAAAGAAAATTGTTTAAAAATTGATTAAAAAGCAAAATGGGCAGGATGTGGCCCGCGGGCCGTAAAAGCCCAAGTCTGATGTAGACAAATAAAGCGTACACAAGAGTAATTTGTCCTGTGAGATCTGTTTTGTAATCTGCAGATTTGCAGATTTCTGCAAACTACATTCAGAAAACCCCTTTAATTAACATAAATAATATCCTGCTTGATCAGACATGAATAGAAAAAATGTTTGTTGTTTGTTTTTTTTATTCTAAACATGAGATAGCATAAGCAGGTTTGCCAAGGATCGGTTCAAAAAAGGAAGTGATGAATGTCGATAACATATTATATATAACACATGTAATAATGAAGGGAAGATTAGCTGTCATCGTCTTTAGAGATTTAAAATAGGCTTTGCAAATTGTAGAATAACATCATACACAAATGCATGTTTATACATCTTACGCCATGCTATCTATGTCAAAACAAGAGCAACTTAGCTTTTTTTTGCATAAAGGCTTGTAAGGACAACTTGCAGAGATATTACAGAATAGAGCTGGAAAAACCTTTTCATTGCTATTAATACTGTTTTTCCCCAAACAGAGAGAATTCCTCACAATGTGACCGTAAACAACTTCATTTGTGAACAATCTTCCATCTTCTTCATTTTAATGTTGTTTTTATACCACCCTTTGTTCCCATTTTCATTCTTTTCATATTTCATTCCTTTCTTGTGAAAGCTTGATGTTTGAATCTGTGTCCCCTGTTGTTTCCCCCCCTTGATCTTTTATTCTTTCTTTTCTTTTTTCTTTTTTTTTTTGCGATTTCATGTTGAGACGTTTCATCTTCCATTCCTGCCTCATTCATTTACCCTGAAATGTAAGCAATTCTACTAATGAATCGATACATTGATTTTTTGATTGTATGATTCTTCTATCTTCTTTCTATTTCCTTTTCACTGAGGGTCATAATTTTCACAATTCATCCGTTTGGTGCAAGCATGCAAAGGAAACATTTACAAAAGGCATGCTATAAGAAGCAGAGTCACCTGCAAATCAAAAAGCAAAGATTAAATGTTGCTTTAAATCAAAAGTCCCCAAACTTTTTCCTGCGAACTTTTAACTTCTCTGATAACATACAATATATAATATATAATATATAGTATATAACTCATGTAATAATGAAGGGAATGTTAGCTGTCATCGTCTTTAGAGATTTAAAATAGGCTTTGCAAATTGTAGAATAACATCACACACAAATGCATGTTCATACACGTTGCGCCATGCTATCTACGTCAAAACAAGAGCAACTTTTTTTTGCATAAAGGCTTGTAGCGACAACGTGGACAGATATTACAGAAGGGGGCCGGGACAGTTTGTATCAAAAAGTATGACAATCGCAGAGGTCCCTTTGAGACTTTTGAGGGCTACCAGATCATCGCACATTTCAAAGTTTGCACAAACTCCACGAATAAAAAATATCTAGCTGAGCTTGGCATACAAATGTCCTCTGCTGAGCTTACGGTCCACTTTTTAGCTTTGACAGTTTGTCTGCTCGTATTTGGCCTTGCAAGCTATCATACTTGTCTTTGTGACGGGATTCATTATGTCGGCGCAGATTGTATTCTTTGAATACAGTCGCCGTCTCTTGACAGATGAGACAAACAGGCTTTTCTTTGAATTGAACAAAAAATAATGGTTTGTCCGATGCAGGAGAAATAACCTGCATTCTGAATCTATTTTTCTCTTGCCTAATCTTTTTGCCATTATTCTGTGTTATTTCTTTTTTTTTTTTGTTTTGAGGGAGGGGTTTCAGATAAGGCACAATCTGCAGATGTTATGTAATAAAATGTTACGTTCTATGCATCTACAAGTCACGATTATGGCCAGAATGAAAAAAATAAAATAAAATCATAATACATCTCTGGTATTATTCAGGGGCCGGGCAAAATGCGAAGGCGGGCCGCATCCGGCCCCCAGGCCGTAGTTTGTGGACCACTGCTTTAAATCAATGACAAAAATAGCGGTTATTTTATTTTAATTTCTTTTTAACATATGTTTTCTTTTTGTTGGTTGCACATATTTTGTGGCAGAGCTGACACTGTCACCGGTTTTCTTTCTTTTTTTTTTTTTCTTTTTTTTTTGTACAAAACAAGATATTCCAACAAATCCAAACCCAATGCAGAAAATGGTATTATCAACAGAATGTACAGTCTTTCTCAGACAAAATTTTGGGGTGAACAGGTTTATATTAAATTCAATGTGCTGCTTTTTTATGATGAAGCACTAGATTACTGCTAAAATTTCATACAGCTATAAACCCACTCAGACAGATAGGTTTTTAAGACAAGACATTCATAGGGTCCACTGTCACTTTGCATCATTTCTGAAACAGCTGAGTCTGGTGACATGGATATCTTCTCAAAACTCTTCCATATGTTTCTCTTTGTTATTTATGCCCTTGATTTGATTTGAATTCATTTGTGTGTGAAATATATTGATTGATAATCACATATAACCTTGAAATGAAGAAGAAGACTGATTTTGTTGGAATTCAACAGATAAAAAAAAAAAAAAATCTTTGCATTAACTGGTGTGGTCTTTTTAACTGTCATTCTAATCAAAAACAAATGGTTTCCCCAGAATCCTAAATTTCAGGAGCCTGTCACTCTGGACTTTCTGGACGCTGAACTAGAGAATGATATCAAAGTTGAGGTACCACTCCCACCCCTTACCACACACACACACACACACACAATGAAACAGGCAAATTCCTTTTTCTAAGTCTCCTGAGCAAACTATTGTGTTGTCATGATACTTTTTCTTCCCAATAGATTAGAAGAATGATGATTGACGGAGAGACAGGCGAACGCACAATTCAGACGCTGGTTAAAACTCATGATGAGGTAAAAGAGAACAGATACAAGGGAGATTGTACCCCATCCACATGCTGCATGCGAAGGTCATCTTATTGCAAGAACCTTAAATTGTTTTTGTCAGGGCCTGTCAGCATGGGTCCATTGAGTCGTTTCTGTAGTATTGACTTAACGTCATAATATTTTGCAGCAGGAGTTACTTTGACTTTTTTGACAGCTGGCTGTAAGAACAGGATGAGATTTAAAGCCTTCCACTTTTTCCCATGGGTTTTTTTGATCAAAAATGCATGGAGACAAAGGCAGATATCAAACTCTCCATTGTACAGGACTGTCTCAGAAAATTAGAATATTGTGACAAAGTTCTATATCTTCTGTAATGCAATTAAAAAAAACAAACAAAAAAACTTTTTCATGATATTCTCATATTTTGAGATAGGATTTTTGAGTTTTCTTAAGATGCAAGCCATAATGAGGAATAGTAATATAATAAAAGGCTTGCAATATTTCAGTTGATTTGTAATGAATCCAGAATGTATGACATTTTTGCTTTTGTAATTGCATTACAGAAGATAAAGAACTTTATCGCAATATTCTAATTTTCTGAGACAGTCCTGTATATTATAATGAAACATGGCTACCTGCTGAAAGTATTGTAATACTTAGCAACAAAAACACTTTGAAATTTTCCTGCTGTGACAGAATCAGCAGTCAAACTTAAAAAAATTACTTTTCAAAATGATACCGTATTCCGCTCATTGTTTTGCTTTTATTTACAGCAAATGATTGTTTTTGGATGTTATTGGATTAATGCTACTGCTGCTTTATCATGCATCTCACATGTACAGACATTAAAGATAATCATCATTTCAGTTACTTTATTATTTATCATGCAGATAGATGGATGGATAGATAGATAGTGTAGCGAGTCACAAATGTTGGTGTTAATGATGATGCTTGTTTTCTGTGTGATTTTGGGGTTGCTGGGAATGATGTGTTCAATGAATTCTGTTTTTGTTTTTTGTTTTTTTACCCGGAATTTAGCGGGAACAGTGAGTTGTATTGCAGGCTTGCTATTGCTTATTAAAAAGACGTTTTATCGTCACACGGGTGTTTCCCCAGACTAAAGCGCTCCAATTGATAAATAGATAGATAGCTATTGCTCCATTTTCTTGACTCATTTTATCCATGTGTCACCTTGGCAGAGGTACATTGACCGTGGAGTCAGAACTTACACGTGGGCACCTGTCAATGGAACAGATTACAGGTGGGGCCGTCTCAGCAGCACCAAAGCAAAAATAAAATTCTGTTTATTCTTCTGGCACTATTTGAGTATGGACAATTCAGTATGGAAGCTCACCAATTAATGGAGGACTTTACTGAAGCCAACAGTGGTCACACTTTTGTTTCTTACAAGAGGTTTTCCTTGGCCAATGAAAATACACACACCAAATTTTCAACATCCAACTCAGGGCTCTCAGACTCGCAGCCAATTGAACAATATTTTGTGGCCCCCTGCTTGATATCAAATCTTTGTATTAGTGCGGCCTGCACGTTTTTTCTCATGTGCATCTGGGGGTTTTATACAGTGGGTTTAAAAAAAAAAAGAAGGAAAAAACAGGCAAGGAAAAATATGAAAAAGTAACTTTGTAATGTTTTTTTTTTGCTTGAAGATTTGAAAACAAATGATTTTTTGACGAAAAAACGTCTGGTGAGATTGTTAAAACAATCTTTTCTTTTCGGATTTCTATAAAAAACACAAAAATGATAGCAAAAAGAGGGTTAAATTAAAAAAAAAAAGATTTAATAACCAGAATATACATGCTACCAATCAATTTTTTAATATATTCTAGTGGCAGATTTTCCCCACAGTGACACAATTTTCTCTTTTAACTCAACAATATTTTGGGGGTGGAATTTCATCAATTCTTTTTTAATATTCATTCTTAATATTAATTCATAATGTATTTTTTTTATTGGAAGAGTTCATTACATATAGAATTTTTAGAATTCACCTGGTCACTTCCTTTACACTAAAACAAAGGAAAACGTTGGCCTTAATGTTACTTTTAGGTAATGATTTTACTGGTCCGGCCCCCTTGACATCAAATTAGGCCGTTTGAGGCCCCCGGACCAAAATGAGTTTGAGACCCCTGATCAAGCTGAACACGCAGGCCTGACTAAGTTGATACCCTGTCTCTCGACTCCACTTCAACCAGAACCAGTCAGAAGTACCTCAGAGAAAATATCTTTGGTTTCTTCGTCTTTGCTTCAAATGTACTTTCAGGAAGTTCTTTCACCGGTTTGTCTCCGTGTTTCTCTCCTGCAGCCTCGCCCTTGTTCTGCCTAAATACAGTGAACACTTCATTCAAGCAAAACTGGGGGAAAACATGAAACAAGCTATGTGTAAGTATAATAAGAAAAGAGAACGTAATGTGTTCATGCAAATCGACGAGATTTCATTATTCTGGTTCCTTTCAACTGGCTCTCAAGCATTTTTTCTTTGAGCAGTATCCTTCAGTATTTCCACTTTGCTTAGCGTGGAACCGCAGCCACTCCTTTTTCGTGTGCTGGTCAGATCAGCGGATCCCCACAGTGTTTTTCATTTGTAGTTCAACCCACCGGTCAGCCAGCATGCACACCCACACATACTCGTGCAGATAATTTGTTTCTCCAGAACCCAGTCCAAGCACTTACTCTTTGATTTTCGTGCCTACAATTTGCTGTTCTGCCTTATTCAGTCCATTGGTCTGGCATTCATTCTTGGCTTAGGAAAAGACAAAATCGTAGTCTTCTGTTTCTGCCTTCCTATTCTCAACTTCTCGAGTTGCTGTTTATTTATTTATTTGGTTATTGTTTTCCTGCAAGATTCCCCCTGAGGAAACTGGAATAAAACCAATCAACCAAAAAAGAAAAAAACAGAGTTCTAGAGAATCAATGCAGAGGCTATAAATTTAAATCTGATTACGTTCACAGTTAGTAGCCTGTCAGTGTTTGCTATTTTTGTCTTTGTCTTTTGTATTTTCCTGTCTTTGTCAAGCAAAATAGTCATTAATGACCCAAGTTAGGTCACTTGCACAACAACTATGTTTGCAGGTAATTTTCATTTGTATTTGAAGTCTGACACAAATTATTCTCTTCTGTTGTGTCATTTTGCAGCATCCTCTTGGGGCAAGTATTCATTCATTTGTGTTCTGTGTTGTTTAATGCTCCTTTTTTGCATAAAAACCTCTGTCCTCTGGTCACATTTGTACCATACTCAGTCTGCGATGGCAAATAGATCGAGGAACATGGTGCATGAACGGAAAATAATGACTTTAAATGAAGGATATTATTTGAGGAACACAGGACAAAGTTCATAACCATCTTTCTTTGGAGGACGTTTCATCACTTTGATGTGACTTTATAAATCGTAAAACGGCTTAACGGCGCAGTTATTCCAGCAGATGAGATTTTGACTGAGTGCCGCGGCCTCAATGTCACTCCCTCTCCGCCATAACAAGTCCGTCACCGAGCCGTGGCGGCTGTCAGAACGTTTACAAGCCCTTTAAAAGAAAGTAACACGACGCTGCTCTCTGTCACAGAGTTCTCTGATTGGAAGATCGGATATCGAAATTTCCCCGTACGGTCATCTGAAATTTCACAGCCGAGCCGGACCAACAATACCTCATTTCATCTTGTTACCACCCGGAAGCAGATAGCCCGTGGTTCCACTTGTCCGTCACATACATCACTACCCAAAGCATTCATCCATATGGCTGGAATGCTGCAATCGCTGACTAAAAGCGACAAGAGAGCTAAACAGCTTGTGGGGCAAAAACTCGCCTTGCCAAAGTTACTACCTTGTCTTCAGAGACCGAGGGACTATGAATCTGCCTGTCATTTTTTTTTTTTTTTTTGCATGCGGGACATTATTTTATCCCGCACCAAATTTCCATGACTGCGCTTAAACTCAGCACCTTGTAATTGTTTTTGCAGACCGCACCACATGATTCAGTATATTTGAATTTTACTGTCCAAAACAAAAGATGAAAGAATGATGACAATGAATGTCCATCGTGTCCTTTATGAGATAAGAAGTACTGGCCTCTGATCTAAATTGAGACCAGACTGCGGCTGAAAGAAAACAATAGAATCGCATTATTTATGGCCGTGTTTGACTTTGCATGCTTATGCTCATATTGTCCTGAGATTATCACTCTACTAGATTACCAAGTGAGAATTTTGATTTTTTTTTTTTTTTCTTTTTATTATTAACACTGATATATCTAATTGTTTTTCTTATTTGCGTTTTTCTCTCTTTTCTTTTCTGTCGAAAAAGGGCAAAAAGGCAAGTATTTCAAACCATAACTTTCCCCCTCTATTTTTATTCAGTAGTTTTCTTTGTGACTCCTTGCGTGTGTGTGTGTGTGTGTGTGTGTGTGTGTGTGTGTGTGTGTGTGTGTCCTGTTGGATTGGTCCCTAGAGTTTGCGTTGACATATGTTATCCAACGTCACATCGTCAAAACAAATATTGCCTTTTAATCTGCAATATAAAATGACCTGTTGGTATTGGCAGAACTTACTCTGCTAAGCACCTGTACTTTATGTAATGATAATATTGCCACAAGTTGAGCCTAAGACAAGTTCTTTTGTGCCTTTAAAAGCAATGGAAACGGTACAGCAGGAGAGATTTGATGAATTTGGTTACACGTACATTGCTCCAAGGTGAGTGATTTGGAAATACTTCCTGTATAGATGAACTAATGTGTGTCAGATAGGGACGCTGACCCAAATTGTTTTGACAGGGATTACTGCAAAGACCTGAAGTTGATGCTCAACAGCACCCAGTTTCTCCCTGACTTTAACCAGTACATCGATAGGAACACTCCAGATGCGTGTGAGTTATGCGTCCTTTTCACGTTGCGTCAACGTACCGCGCATGTTGTATTCCGATATGTTTGTACGCCTGTAAGTATCATTGTACATATTGATATAATGTACTGTATTGTATTGTATTGCACGGTGAAAATTTGTGACCGTTCAAATTTATGCCCTATATTCCTATTAGTGAAAATGCAATTTTCAGGTTGCATTGGTCAGCATCTGAAGGTCAGTGCATGACTTTAGTCATTAGATTAGTAGATTCTTGGCAGAGTGACATCAGCTAGATTGACTGACTTTCCTGGAAGCTGTATACTGTCATGCTCCACAATGACTCATAATGTTTGATTTGTCATCACCTAATGGATCCTATCTATGGCACGGCTTGCCACTATCATCTACCTAATGCACCCGGCTATCCTCGCTCCAAAGGTCAAGTCAAAAATCGTGGCATCGGGGCCGTTATGTTGTTGCAAGTGCGAGTCTGTGAACAGATGTGTCCTTATGAAAAATTGTGGACATGATTTGTGACAGTTAAAACTGTATAGATACTTTTCTCATATTATTCACTTAATATGTTCTTTCTTTGACAGCTGGCTTTGAAATGAATACCTCAGTACACCCTCGCTCCAAAATATAAGCAGTCAGACCTTAAAGCACGCACTGCAATTTCAGTGTGTGTTTTCTAAAGTAGAGGGGACTTACAGAAACATGTAACCCTCCCAGATGATAGCCCGACAACATAAAAGTAAAAGCGCAGTCAATGATTTAATAATTGTCTCTCCTTAAAATTTTCACCGGTGCACAGTTTAGACTGCCATTACTATTCGTCCCCAAGTGGATGGAATAATTGCACTTTGTAAACACCGTCTGTCTTTAATTCATAGGTAATGTGTCCCTTGTGAGTCGACTAATCCTGGATGCTGGTCTGACAGCAGAGCTGGTTAGATCTTGGAAAGACCAGACAGTGTGAGTATAAAACCTCTCTGTCCGTCTCTGCTTTAAGCAATGAAACATGTTCTTGTGATGGAGCTCTTTCTGCGTGTAACCAAACCTGACTCTTGCATCACGCTTCTTACCCGCCGTTCCACTGTTAACTTCAGTTGGGTGATTTCATCATGTCTTGACCTCGCTAGCAGACGCCATTTGCTACGGCGGGTCCGTTATTGCTCCGTTGCGGTCAAATTATACACTCATCGTGCGGTACGATTCAGTGCGTGTGCACATCAACAACAAGTTTACTTATGGTCTGGCAGCAGGTGACGGCAGGAACGAGAGGCTAGGTGGTTGGGCTTCAGCGCCCGGAAGTGGTTGGAGAGGGGTCGGAGTCCGCAGGGGGCAGCAAAGCAGGGACGACGCAGACGGGGGTTCGGACTCCGGTCTTATCGAAAGGCTTGGCGCCGTCTGGCACGCTGCTGATCCGACAGGGTTGGCGCTCCACCCTCCGCTCACTGGCCTCCGTTCTGCGGTCACTGGATGCACAGGGACAAATTAGGATACGCCGGGACTCATCCTGACAGGGGTTGGCACTTCGGTCTCCTGTCTCTGGATGCGTAGGGAAACAAACGTAGTTAATGATAATTTATCCTTTATTAATCCCCGTGGGGAAATTCGTTCTCGGCAAATCAACCCATCATGGATGGACCGTGAGCAGCAGGCTGCCGTCCACCAGCAGTTAGGGGTTCAGTATCTTGCTTTTCAGTGTCTTCCAACAACAAACGACTATCTTGCATTCACAAATAGTGCAGAAATGTTTGTCGCTCACCAGTACAAATAATCCGTATAACGTTTCTTTTACAGAGAATCAAAGGATGTCTACTTTCAGCTGAATAACCTTGATTTTCGAAATATCCTGTCTTGTTGTGCTTCTCCATCGGCACTAAAGAAATTGCAGGCTGCTTTTCAACATTATCTTTTGTAGCTAATGACAAACACCATAATTAATTGTGTTTGTATTCAAACATAGGCAGAATCTTTTTCAATATAAATGCTACATAAAGTGCCATTTTCACGACTTTCTACCGTCAGCCACACATAGTTTCTTTCACTTCGATCCTGTATCTCCTGTGAGGATCAAGAGTCTTTGGTTTACACCGATTTTTCAGTATCACTCATGAAACACAAAGGCCGGTGTTTGCTTTGCACATTCAAACACCATGAGCTGCAAACCTGGTCATTTTTGAGCTTCATCGTGTATTTCTTTATGTCTTTGCAAAATGTGTTTTAGGTGAAATGCTTCTACCTGTTTTCATCGTGTGTTGTGTGGCTGTGTTTCCTAATAACCATTTGTGAACATTTCTTGTTATCAAGGAAAACAGATGCCCTTCTCGAGTAGAATACTTGATAAAAACGATTTAATGAAGGAAAATGAATGTCTAGCTGGGGAAACATGATTAAAGCGAGTTTGTTTATCAACCAATCCTTAGCTCTGCCAGACTAGACTTTTTTGAATGAAAAGTAAAATGATGCCTTCAGTGTGTTTCCTTTCATGGTATGCCCACTTGTCTGAAATAATATAAGAACACACTCACACAAAAAACATGGTTTCTGTTTAACATTAGGACACAATGACTCAAGTGACTGGTAATGAAACAATCTGTTTCATGTCAGCAGATCGGTGTCACAGTTCAAAAAGACTGAGGAGCTTGTCATCGCAATTGACTTTCGTATTTGATATATTGATACATTTTTATATACCCAGGGAAGGAATAGTGGCCAGATTTGTTGCCACAGACGGAGGAATCACAAGAGTCTATCCAAGAAGGTACTCTCCTCGCTCTGGCATTGTTTTCAAAGGCATTATTTCTGACATTATAAAAAAAAAAAAAAAAACGGATGACAGGCTTTGGCCGCGACTGATGGTGTAAATGTGTGAGGTGTAAATGGTCGCAGACTTTTTTTAGATTGAATTCTGTTATTTTCACCTGTTCCATTGGGTCATTTTCCAGAACATGGATGATTAGACACTTAAAGCAGAAATCCCAGACTTTGCCAGGCCAGTACATTGCATGGGTCAACTCCAAAGATCCGGCTGCCAAATATGACTCATTTTCCTCTTTTTCATTGTTACTCCTTTTGCCTGCACAACATCTGGGGATTCCACGTGGTCAGAATATAATATTCCTCTTTAAGATCGATCTATATTCTGCACGACTGTAAAACAAATACTAATCACTTAATGCTTTTTCTGGGTTATGCTACTCTCATATCAGTCCCTCTTTAAAATGAGTCACATTTGGCCATATATTTGCTTTGTGTTTAAACGCTACGACACCCTATTCATTGCATAATGTGACTATATTATTGTTTTTAGTGCTGGGGAAGAGTGGACCGAAAACCCCGAGACATACGAGTCCAGCTTCTACAAAAGGACACTGGACAATGAAATCTATATTTTCACCGCTCCATCTTTTAGCAGTAAGAACAGAAGATACGTATGTCTACTTTTGTGTGTGTGTGTGTGTGTGTGTGTGAGCATCTTCGGTGTGGTCTGGCACTGAGCCTATCCAGCTCTCTGCATTTGGATGTCATCCCAATCCTATTGGCAAAGATCACACTTTCAGGCCTCTGACATCATGGTCTTTATCCTTCTAGTTTTCCTGCTGTTTCTGTCAGCACTCATCCCAGCCCTCAGTGCTGGCCTGTGTACTTCCTCTCTGACTTATCTACACTGATTGCTCTAACAGACAGTAGGACAGGCAAACATCAGCATAATATAGTTGGGCTTGCAGCTACACTCAACTGGATTAGCACATGTCCTGGTTTTTTGGGCTCCCGCTAACTAAAATTTCAGGCCACTAAAATGTGTTGAATATGGAAAATGGGTCTTTTTTTTTTTTTTTTAACCCATTTTAAAAGTCACTGACCTTCTCGAATGTTTGTGCATTTCAACAGTGTTTGAATGGCCTTGATTACAGTTTAAACTGTGTTACAATTTTCTGTGTGGTATCCTTCATAAATTGCAGCAGAGGGCAGGGAGGGTGTTTCTGAGCCAGGTATTCTTGTGAGCAAAGCTGTAGATCTCACCATCGATGAAGTCACGCTCAAACCAGCAGGTCGGTCTCTGTAATTTTAGATTGATAGCCACTTGGGATGATGAATAGACTCAATAGGTATTTGCGAAAGTCGAACTTGTTGTTTTCTCCTGTGCTCTGCAGTGGTGGGAGTGAAACTCAATATCACATACTGGATGAACAGTTTCATGAATGCTACGCTGAAACTCAATGTAAGTTCTGTGACTTGAGATAGAATTTCATATAATTCATTTCATTAATTGCTCTGTATCACGAATTCCTATCTTGTTCCTTGGTTCACTTTAGTGCAAAGATGAAATCTGTGGCTGTCTAAGGAATGACAAGGTACACAAAAAGACATTCAGTAGAACATGTAAAACCTAATAAATATTCCTTCTCTTTGACAAAAAGACCAATGTCGGAACCATAAATTCAATTTATAGATTTGAAACGTATTACACCGATGCACTGTTTATTTGAATTAGAAGCATGAATCAGACCCTACACAGTCTTACAACTTTAATCAATAGTGTTTTGAGACACTTGTCTGTCCACTTTGTAGCATGTAGATTGTGTCATCTTGGATGATGGGGGATTTCTGCTCATTTCCAATCAGGATGATTACATAAGCCTGGTGAGTTATCACATGTTTTTTCCTCCACGATGCAAGCTTTTGTCATTGAAAAAGACTAATGACACAAGGAAAAAAAAAAGGATTTTTTCCTTGTGTCATTAAAATGTTTTTTTTTTTTTTTTGTCAGAATCAATACGCAAATGAAACGTCAACCGTGTGCTTCAGTTGTAGCATATGTGTAGACAAATCAGTAATTTGTTGTATCGTCGCATCTAGCTCAAATTACGATTCAACAAAAAAACAATTTTGAGTAATGCATTCCAGATGAGTTCAAGCCAAATGGTCTACAGATGGATGTGTTATGTATTTTATCAAGCCTGTCAGCCAGATAGAACATAAAGCCCCGTTAACCTTGGTGTTTTCCGTATCTGTAAACTTGTCTAGATAGGTCAGTTCTTCGGAGAGGTGGATCCTGTGCTGATGATCAACCTGGTCAACACTTCGCTCTACTCTTTCAACAAAACGTATGACTATCAGTCAGTCTGTGACCCGGAGAAAGACAGCAAGGCGGCCGCAGGACCTCGCTCCGTCTATGTGGTTAGATACTTACTTCCATTGCATGTGTCAGAACTCCCTTGTCGTTCTGCTGTTGCTCTATCGACCCTCAGTGACGTATTACGGCGGTTTACATCCATGCGGTTACGTTACCGCTTCCCACTTTCCACATTTAAACATACGTTTCATATAAATTTCCACAACTCCATTTCAACATTTTTTCATCAATACATTGGTTTTTACCATTTCTTTCTGTTGTTGAGTTAATCTCTTTCCTTGTTTGTTCGTGTCCCTCTCAAGCCCACCATAGCAGAGCTGTTGAGTATTGGCTGGTGGGCTTCCAGTGCAGCCTGGTAAGTATACAAAATGTGAAATGTGTGTGTCAGTTCTTTCTTTCTTTATTTATTCTAGATGATGCAAACCTTGAAGCTGTATAAAAAAAGCCATATTGAACTCAGCTGTGATAGTCTAACATATGACTCATCTGGGTTTTATTTCTTATTTTGTTTGTTTGATTTCATTTTATGTTCCCAACTTTCTCACCTAGGTCAATACTCCAGCAGTTCCTCATCGGTCTGATGTTCCCCAACCTCACAGGAGCAGGTGAGTAACAAAATCCTTTATCAATTTTGCACTGAACTTTACTTCACGAGCCTCTCTCTTTATTTCCAGCGGAGTCATCAGAAGATGACATACCAGACGCCATGTTTAAAGAGAGCTGCATCACCGAGCAGACTCAGTACTTCTTTGACAATGACGAAAGATCTTATTCTGGTGTCTTGGACTGTGGTAACTGTTCTCGGTGTGTGTTAATGTGTGTCATGTGAGAATGTTGAGGGAACGCCGAACCTTGAGCTGTTAGAGAGTCTTCGTGCAAAGGGAGCCCACATAATATTGTCCCAGGGTTTCTGTCAATTTTTGAATTGACGAGCACACGTGTTCACAAACCACTGCACGGTTATTTTGGTCACACCCCCTTTTGTGTATGTGTATGTGTGTGTGTGTGTTTTAACTGAGGTGTTATATATGGCTTTTAAGACAGAAAGTTATGTGTCTCATGTGTCTATTGCTTTACTCCACATTGTTAACGACGGTAGACAGAGAAACTTTTATAACGGCCATAAAATATAATCCCAAGGGAAAGGAAGGGGTGTGTGTCGGTGTGCATGCTCACAAATATACCTGACTGTATGTGGTATTGTGTGAAAAGACCAGATATTTTTTGGAATTCCAGGTGTGTGTGGTTCTTACAGCACGAGATAGTTGTCGCTTACACGTATTTATGTGACAATTTGAAGGATGTACAGAGCGGAGAAGCTGCCAAACACCAACCTGGTGTTCCTGATCACCGATGCCAAGGCGACGTGTTTGTCGTGTGACCCCCGACCCCTGCGCCAGGCTGAACAACCCTGTATCCTTCCACTTAAGTCATAAAAATAGAACATAGACTTACATTTCTTTTTACTTTCCGCCTCCTCTATCCATCACATACATGACAACAAAGCTTTGCGCTCTGATTCCAAGGACACACACTTAAGCTGTCCAGGCTCCCTCCGAAGTGTTTGCGGGTGAACAGTTAACCAGATGCTCGACATATGAAAGCTTATATCATGTTACTCAAACATTGTATTTTTTTTTTTTTTTGTTTCTGGGCAGCATACTGATCCGCCATCAGAATGAAATAGGGTTAAGAGGAGAGATACGCTTGTGTGTAAATACATATTCAGGATATCTGTTTGACAGATGTGGTCAGAATGTTGCTACTATTGAGTTTAACAGTAAATGTGTCCTTATTAGTTTTTCCAGAAGTATCGCAGGGTCTTTAGTTACTGGTCACCAACAAGGCAGCACATATATACAGAAATAACTATGTTACAACATGAATAATGGATTCTTTACTGCTTCATTTTTCATTTGTAATGGACTGATGGGCTGTCAAATGAAGACTTCGAAAAACAAGTATGAGCTGTTGAAATGAAATGAAACTTTTTATTTCACCCTTTATTCGCTGCAATTGCTTTGGTTTTTATTTAAAGTGTTAGATCATGCATCGTGTTATCCTGAAAAGAATCCGTTCAGCTGAAGGTCCCAATCCGTGTGAGCTGGCTCAGAACCCCAGATACCGCAAGGGGCCAGATGTCTGTTTTGACAACAATGAAAATGTAAGAAACACCAAGGGATGTTTTTTAGAATATCGTAAAAATCAGCTCTTCAAGCGACACTTGGCAGTTAAAGTCTGGTTTTAATCCTATAGGGATAAATTTTTCATTTCATATCTTTCATCCCATTAATTTTTGATTTCAACATGCCTTGCATTTTTTTTTTTAATTTTCCTCTTGCCTCATACATTCTTTTCACTTATCATTCAATATTTGTTTTTCTTTTATCCTTTTTGAATTCTGTTCTTGTTCATCTTGGTAGGAGGAGCCCTCGTGCCCAGTCAGCAGAGCATCTGTACTCCGACACACACCCCTCATTTTGTTTCTGCTGCTGACTTCTGGGTTAGTGAACCCATAATCCTTCCAAGATATCTTCCCTGAAATAATCGAGTATCTTGGTCTTTTTTCCACTCCTATCGTGTTTAAAAACATTTCAGGTCCAATCCCCTGCAGTGTTTGAGTTCGGACTTTAAATAATGTAAACTTAATAGTTTGGTTATGGGAATGGACGTGTAACCAGGAAAAAAAGTTTAATATTAACAGATGTTTCCTTGCACACCACTTTTTTTTTTTTTTCTGGTTAATTTTCTCATTTTATAGAAGGAAAAGTTACTTGCAGCCAATGCAGAAGAAAATGTAACCATAAGGAAGTGGCCAGTTTTGATTTAAGCTCATATTACCCCTCAAACAAACCTTGATCACCTACATTTTAATGATCTTTTATTTTAAAAAGACATCACCCACCTGATTTTTGTGTGTGTATGTATGTATGTACATACGTGTATATCATGTTCTCCATCCTAGTGAATGAACACCCTACTTTTTTTTTTGTTTCCCATCCATTTTTGCCAACTGTTTTTTTATTTTTTGTTATTTTTACCTTATTTTCACCTTCGTACCTTAACTGATGGTCAGAAAATTGTCAATAAAAAATGTTAAATTAATGTGACACCAATGATAATATCAGCACTGTCTAAAGAAAAAAAAAACAATACTTTACATATATTCATATAGATATATATATATATATATATACATACATACATACATATATACATGCATATATCTATTTCTGCTGGTAGTCAAACCTAGTTTGGATATTTTCTGGCTGATTTTGATGTAGTTTGTATAAAACTTGATAACATGACAAAGATGGCAATACAATCTTCACACCCAAAGGAAAAATTCATTACGTGATTTCCCAAGAAAAAAGCACTCGTGGAAGTTTATATATAGATAAATCAGTAAAACAAAGGGCCACGGTAGATAAATTAAATGCATCGCCACCCAACTTTAAATAGTTTATAAGACACCTAAATATTTGGAAAAAAATATATTTCCCATATCTTTGTGAACTCAGTCTTTCATTGTGTTTTAATGGCTTAGATCATCTACATAACAGGGCACTAATTCATGTACGGGTGTGTTTATATTGTGGGAAGTGTGTGCTAGAAAGCAAAAGGAAGGGAAGGACTAACATAGGAAGTACATGAGGAGAGTAAAAAGAAGCCGAGGCGCTTTTTCCCCATTCCATCTGCCCCATTACTGCTGGGTGAGTTCCTTATAGGAAGAGAGTTTATGCCCAGACAAGTCCATTTTGCTATTGAAGTATCCAGATAAAGCTCCACGTCGCTTTCCTGCCCTTTGAATATGGAATTCTCCCACCTCCTCCTCCTCCCAGGCCCTTTGGCAGGCGTGAACTTCCCGAATGCACTCATCAAACTAAAAAAAGCCAGAAATAATGTCGCCGGCAGGTGTACCTATGAAGACGGTCTGAACATAATATGATGTAGAATGTCATGAAATTCATTTCGGTTGCTTCAAAAACTATAACGGTAATTGTGTTATTTGCTAAAACTGATTCATTGGCAATTTTTTTTTGTCCAACAGGAGGATGATTCAGATTGTGGTGGAGGGACCTGTCTGAGCCCGTGTCTTTGGCCAATGCTTGGGCTCCAACTGCTGCTACTGTGGCTCAGCACATCTTTGCAAAACTCATGACCCCCAATACACACACACACACACACACGCTCACAGACGCACACACACACACACACACTCACACACATACGTCCACAAATCGATGATCTCATTTCACAAGAGGCCAAATGACACGATTATTATAGCATCCAGGATGTATGCAGATAATTTGCAACACGGCATTTTTGTTTGAGCGGTATCAGCAAATTTCATTTTCCAATGCCAAAGGTTGCTCATTCATTTCCTCCTCGTCTTTTTCGAAAAACACAGACACATTTGCTGTGCTCATCGACAATAATTTCCATTTATGTACTCCTAAATAGTATCCAATGGTGCAAGAGTAAGAGCTAACCAAACCCTTTAACTCTGCCTCATTTGTTTCTCTGATTTATTTAGAGGATGCTCATGAGTTGCTCCACTATGCCAACTGAATATCATTCGAAGGCTGTATGGTCACTGACAGCGTTGATTAGTGTAGTTGTTGATATTGTTTGTTGCTATTATATTTGTATATGAATCATTATGCTGTAATACTTGTTTCTTTCAACTTCCAGTGCAACTATGATGAGTGTTGAGTGTTTAAATGTACTGTACCCAAACTTTTTTGTACTCAAAATCAACTGGCATCTCATGAATAGCTAGGTGTTGTATTGTAGCAGCATGTGCTCAGTACAGAGCGAAAGACAACACCGATACTCTGACACCAAAGCTTCATGCAGTATAAAAGAACATGGATACACACCAACCCACCGCTGAGAATCTGCTGGATAGTTTATTTTAAGAAATTCCTCAGATGTGGGAGTGCATCGATGTTCGAGTCATAACGTGAGGTAGATTCTTCACTGAGAGCATCTTTATAATTCAAACTCCGGTACATTATGGTTTGAAATGTATTTGTTCTCGGTCTGACAACTCCGGTTGCTCTTGATTTGATGCATCAAATTCCCAGTGCCTACATAGTAGCTTACACCTTCAATTAAACAAAGCGTTACATCGAACTTGTATTTGTATCACGCATCTGAGCTAATGCTTGCTGCAGTATATCGGAGAAGGTACTTTTTTGCTGCGACTCATCGGAAAAACGGGCCAAATCTGCTGCTGCTGCTGCTGCCGGTTTCCCAAATTATGAGGCCCTTACAAAAAAAAAAAAAAAAAAAAAAAAAAAGAGAAAGAACCAGTGATTTTGATCACATAAGAGGAATATCCCGTTCCTCCATGGTCAAACGATCGTAACACACACTCGTGTTATAACATCTCTCGTTATTACTCCGTCGTCCGTCGCCTTTGCGGATCGTCGGACTCGGGAGACGATACGACTCGTGAATGAGATGAGCATATCAAAATGACTGTTTCTTTGTTTTCTTCTCTTCGCTGTTCTCTTACGCTTGTTTCTCCATCGCGTTGCTCTTCAAGTGCTGTGAAGCAGACACCGAAGGCTCGGTGGCGAAAAAAAGGCTGCAACGTCCCGGGATGAGCTCGTTCTATGTTTGAACACGATCCACGCCTGGGGTCAACATCGGGGTTCACTGGAGAGAACTTTGACACCAGTAGTGATACGACATTGCCTTACCTTACCATTTATCGCGAAGATCTCACAATGCATGCCTCGTGAAATTTTGGCCACGTCAATTTTATTTCTTTATCAAGTACAGTTGAGTTCTCTCCACCTTGCCTCTATGGTGAGCTGCTGGCTTTAAGTGTTCAGGTTATGCCTGTCTATCAAAGTTGCGTGCTGAATTGTGTTTTTACCCCAGGGGTCCCTCGTCTGTGCAGGCATGTCTGTGCACCTCCCCTCCCCCCGACTCCATCCCGATATCTGATTGTGCTTTAATACTGTACATGAATTACTCTTTTGTGGAACTTGACTAGCTTGAATACATTTTGTAAACATTTGTACACTAATACTATTTACTGTATAAAAGAGAAAATAATAGAAAGGGAAAATGTTTATAATATGGTGTTGATTATTGTGCAAATATAATATATTCACAATAAAAGTGTTGTATTGATATGAAAAAAAGACACCTTTTTTTAATTTGTGACATCTGGTCAGTGATTTTCCAAGTAAACGCGTCATCTGTCTTTTCAAAGTTTAAGACAAATGTCTGAAAAGTGAAGGATGTTTGCATCAGCATTATATTCCTACTCAGTTTTCCAAGTATTTTATAGCTCATAGCAAATTTTAAAATACTGACAACTATAATAGATACTACTTGAAATGTGGTCTTGAGAGAAAACTAAATATAACTTTAGAGTTAATAAATCACCATCCATATTTGAAGTGTTTTCTTATGTCTACTTAAAACCAAATGGAGTTTAGCCAAAAGAAAAAAAGAAAACATAGTAGTAATATTTGCAAGTGTTTCCTTTGTCATTCTGTTGCACAGCTGACTTGGTTTTCAAAAAAATTGAGTTCCTCACTGGGTTTTCTTTTCAGATCTTGATGCTGATTGGGCAAAAAAAAACTGAAGACTCATCTCCATGTGTGTACAAAGTGTGTGTTCTGCCGTTGCAACATCATCCTCAAGTTTTTAACTGCAAGTCTCAAAGAACTGACTCTAAAATATTATAAGATGCAACTATCGCTAGGGGGTTTCCAATAAAGGTTTGATTATTGCAAAAAAAAAAAAAATGTTATGTAGATTGGTACACAGACAACAATATGCTGTCTATTTGCATTTTTATTCATATCAAATTCATGCATGTGTTGAATTAAGCGAAAGTTTGCAATTTTGATTTTTTATTGCAAATATAAAGCACGGAGAAGAAACATCCATTTTTTTTTTAAAGCTGTGAGATGTCTGTTTTGCACTCTCTTGATAAAAATTATTCTACAACTCTAAAAATATTTGACATACTAACACATAATCAAATGGTCAATGGTCTCCACTTAATTAGCACTTTCACACCTTACAGTTTCCAAGCGCTTTGCACTGGATTTATCCATTCACACATGCAATTCCAACATTTCACGATTCCATACCAGCGGTAGAAGAGCTGCAACACGAGGCACCAACACGAGCATCGGGAGTGGCTTGTCCAAGGACACCTGGCATGCAGACAGGAGGATTGTGTGTATATATGAATATTTGTGTGTGTGTGTGTGTGTATGTGTAACATATACCATCATCCAAGATAAATGATAAATAAATGATAAATCATTATGGAACATAATTATTGATGTAGGACAGAAAGTATATTACTGCATTGCTATTGTGATGTGTAATTTTCCACAAGACGGGCCGTAATTGATAAAAGCGATGCGTTAATCTATTTTCCTGATTTTTCAGCTTTTATACTCCAACCTGCTATAAGGCATTGCCTTGCATCCATGCATTTTCACTTAACTCTGAGATTGACGAAAAGAAGCTTCATCCAAAGAAATAATTAGGCCGGTTACATGCTGTGTTCCAGGGCCCTCCCAAAATTTGTCATTGCTCTGGCAACACTGAAGTCCGAGCGGCCGTGGAAAGTCAGAAGCAAAAAAGCGGAAAAAAATACAACAACACAAAAGAGAACTTACTGTATTTAAAATATTTTTAATGCTTGATGGCATTCGTGTTTATCCACCATTAATCAAAGCATTAATATTGTTTGGACTGGAAAATCTTAAACGGTTTGTTTCTCTTTGCAGATTTGTCAGTGGGAGGTCCCGCTATGTTTGCTATATTGTTATAATTGAGGGGAGAGCTTGTAATGGGATACTCTTAAATGGGACAAGGTCGTACCCTTTAACATGCCTGGCTTAAGAAATTACAGATGCAGAAAATGCAGGGAATAGTTCCACAGCACACACGCAGTTGTAATTTAGAAAAATAAGATCAAAGAAGTCACCGAGTTCTTTGTTTGTCTTTGTTTGTTTTTGTTGATTCTTGTATTATCATCTGATGCCATGTCAACTTACCAACTCCGCGGCAGTAATATCAGGCATGTCTGTTTAACTGTAAGTAAAATTAAACAGTTTAATTAAATTTTAACCACTGCAAACAATGATTTATTTATTTATTTATTTCTTATTATTATCATTATTATTTTTTTAATTCAATTTAATATAGCATTTATGTTTAAAGAAGATCCGACACTGAATGATAAAATATGACATCTAAAGATATCAATTATGGTTTAAATGGTGAATTTTGAAGTTATCCTAATTTGACTTCATTATATTCAGGCAGTTGATATTACATCTTTAAATGAGTCCTGTGTATTACTGGAAACCAGTTTAACCTTCAGGACCCTCGACTCGACCCGTAAGTGTGCTCATGGATAAGTGTGACATTAGTAAACCCCTTAAAAGTTCATGGATGTTATTTCATTACAAAAAAAAACAACTTTAAGTGTGCCAATTCTGTTTTTAGTACAGTACATAAACCCAGTGACGCGGTGAATCAGCCATCAGCACTAAAATGAACACAAACACTCTCGGCGGCCTCAGGTTCATGACACCCGAGGGGTGATCTCCCACGTCTCGATAAACTCTCCTGAAACTCTAAAATGGTTTACATTATAAGCAGCGGTTTAAACGGTCGACATTTGTTTTGTTCGTCATTAGCGATTAGTTCAAAGAGCTCAAAACATAGATACAACAAAGATTCGAAACAAAGATTATAATAAGGGTGGCCAGTTTTAATCACTTAAGATGGAAGGATAGGGATATGACTGTTAGTGTATTTCTAGCTTTGATATCCGGTATTAAATCGTATTCGTCTAATATTCTTTCCATAGTCCCAAAAGACACAAATATCTATCTGTGGACATAACATAAACAGCATTATGAATCACATCGGACTTCCAATGCCCCTGCTTACTGTGAAATACAGATAGTGTGTACGTTCGCAAAAACAGAAAAGTACATTTTACCGCGTCCAAATATTTTCTATGGCTTGTCTCGCTCTTGGCATCTGGTCTCTTTGCTTCCCGTCCAATCTGGCAGCATCGTCGGCAAATGCTAGAAAGCTAGTCTGTGACAAGCTGAACGTCAGAAAGAACACAAAGATTCATTTGGCAGATATTTTTCATAAATACCAAAGGCTTTTTATGCAATCCCATAAATACGACCGCAGTCTGTTCTCATCTTTTTCTAGGTTGGACCTCCCTGTTCTCTCCCGCTCTCTTTTAGCACACTGTGAGATCTGTTCCTAAAATGATTGGCAGGTATAACACTGGGAAACCGTGTCCAGGTATATGGTGTCAAATATGGTGCACATTGTGCATTTAAACCTAGACTGGGTTTGATTTTTGGCTCTGCAACGTGTTTCGAAGCCAGGGGAGAAGCCGTGATTTTTAAACTTTTTTTTTTGTTTTTAAATCATTGAGCAAATAACCGAACAACTTCAAGTCATCGACGGTTAACTTGATGTCAAGTGTCCAGTGTACGGTATGATCGAAAAATACACTTTTAAGAAACACGACATCGATGTTTCAGATATTCATGACACTTGGTTCAAATATCTGAGTTGGGATTAAAACTGATAAATGCTTTCTGTTATGAAAAGTCTTTTCAATCAACGAGGTTATGATATTTTTTTAATGTTTAATAGATAACACATCTTGGAGATGACGTGCAAAAATCATTAGTTTTATGTATGCTTGGCATGGCAAGGCTTCAAGGTGTATTCCACAGACGGACTTCGAGGAACCGTTCTAAACGCAGTTTGTGTTTCCCACTGATATGTTGATTACGGTAAGTAATGGATATTGATTAAATTTATGAGATCATGTGCTTTGAATTGCACCTTATTTCTAGGATTTTTTTTTCTTTACCCTCTGTTATTTTATATGACAAGCAACCCGATGTGAGTCATTAGGGGCTAAATTAGGAACAAACAAGGAGGCAAGTGAAGGTTCAGAGACTTGGACTCTACTCTTTCTCTTGTTTTTAAAGGCAGCTGTTTTCTTCCACCTTTTTTTTCCCTTGTTTGCATAAATGTTGTGACAATGCAGTAATTTTACCGTTATATACTTGAGTCTTGGATAGCCTGTATGTTTGGAATTTATACTGTGTACAGTTTGACACATTTTTCAAATCATTTTCAACGTTTCAATCTCAAATCCTGAAGGGGAAACAATGGACCGTGCACAGGAAAGCTCTTTTTAAGAAAAAAAAAACAGTTTTTTTTTCAAATAACAATAGCACAAATGTGCATGTAAACATTACCTATTTTTGTATACTTTTCAGTTTGTCTCGGTGTTCTCCTGAGCAACCGAAGGCCCATCACAATGGGATGGATGTGAGATGGTAACGTGTTTGTGCAACACGCTTCATGTTTAGCATGCTAAAGGATGTGTGATTTAAACATTTATGTTTTGTGTGAATACACAAACTCCCAAGGCCATTTTGTCCATGAATTCTTCTTCTGCCTTAGCTGTTCACATCAACACCCATAAACAGAAAAAAAAAATGGAGCAGCCAAAAGATTGAAGGTGGACTGCACATTTTCAAGAACTTCCTTTGTTTGATTGATGAAGTTGGCGGAGAACTTTTTTTTAGAATATGACACATGAAAAATCAATAAAAATGAAATGGTCATTTTACTTGTGGAAGCATTGTGTTAAACATGATCAAAAAAAAAAAAAAAAAAAAAAGATGACGTCTTCTAGCTTCGTACTCTGAAGGAATAAAAAAAAAAAAAAGTAATGGGAAAATTACCAAAGCATTGAAATAAGGTTAGTTCATGCTCCACATCCGAAAACCCCCATCTCCTTTTTTTTTTCTTTCTTGTGCACTTGAATGTTTGTGCAATGTATTTTTGTTCTCATTACCGTCAGCTCATATCTATTACCACCAATAAATACAATTACAGGCACTGACAACAGGAAATCACTGTTTATTTAAGGAGATCTCATGACACACATATCTGTGTTTACAGGCACCAAACACGCACCCATAATTTCTTGCATATTACCTCTCGTACATAAGGTCATATCTGGAACAGAAGCAGAAAAAAAAAAATCACACGTCACATTGAGATCCAGTTAATTGGCTGCAGACCATCTGCCCAAATGGACACACACATGCACAGATGTATAGCGATATAAAAACACTTTGCAAAGACATGACTCATACAGCACTCATGAAAATTTTACACGTATTTGCCTGAGGTCTATTAATGCTCCATACGCAAATAAACATAGAGTGATGAGCTTTCACCGATCTGATTTGTACCTTCCACTCAAGAGCTTTCACCGCTCCAACATGCTCACTTTCCCGTTGCAGTCATTCATTTTTTTTTTTTCCACCCCACACCTCTTTTCACTTTCCCTCTTTCAAGCTGTTGGTTCTCCGTATCATCACCATCTCCCACTGTACTTCCTCTGTCCATCAGTTGCATGAAGATATAGGTTTCTGGGAATAACTAGCCACAGATGTGAGGAGTCTTTAATGGTGACGGCACTCGTATGAGTGAAGTGTGGGCTACTAGGTCTCTCTCTGATTTCCATCCTCCGGTAGTGGCTTTCAGACACACAGAAAACACCCACTGGATTCTTGCTTGGAAAGTCAGTAATGAGACTGTGGTGATGAGCCTTTTTGTAATGTTTTTTTTTTTTTGTTTGTTTTGTTTTATTACCCAGCTTGCTTCACAATGCCGCATCTTCTCTGTGAACTTCTCCATATGGGAAGTAACAAGAAGCACAGAAAAGCGTGTTTTAATGCCTGTTTACCCGTGTCAGTGGGTGGCTTTTCACATATATGTGCATAAGAGAAGCTAGACAAAGAGGGAGAAAAGAGAGGAGACTGGTGCCGTGCTCCAGTGAAAGCATCTGACTCATGGCTGATCCTTCATTACTGCAAATTACTCTGTGGTGCTTTAAGGAATCCACAGAAGTATTACTCATTGAACATGAGACAAAATAAAGATATGGTCTCGTCCTACATATTCTCTTCCTACGAATTTATCCACGCTTTGGCAAATGGCGTGACTGTAGAGATAATTCCCTTGACGCAGTGACTCAAATTCTGCATTATGACATACTGTGTGCTGTGAGTGTGCGCCTCTATTGGACTTGACTTCGACCGAGTGGCTACCGTTTCGGGTATTTACGAAGTAAATATTCCCCAATTCTGCACTGTCACGTTGGAACATGGAGTGATTGTGATGTATTGATGCCTTCTGCTGGCCAGAAACTCACATTTTATACGACATTATGGGTGAGAAGGACAGCGGCACAAATAATGCCCCCATCCTTAAGTGCATCCCCAGCAAGATTCCCATCTTCCACTGTCTGTCATTGCAGTCAAATACTGCTCACGCTATTGAATGACATGTTTATACATTTTTTTTTTTTAATAATGTATGACTGGATGCCTTCCAGTATGTTCTGTGTTGTTGCTGTTTTAATCTAAGACACAGCAAAGTATTTTTTTATCCAATTTATTCAGATCTGAACTTTCTTTTTTTTTTTAGTACTACAAGGTGGTATATTCTGTTTTTTTATTTCATTTTATCTAAGGCACAGCAATGATTTTTTTATCCAATTTATTCGGAACTGACCTTTCTTTCTTTTTTTTTAGCACTAAAAGGTGGTATATTCTGTTTTTTTTTTAATTTTATTTTTTATTTTATGGAAGACACAGCAAAGATTTTTATCCAATTTATTCGGAACTGAACTGTCCTTTTTTTTAGCACTACAAGGTGATATATTCTGTTTTTTTTATTTTTAATTTTTTTTTATTTTATCTAAGACACAGCTAATGATATTTTATCCAATTTATTCGAAACTGAACTTTCTTTTTTTTTAGTACTACAAGGTGGTATATTCTGTTTTTTTCTTTTTATTTCATCTAAGACACAGCAAAGATTTTTTTATCCAATTTATTCAGAACTGAACTTTCATTTTTTTTAGCACTAAAAGGTGGTATATTCTGTTTTTTTTATTATTTTTTTTTTTATTTTACCTAAGACACAGCAAATTGTTTTTTTATCCAATTTATTTGGAACTGAACTTTCATTTTTTTTAGCACTACAATGTGGTATATTCTGTTTTATATATATATATATATATATATATATTTTATCTAAGACAGCAAAAAAAAATTCTGTCCAATTTATTCGGAACTGAACTTTCTTTTCTTTTAGTTCTACAAGGTGGTATATTCTGTTTTTTCTTTTCATTTCATCTAAGACACAGCAAAGATTTTTTTATCCAATTTATTCGGAACTGAACTTCCTTTTTTTTAGTACAACAAGGTGGCGATAACGATTATAAAGTATTGATAAATCCACAATTGAAAGCAGAAAAAAAAAAAAAAAAAAACTGTAAAAAAGCATGACCACTGTACAAAGCTTACGTTTTCCTAACTTGTCTCATCACAAGGCATGGAAATCACACGGTTAGTTGTTTTGCTTCAAGCAGCAATGCGTGACATTTGGGGCAGATGAGCGCAGAGCAGTGCGGAGGGTGGGGGTTCCTGCAAAGTCTCACAGTGGAGGAAGGGGCGTCGAGGAAGGAGGGAAGGAGGGAAGGAGGGAAGGAACTACTTAGAGCAGAGACGCATCCTTCGCGCAGCAGTAGAAGCAACATCTTCCAGACTCAACGCTTCGCTTTCCAAACTTGCCCGGTGACGCGACCATGTGGATTTACAAGATCGCAATCACGCTTTTCATCATTTCTTGTTCCGGTAAGTTTTAAACTACCCACGACTGAAATGTATTTATTTTATTTTTTTTCACATTCCCTGCTTTCCGGGACGAGGATCGCGCCGTGTCTCTGGCAGCTTTCCTAGTTTGTTGCTCATAGCGCAACTTAAAAAGTGTGCTTTAAATCCCATTTACGAGCACCCGTTGTGTGAAAAGTCACTAATCTGGAATCTGGAATCTGCAAGTTATGGGCGCAGCTTTTATGCAATGCATGACAACGCGGGTTAAGTTTGGCATTCTGGATGGAAAGATGTTGTTGATGAGGAAGGATGTAGCAGATTCTTGCTCAGCTGAACTATTTTTTTTTTTTTTTTTTTTTTTTTTTTTTCCCCCGGGCGGTTGCGAAATCTCGTTTATTCCACGATCGAGTGGAATAAACCCCGTCGCCTAGAAATAACGACGTGAACGTTCAGCGTTCATCTGGAGGCTCTGGATCGATCACTTTGGTCTGTTCGATCCACACATTATGATCACATCAACAACTGGGTTTCTGTCATTTTCAGGTTTAAAAACATGTGGATTTTCAATGCGTCATTTTGCGCGCTTTTGATGAATGGTTGCGCATCATTTGAAGAAAAGCTGGCAGATTTATACGCGTGGCTGTTTTCTGTTAAACTGGAGTCATGAGTTAAAATCCACAGGGATAAAACGAAGTAAAAAAAGAGTGAATATCATTATAGATATGTTATCTTTACGGCTATTCATGGTGTAGAGGTTTTCTTTCAGGCAGGTGTCTCACTCATTTCCGTGAGTAAACTGTTTTTTTTTTTTTTTTTGTACAGTTAGTTTAGTAAGAATTAAAACAAACATAAAACATGAACAAGAATAGCCTGAAACAGATGAGTTTTTTTTTTTTTCTTCTTTTTTTCCCAACTGGCTATTAAATAAATAAATCAGAGTACCTGACTGAAACAAAGTTTAGTGGCCATATCCTGGAATTGCAAGTTGGGCTTTGGTCACACAATGGCAATGGACTGAACTGGCTTTTCCTTTTAGATTTATATTGAAAAAGAAACATCCTCTAAATGTGTGTGTGTGTGTGTGTGTGATTGTAGGAGGTGGGTAAATAGATAACATGCAGACCATAAATCCTGTAAAATGTTACATTCAAACATCCTAAATCAGTTAGTGTGGGTCAACATCGTTTCTTAATCAAAATGATTTAGTCAACTTTCAGTTTACTAGCATTTTGGTTTTCCAAACCAATCTTCAGCCCTCATGATGGCCAGTACTTCTTATAATACATTTTGTAATTCTTGTTTATCTTTGAGTGACCAAACAAAGAGGTTAATGAAAACAACACACGTCTGTTTTCAGTTTGAATGGAGGAGAGCTGCGGGTAGAGCTGGCAAAGGTGCCATTTTATTTGTTGACAGTGGCTCACTGGAATGATTTCTGGAAACAATTTTGAAATCTTCCAAAGTAGTGTTGCTTGGAGAATATTAACAAACTCCTGGAATCTTAGATGTTTCAACTAAGTTCCATTTTAACCAAAATTAACCAGTTATTCAATATTCTTTTGGTGGAGGAAGATTATATAGCAGTCAGAAGAGTCACAGCGCTATTAGAGACAAAACTTTGCCATAGTCTTGTAAGATCTTATTCTATAATTATAGACCCAGGCCTCAATGAGATCTCTTGGGTTCTTTTGGGGTTCATCAATTCAGGAAAGAACAGTAATTACAATTTCGCCCTACTTTGGGTTTGCATGGACTCGCTGACAGCTAACTCAACATACCGTCAGCGTTTGACACGAGTTGCGCTTATAGAGCAGGATTTCTCAGCTGTAGTAAAAACCTGTGTTAAAAAAAAAAAAGAGTAAATCGGCAGCCGGAGGGTAGTAACGTGCACGACAAGGCCCCGAGTATTGCTGAAGTTAGAAAAATGCAAGCCTCTGGGAGCTAAACAGAAAAATGCTTTGTCTCATTAGACTGTCACAACTTAATATCATGACTACTGAGGGTAAAGCAATAATTGGAGCAAAGCTCAATTCAAATAGCGATTTTGTTGCAGGTGCAGATGCAAGCCAGTGCAGAAAGGTGTGACAGATATCCTCATCCAAACCGTTTATCTCGCTGAGATATAATCCAAATAAAATAGCTCGTCCATGAAACAGAACAACTGTCAGGTGGAGCTCATGAATGGGACTCGTGCAAGAAAAAAAAAAAAAAAAAAAACATAGACACATTGATTTCATGAATCATCTGTACAAACAATTTAGGAAAGCATTCCATGCTCAAAAATGTATCCGGAAACAAAACTATGAAAGTGAAACCACAGAATGATTGATGGATTTTGCGGATTTATTTGCATCGACAAAATTCAGGTTTCAGGTTCCCGAAGTGTGCTTGTAAAAAAAATGGAAACAACCGTTTTGCCGGTCACCTGCGATAGCATCCCGAAATCCTCTCCATGATTCGTGCTTAGTTTGTGCCTCCTTTTGTGTCCGTGTATCTGTTTACTATTTATCGAGTTGTTTTTTTGTTTTTTTATGTCAAAACCAATCAATTTTGTATCCGGTGCAACACGACAGCCTGCACAGCAGCACATCATTCAAAGTGTGGGTATTTTTTTCCAATTGCCTGTCTTTCTCAGGATCCTCCACTTCTAAATAACATAAACATGTGTTTCTGTTGTTCTGCTTCTGAGACCAGGCCCTCGATCTCAGAGCAGGTAAAATTCCTCTTTTTTTCTGTGCCAATTTCATGAGTGAAGTGCACTGGATGCCTGACCTTTCGGGCCATCAGTTATTTTCATTTACCATTCTTGTGTTTCACATGTATTCATTTAGAACAGGTGGTATTCATCATGTTTAAATGTGACATTTACAACTGTTTCCTGATGATCTAAGTCTTTGGTGAATCTGACTTAGCACATTTGTACAGGTGTGTTTTAAGATAAATTGGTTACATATTGGGAATTAAACTGATTGCTTTTGATGCCTAAGCCTAATTTACACTGGCTTAACCCCAACATTCATGACTTAAAATCCCCACTGGATGCTGTTGTTGCTGATTAAATACTGGCAACGTATCGTGAATTGCTCGCGGAGGAAAAGTCGCCCTGGTGATTGTGCAGAGCTTCAAGTTATGACTTTTCGGAACATTTCTGTGACGTTAAGTTCAACTTAATGATGCGATTTCACAAGCATTCTGTGTTATTATCAGAGGGCAGAAGAAATGCGCTCCAGGATTACCAGAAGACTGATGGCGTACGTCTGGTCATCATATCTCCCAACACTTCCCACCACACTAAAAGCAGGAGGATCAGCATGGAAAAGTGTGTTAAATCTTGCAGCCGCAACAAAAGACTCCCGTTTACCTGCAGGTATGTCTGACGAGAAACACTTCATGGGCTGCTTTTTTTTTTTTTTTTTTGTAATTGTACAGTAGTTGCCTAACTTGTTCTTAATCTTTTTTCCTGTTTAAGATGAATTGATTTGTACGCTTTTGTTTACTAATATAATGTGTAGTGAGTTTTGCACCCAGAGGAAACTAGGACGGTGTCCCTCATGTTTCTCTGTCCTCCTGTTTTTTTTCTCTGTTTTCTCTAGAGCTTTCCTCTATGATCATAAAAACAGGAAATGCCAGTTGCTGTCCTTTGACAGGAACTCTCCACTAACACAGTCACAGCTAGACTCAAACTACCAGCTCTATCAAAAGAAAGGTAACCATCTCACCTTTTCTCTTTACCAATTGACTCTAGCGTTGCCTAGTTGTGGAGTTCTATGAGGAGTTATTTTCATTTGACCAAATGGATAAATTTTTCAAAAATTTTCAGCAATGCTTTACTCCCCGCAGTTTTATGAGACAAGTTGAAAAATATTTCCAAAAATTATTTTTGATGGCATTTTTTAAAGCTCTATCTAGAACGAGGACATGGTAAGGGGAAAAAAAAAAAAAAAAAAAAAAAATTGACATATTTATTCATCACACATCACGGTCCATTTCATATCTTCAAGCGGTGTTTGGTTACACAACGTAAACCATCACACCCAACCCCTGCAGAATTAGATCGCCCATAAATGTGCTCTGTAGCTTTTGCTGCTCGATTCACATGTTTTGCTGAATATCATGAAAACAGTTTTTTTTTTTCTTTACTTTGCAATGTTTGTGTTTAGCACAGCATTGCAACTGAACCAGCGCCTTGTCTGTTTACTTCATCATCCAGTATCCCCAAAGCTGTGTTCAGTGCGTCCTTCTCTTTTACTGTGATTTACTTCTGTCTTTCAGACTATGTAAGAGAGTGCATTGTGGGTACCGGTCAGAGTTACAGAGGCCGTAGGTCGGTCACAGTGAGTGGGATCTCCTGCCAGGCCTGGGCTTCTCCAATACCTCATGAACACAAGTAAGAGCTCATTCGTGTTCTGCACCAGGGGTCTCAGACTCGCGGCCCGCGGGCCGATTGTGGCCCACGGGACAATATTTTGTGGCCCCCTGCCTGAAATTAAATCTTTGTGTTGGTGCGGCCCGTGTGTTTTTTCTCACATGCATCTGGGGGTTTTATACAGTGGGTTTAAAAAAAAAAATGGGCAAGGAAAAAATGAAAAAGTAACTTTGCCATGTATTTTTTTTGCTTCAAAATTTGAAAACGAAATGATTTTTTGATGGACAAAAACATCTCGTGACATTGTTAAAACGATCTTTTCTTTTCTTATGTCTATAAAAAAACACAAAAATTATAGCAAAAAAAACCAAAAAAAACAGGCGAAATTAAAAAGATCGATTTAATAACCAGAACAGCCACCATCAGCCTTGTAAACATTATACCTCCTCTTATACATATTACCAGTACATTTTCTAATAAATCCGAGTGGCAAAATTTCATACAGTGACAATATTTTCCCTTTTAACTCAACAATATTTTAATTTTTTCAATTCTTTTTTAATATAAATTCGTCATGTATTTTTTAGATGAACAGTTCATTACATATAAAGATTTTTATAATTGACCTCCTTTACACTGAAACAAAAGAAAAATCTGGACTTAGTGCTACTTCTAGATAATGATTTTACTGGTCCGGCTCCCTTGCCATCAAATTAGGCCGTATGTGGCCTCCGGACCAAAATGAGTTTGACACCCCTGGTCTACACACACACGTGATAATGGTGAAAATGGATCTGCACTTTTTTTTTTATGTTGTGAACATCACTGCTCTCATACTTCCATGCAACAGATGTTTGCTCCTGTATCCCAGTGATGTAACATCCCAAATGTGCAGATGATTTTGCACAAACTCACAAAGTTTGAAACATTTTTCAAACGGCCTCCCCGTTCGGAGATTTAACTCAACATTGCCCCCCGTGGTAAACAGCGGTACAGCTCTTTTAGTCCGCATCTGTTAAGCTTCCAGAAGGACCAAAATAACAACGAAATGAATGCAGGACACGCATGACCAGCTCCGTCCATATTTGTATGCGTATCCTGCATAAAGCATAAATGAGCCTCAAGTCTGATCCACATTAACTGAAATGTCAAACAAACCACAGTCAAAGCTGTTCTCACTTACTAGTGTCTTGTTAGTAATGCAATTTGCCAGTAGCCTGAGGCCAGTATACATATGTGGTTGTACACGCGGCTGTGACGGGTCGGGTTGATTAGGCTGCAGTTAGAAGTTGTTAGTCACAACTGACCTCAGTGTAACACTTTAACAGTAAAACAAATTTCCCCTTTGACAAACTTTGTTTAAATTGAAGAACGCGTTCATGATTTTTAGCCTGAATTTGAAGCATATCTTATCCGCCTGTTTCAGTAAATTCTTCTCTGACATAGAATCCAAGTTAAATTTAATTCGCAGGCATGGGTTCTGAAGCAGCATATCGTAACGCAATTAACGCAAGTCTTGAACTGTTTATTATTACAATAAGTAAAGTTTTGTTTATCTGTTGGATTATGGAAGCAGTTGAAGACTAAATCAGCATTAACAATAACATTTGCAACAACATTTCATAAATGTCTATGGTAATCAACTGGCATAAAACGCAAGGACTTCAATGACTAGAAATGTGAACCGTGAATGAAATTCCTCATTGCAGATGTGTTTATTCAAAAGGAGGATGATTCTACCTATCCAAATAAAAAACCAAACTCCATACCACTGATGAGAGTAAATCACAATATGTTTAATGACTTTGTAATACCAGAAAATGAATCTCAATTAACAATGATTAATGAATGAAACTGAACGGGGTAAACTATTTAATATTGCTGTATAATAATCATTTTACACATAATTTTTTTACTGGACATGTAGATAAAAAATGGGCAAAATAAGCAGACGAGGTATCATTTAATTGAATCGTGTAACCAGAATGGTACACATGACGCATTCACCTCATCTAAAAACCTCCATTACCTTTTGAACCTCATGCTGCACCTTCTTTCTTTTCCATTCCCCTTTGCTCAGGGGTATTAAATGACCGTGATTTGGTTCGCTGTGAGTTTCCACTGTCGCAAACAAATCAAAGAGGGCAATGAACATTTGTACCTCTGGTGAACCCACTTTATCAAATGGCCATTAGAGTCTGTAAATCAAGAAATTAAACCCAGGCGCTTCAACACATTCCATCAGTCAGCTCACTGACTGCTCTTTCTGATGCACAGGCACAAGTGTGTGCAAATATGTGCCCGCCCGCGTGTGTGCACACACACACACACACATGAACAATCTGAATTGTTCAAGATGATGTTTGTTACTTTATTCATCCAAATGCTTTCAGTGAACATTCACACAAACATTCATCAAGTCTTCCCTGAAACAGTCAGTGCACCCCAAAAATGCTATGTCTCCGTTTTCACACACACACACACACACACACACACACACACACACACACACGCATAAAAGTATACATGGATACAGACGTGCACTCCATATGCACACGGATATACTGTATCGCTTTTTGAAATTTTATTTCATCCATTTCCTATTTTATTTATATTTTCCCTTTGCGGTCAAGTACTATCTTCGATACCTTTTTTTTTATCTATAATAAAAATCTGTGAGGTTTTAGCATTCAAACACGGCAGTAAGTGATGATTTAAAACCTGCATCGGGTCATTTTCACAATACGTTCGATCGTTTGCTGATTAAAATGTTCTGCCCTTTCATTTCCGCTAGATGCTACTGAAACATCTTCATCTAAAATTTCACGCTGTGCCTCCGATAGGTTTAATTCCAAGAAGTTCAGGAAGAAGGACCTGAGAGAAAACTACTGCCGTAACCCAGACAATTCCACAGTGGGACCCTGGTGTTTTACCACTGACCCGCGGCCACACCTGAGGTACCAGGAGTGTGGCATACCACAGTGTTCACAAGGTAGGCTCACCGCAGTTACACAAAACTTTTCTGAGTGGACATCAATCCTATAATAATGCCTAAGCCACATTTAAAATTGCTTCGCCAATTGAGGTTTAATAGTCTGAAATTAGGCAATCACATCGTGCCTTGAATTCACGAGCGCTCGGTCTCACTGCGGCGCTCCTATCTACATTCTCAGAGGCCAGCTGCCGGCCTCTCCAGGTGTGTGTTGTAGTTTTTTTCCATCAGGTTCAGATTAAGCACATGCTTCAAACTTAAAGAGGCTGGTGTTTGAATGTCAGAGGAGATTAATCCCCTTTTCCTTTCCTAATGATAAATTGCGGGGTATTATATATCGGCTTTTTTGTTAAAACGTTTCTCAGTTTTTAAAACTTCGATACTTTTCTGATTATGTTACGAGAAAAAAAGAAGGTCACAAGGAGCCTCCGTGTCATTTTACACGACATTATTGTTAAATACTCATTTCTCCCTGAAATAAGGTGACGTTTGCTATCCAAGGATTTTTCTTTACATGATGCAGGTTAATGTTTACGAGCAACGAAGCCGCACTTCAGTAAAACAAGATGGTCATCTATCCCGCTCTGACGCTCACATATGGCGTCCCAGCAGGTTATCAAAAGTTTTACAGCAGGAATTATAACCCTTCAGTTTGATCAAACGGAATAAAACAAGTAAATAATTAACTGGCTGTTGAAAAAAAATCAGTTCTGTCTTATTGGAAGCAAACTTATTGGATGTAATCAAACCTGGCTTGCACGAGCAAACATGCACAAACAGTATGATGTTCTCCTCAGTCGAAACAGCAAAACAATCTGTTTTTAATCCGCATGATCTGTTTTGGTTATGACAGAGTGATCCTCAGCCACATTAGTCTCACACAATTGATGCACATAATCCAGTTGATGCCTTATGGGCTTCAGTTGTACAATTTCATAACTTAATAAGATCTACTCAAAATGGAGAAAAAAAAGGATTAAAGCTATTATTAGAAGCATCTAAAACAAAACTAAACCTCACGTAGGTGTCACTGTGTTACGTTGTGTTGTTATTGTCTAAGCTGTTTGTTTTGTTGTCTTTGTATGTGCGCACATTTGTGCTTGTGTGTGTGTGTGTGTGTGTGTGTCATGGCTGCAAAGTCGAATGTATGAACTGTAATGGAGAAGATTACAGAGGGCCCATGGACCACACAGGGAGTGGAAAGGAATGTCAACGCTGGGACCTGGATGAACCACACAAGCACCTGTACCATACCAAGAGGTTTCACTTACACACTTATGCATGCATATATAAATTTCCATCACTTTGCATTACGTTAAATTGTCCGTCACCCTTCAGCCCACACACATAGATTTATATGGGAATATGTGAAAAGTTGGAGATTACATGATTTGATAGGTTGATGTAATGGTTTGCGGGTGATGTGCACTTGTTTGAGTGGATGAATTACTCGTAATTTAGTGTGTGTGTATGTGTGTGGGGGGGGAGATGCTTTGTGAAAGTAATGTTGAACTTTGAGTTGTTAGCAGTGATTGATGACAAAACTCTTCATTCAGACGTAATAGGCCTTAATTCCTATAAGCTGCTGGTTGATTGGAAACCACTTGTGAGATTGACCTTGATATTTTCGGAAGGTCACATACAGTACTTTACTGTGTATTAGTAGCGGTATATATCTAGGTCCGTATATACACCCGGGTATATCTTGGCGATAGAGCTGTATGTGTCCGTGTGTGTCTGTGTGTGTGTGTGTGTGTGTGAAATGAGTGATCCAGTTAGTCGCATGGCAGGTGGTCTGGATTTGTTGAGACTCGTTAACACATTTATAATCATCCAAGTGTTTGTGTTAATGTAATCCCAAACTCCTCATAGCACTAATGTAATGAGAGGGTCTGATAGCCATAAATTGCACGCCCGGAGGCTGAATACCCAGAGGGAGATGAAACTTTGGGATGACTGTACAGTAGAAAACCTGCGGCAGTGCAGCCTTTTATCCTCCTAACTCCCGTAAGCTCTGAAGAGATTCACAGATGGACACGCTACACCGCTGTTTTTGCCTTAGTTTTGCACAGCACACTTTGGTGTCTGTACTAGCGTTTAAAAAAGAAGCGGAAATATAAAACGTGTCCTTCGGGACGCCGTCTGTAGCCAAAGCTATCACAGTACGTATAACATGAGATTGTGCTAGACGGTCTTAAATAGACTCTCTTATATTAAGCCTTTGCCAATAAGCTTTTGCCATAATGCATTCTTTGCGTTAGGTATCCTGACAAAGGTCTAGATGATAACTACTGTAGGAACCCTGATGGACGTCCCAGACCGTGGTGTTTCACAACAGACCCAAATACAGTCTGGGAATACTGTAACATCAGAGTGTGTGGTAAGCATGCATTTCTTCTCTTTTTTTTTTTTTGTGCGGTTGAATGTATTTGTCATACTAAGTCTGTTTTTATTTCATAGCAATTAGAATATGTTTGCAACACACACACACACACCTTTTAAATTTGTCCATTTGTTATGTTTTCTCTAATAGCCAGAGTGTTTATTTTTCCTCAGCGCCGTCAGCCAGCTTGTTTATTGTTCCATGCCAGCTCTTGCGTGTGGTGGTCTGACTGTTGAAGGCTCAGTTACTGCTCCACATCAACATCCTGTTACAAATATAGATACAACACTAGGGTCATACACACCATAAGCAGATTATATCTGTTATATCTTGTACCAAGAATAAGCAGTTTGGCTGATGAATTTGAGATAGGTGGACATGTGATTTGATGAGGTTTTTTTTTTTTTTTTATTATGTAATTGTGTCGTTATTTTGGAGGTGCTCGGAAATCTATTTGTAAATTGCCCTGTAATCACTGTCCCTCGCTCAGATACAGAAGTTTGTTGCGACAAGACCAAGTTTAGGACCCAGCTAGAGTTAACGAAATCAAAGTAATGGGGAAAGAATAAGCGAGAGAGAGAGAGAGAGAGAGAGAGAGAGACTTTATTTGCTTATTCTTCCTTTTTTCTGTTGCAGTCCATGTGTATCTTTTTAAAATATTGCTTGCCAGTTAAGGGGTTGATCGAAAGTTTTCAAAAGCATCACATATGATGGCAGACATCATTATATTTAGCGTTAAACTTTACGAGAAGAACTCCTTTAACTGGGGACACATGCAACTTCTTAGCCATTCTCCTTTTTTGCTAAATTCTTATCTTTTAATATTGTTTATTTAGTTTAAGTAAATATGTCATACTGTTTATTACTAGTATACATTTTATACAGTGTCTGTTGCATAGTAGTTCCAAGCAGATATAAATGGAGTGGATTAAAAAACGGAAAATTAATAGGAGAAATTATATATTTGTGCATCTGAAACTTAAATGGGCTGTATAGAAATACTAAATAACCAAACAAATAATGCTATAGTTATGCATGTGGTGATCTTGAGGCTTCCATTTTTCTTGGAACGAGGAATAGTCCTCAAAAAGCATACTATTACAACATTTTTTTTTAATATTCATACATTTATTAATTTAAATATATGTATATTTTTCTGTGACTATTTCATCAATTAGTTCATCTAACTTTCAATTTTGTCCTACTGTTAATCTTAATTAAAATTGTGATACCTACAATAGGCATGCTATTCAAAGTCAATATTATTTAAATTACATATGGGTTAACTTTTAGACATCTATATAATGTTGGTAAAAGATAAATTGATCCCCATAGGGGAAATTCCTTTTTCATAGCAGCATAACAGTTGTTATGTCAAAAATAAGTATGAATACAAATATAAATAGAGAAACAGTTAGAAGATAGAAAATAACAAAGACATCCACAAATAATTAGACAGGAGGGATAAGAATGGACAACAGATTGGAACAGTCAGGGTGAAAAATAGCCAACCAAAACTAAACTACAATATAAATAACAATGTGACAATAGCAATGACAAGAATACAGTAAATAAACAAAAATAGTCAGGATGCGTGTGGGCCGGGACCAACAAGGATAAAAAAGACATGACATGTGAATGGGTGAGGTAGTAAATACAAAGATAATCATAATACAAATAATACTTAAAATACAAATTGTAATATTTATTCTAATAATAATTAATTCATAAAGTGCATTCCATCAAATCGCTCTACAAACCAGAAGAAATAGGACGCTGTGTTCACTTTTTCAGCATGATATTATCTTTTATCTATATTTTTTCCAACAAGTTTCCATGTGCGAGAACTGATGACTTTTAAATTTTTTTCATGTCATGTTATATTTCCACAGAAACACCCCCTAAACAGAACGTGGTGGAAACAACCGAGTGTTTTGAAGGGAGAGGAGAAGCTTACAGGGGGACAACAGACATTGCATCCAATGGACTCCCATGTCAACGCTGGGACTCTCAGTACCCTCATAATCACACATTTACACCTCAAGCGTACCCTTGCAAGTGAGCCTGACCTTTACAAAAAATATTTGGACGCTTTTTCACCTGCCTGCGTGTACAACGCTGTAAATCTTTGCAGATTACAGGATACATTTCTCTGTGATTGCCAGGGATCTTAGAGAAAACTTCTGCCGGAATCCAGATGGCCAGGAATCCCCCTGGTGTTTTACGACGGACCCAAGAGTCCGTACAATGTTCTGCAACCACATCCCTGAGTGCAGCGCGCAAAGGAAGCCTGTTACTGGTGAGAGATATTTTTATTTGAAAACAAGCAAAGACAGACCTGTTTTATATCCACAGAAGAGAAATATTCAACATTTTTTCATGATGAGAAACAGAGAATGTGCGACCACATATACTGGAACAATGTTTTTCTCCCCCGCAGGCAAGTCGTGCCCTATAGGCCTCTGGGAAGGCCTGGCCACAATTCCTAACATATACAAACAATTAGCATTCTGTATTGTCACTGCCTTCGCCTGAGTATCAAATGCTCATTTCTAAATTGACCTCTAATGAATTTCATATTGATGCATAACCTCTCCGACTGATAACAAACTCTTTGCAAAGTTGTGTGTCGGTAAATCTCTTAAAATTCAAGACAGTTTACAATAAAGTCACTTTCAAAGTATCATTCTTGTTACTACTTTTAGTTATCAGCTAGTTTTGATAAAGATAGACTTCTTTTTGGGGTACATGGGTGTCAGGAAGTTTGCATAGTACTTTGTGCTGGACATATTATTTTTTTAAAGAACTGTTAAATGCATGGCTTCTATTATTTTTTTTTAATTTTTTTTATTTTTTGTCTTAAAGACTGCTATGTGAGCCATGGGGAAAATTATCAAGGAGTGCAGTCGATGACAAGATCAAACCTTCCATGTGCCCCCTGGAGGGACCATCTCCTCAGGTCAGTCCACAGTATTCTCGCCATTTCTAAACTAAAACAGAACTCCACTATGATGAATAAAACAGAAGTGCACCATCAATTAAAGTACAGACAAGCGCATTTGCTAAAAAAACAAGGAGAGAGATGATAGTTAGCTGCAATCAGCAGCAACTAAAATTCTAGACTTTTGCAGAACAGTGATCATTGAGATTAAAACCAGACAGCAGCGATTTGAAAACTACCCAGATTTAAGAGACATGATAGAAAAGCCTCGCTTGAGAAATGTGCTTTTATTAAAACAAGTATTCGCAATATTGTAATTTGCGTGCATGAGATGTGCGGTTCGATCAGGGGAGGTACCGCATCTTTCACCCCCCAGTTAAGTGTAATGGTTGTAAGCACGTTTCTCAGAGGAGAAACAACTCTTGCGTTTGCAATGAGTAACTTTTCTAGAAGTGTTTCCGTGAAGATGATTCAACTCTGCAAGTATGACTCCCAGTGATAACTCCACCGGGGGATATGGACTTCACTCCTCTCCTTTGACCCCGAACCCCTCCTTTGTTTGAAAACTTCAAAGTCCGTCAGCTCCAGCGCCTGGCTTCTGCCCAGGGGTCAAAGGTCAGGGTTTGTGAGTCACTGGGAGTGTAGACAGTTAGCTGCGGGAAATACAACAAACATATCTCAGGATTGTTTTCATTCTGTGCAGAGCATCTCCTCCACAATGCCTCTAAAGCCCCTGCCTTATCATTTGGAGGAATTCAGCGTGAGAAAAGGTTTAGTTTACGGTTTTGAATTACCTCCATGATAACCCTCTCATGAAGGATCTGTCTACATTGAGATGTAATAAATATGGACGTGTTGGTTAGTGCTTGCAGTCTCAATGAATAATTTCTTTTTCTTATCTTGTCCTGATGGAGAGAACCTACATCGCCGTGTAGAGTAACCAAACTAAGTGAGGTGTTTTTATCAGTAATATACAACCTGCAACCAAGCATTTCTTTCATCAGCATCGTGACATTTTTGAAAAAAGGTAAACATATTTGGAAAACCTCTTTTTGTTTAATTTATGTTGATGAAAAAAACTTTTTTTTTGGGTTTCTTTTCTCGTCTAGAGGTGGGAGTGGCCTGATCACAGCTGGCCCGGAGAGAAACTATTGCAGAAACCCCGATAAGGACAAACATGGTCTGTGGTGTTTTACAAACAATTCTGCCATACCTTGGGACTACTGCAATGTAGAACCCTGTGAGTAGCTGCATGCTGGTTTATGCAAAACCTCCATAGAAATGCACAAAACAATTAGGAATTTGTGAAGCGATTGATTATTGGAAAACACTGTTTGCCTTGAACTATAGCTTTATTATCATTACAATGTGATATGTACACACTGAAGGAGTTAAAATCTCAACATACCATGAATTAAAATTCAAGCGCTATGGAACTGTTTGATATAGATCGACAATAAAATACAAAATCCTTCGTGGGAGCAATCCCTATCTTGTGCCAATTTATTTTTCTAAATCCCTAATCCTCTTCTCTTCTCGGCAGGTAATTCTTCACAGAGCACTGCTCCGCCGAGTGAGTGTCCCTCTCACATTGTGTGCCAATTTACATTTCAACTATATCGCATTTCAGAAAGAACTTGCACTTTTTACCGCCGCTACATTTTCAATGCCTTTCATTACAAGTTAACTCTGAACTGAAGAACCTATGAAATCAATTGAAAAAAATCAAATCAAAATAGGCACTTGGTTCGAGTCGAAATAAAGCTTTGAGCGGTGTGTAGTCGAAATAAAAGTTAAAAATATTGATTTTCGCACCCAAATGTTGCCACATGGTTTCACTTTATAGGATTCAGCATCTGTCAGAAAATAAGAAACTCAAATGAGTTCCAAGACTTGAATCCCAAAACAGATTTGTTTATCAGACTTTTCTATTTTCTATTTTTCTTCTCTGGATTGAGTCCTCTCATGACCCTTGAGATTGATCTGATGCCTCTGTATATAAAACTACAGTATATGTGTGTGTGTGTGTGTGTGTGTGTGTGTGTGTGTGTGTGTGTGTGTGTCAAACAAGCTGGAACTTCTTACATACACATGCAATCAAACAATGACAACTCAGGAGCCAGATGTCATACTCAACGATGAAGAATGAAATGGGAAGATTAGTCATGGATAATATTCGTTGTGGTTTAGCGAGACATTTGGATGTTTGTGTAAAAGCGTCATTGTGGAAAAACACACCTTTGAAAATGAAAAATGCCAATAAGTACAGTAGTATTTTGCTATTACCATGAGCTTAAAGTACTGCTTTGTGTTTTTGTGAATCTCATCATCCAAAATGCCCCTGTGCAGACAACCTTGTTTGGTAATAAACTATACTATTGTTTTGTTTTTTTTAATAACATTGCTCAGATTTTCAAGATCCATAAAAGCATGAAGTTTCAATTTTACACTTGTATGCATTGTGTACTCAAAGATCTAAATTAGCATGTATTTCATTGCAAATAGAATGTATCATTAGACAATAATAACAGAACAATTCTTTCACAATCATTTTGCAATGAATACAAGTGATGTATTTTGACATGATTCAAATTTGGCTGAACTCATTCAACAATACCTACAGAAAAACTGGTGTAGTTTTGCCGTTTACGTTCTTTACTGTCTTATAGACACGCACATTTATCGAGACGTGTGTTGATATATGTGCGTTTCTGCTTTTTCAGGTGAATTGTCTGTCGCATGTTTTGTCCACAAGAGTCCCAGGATTGTAGGAGGCGGTCCAGTGAGCATCACCGACGGGAGCTGGATGGTCAGCATACAAAAAGGGTAAGACAATGTCATATGTATTTCACTTGTGGTGGAAAATAAAAGGGAAAAACACACATCTGCTGCCCAGTTTGAGATGGCTGCTGGATCAAAATATATGAACTAAACAAAGGTTTGAAAAAACCCGCACACCAAGAGGGCTCCAAAGCAAAGATTTGATAATTTATTTTTGCGTGATGTTTCGAGCGACGGTAACATATTTGTTAAGCATCTGAAGAAGAGGGGATCGTGGCTCGAGACGTCGTGCTAAAATAAATTATCTTTTCTTTTGAGCTCACTTGGTGTGCAGATTTTTTCAAACAATGGATATGTATTTCATCTACCATTATAAATATCACCTTTAAGGACACTGCAGTTAAGTATTGTTTCATCTTTCATTTGAATGGGTTGAACTGCAGAAAGATACACCGGCAGTTTATCAAGATCTAAATTATTCAAAATGTAACTGGCAAGACCGCCCACACACACACACACACACACGCATGAATGCACACAAGCACACACGTACACATTTTAAATGGAAGGTGACTCCTTTTTTTTTTATTTTTAAAACCATACAGACACGTCCTCTGTGCATCAACAAATTAAAATGATGCCTCTGATTGCCTTTCATGCACGGCCATAAGCCGTCGTCATTCAACGAACCTTACTTAAAATACTTAAGTTGACTTGCCGTCCTTTGTACAAGCAATTTTCCAGCCTACTTCAACGTCATCTCTATCCTCACACAGTCTGTCTGATTTGTTAAGGTCATTTCCAGTGTCATTGTTGCAACTCTGTTCCAGCATGGAAAAAGCACCACTGACTAATATCAGTGTCACATGCCTATAAAAGTTGAGAAAAAAATCTGCCATCCCATCAGTGACCCTTCAAATAAACAATATTATATATATATATATATAATCAGTGACCCTTCAAATAAACAATTGTATATTTATATATATATATATATATATTATCAGTGACCCTTCAAATAAACAATTGTATATTTATATATATATATATATTATCAGTGATCCTTCAAATAAACAATTGTATATTCATTTATATATATATATATATATACATACATACATACATACATACATACATACATACATATATATATATGTATATATTATAATATTTCTATCACAGTTGTATAAACTTTGCAAGGTTGGTCTTAAGGGCAAAATATTTTTTGTATTTATACATCAGAAAATGGTCGCGTCGGGACAAACATAGAATTTGGAGTAACATATTGTTTACATCAATTTTGTGATTGGTTTAATTTTTGCCTTTTTTTCAGGTCCTCCCACTGGTGTGGGGGATCACTCATACGGGAGGAGTGGGTACTAACAGACATACAATGCTTTTCATCTTGGTAAATGAACATTTTTTACAATGCTTTCATCAACTCTTATTGATATATTATAATAGTTTTTTTGTTTTTTTTGGTGAATTCACTAGTCACACTGCTGCTTTTTATATTCAATGGTCGGTTTGCATCCATTTTCTAATTTTTCACAATTTTTCTCAATTTCATCATTTTGCAATATTTTATCGTGCATTTTACTTTTTCAGTTATCCAGACCTCAGTGAGTATCGAGTGTGGCTGGGAGTCACTGATATTCGAGAAGGTTCAGACTGGTCGAAGAGACAAGTAGTCAGCATCGCTCACATGATCTGCGGACCCAAGGGGTCTAATTTAACTCTCCTCAGGTTGTCTAGGTGAGTTCTAGGAAAATCCACAAGAATTTATGCAGAGGGTGTAAAGCCATGCTTATCTTGCTTTTTATCTTCTTTGGTTGCACAATATGTCCAGACCTGCACTTCCCGCTGACAATGTCCATACAATTCAACTTCCGGTGGATGGGTGCTCCATCCCAGAAGGAACAATGTGTAAAATGTATGGATGGGGAGAGACCAAAGGTAATGATATTCTTAATCGGATTTACGCCAAAGCTGTTGTGTCAATTGAGGGTTCTCGATCATCCAGGTCACGGTTAATTCTTTTTTTTTTTCATGGCGTGCGGATGTGAATGTTTTCCCTTGAAGACATGTCACCTATCATCTCAGATGCTTTTTCAGTTCAAACGGACTAAGGAGAGTTTTTCCATATATGCAGCGGGTTTGCGGTGTCTTGTTATGTTAATGGAAGAGTTGTTTGGAAGAAACTAGGTTGAATGGAGTTGTTGTGTTGATGGATTCAGACACAAGGAAGGAGAGGAAACAGTTAATGTGAAATTCACTATCGTGCAACCATATATGGAAGAGGTTCAAAAATAAAACCCCGCCTTCTCAATAATTCATCATCTTTAAAATGATTTTATTAAATTCAAAACCAGGTGCTCACTGAAATTGTAGAATGTGTACAGGTTATTGTTTATTGGGACAGAAACAATACAACTCTTTATTCATTGCATTTAGGGACCGGCAATGACGACATGCTCAAGGTTGTTGAACTACCCATTGTCAGCAATGAAAGATGTAGGACGATGCATAGAGGCAACTTACCCATCACCAACACCCAGATGTGTGCAGGAGGCAGGAGGAATGAGGGAGTCTGTGAGGTAAACTGCTACTACTGCTCATTCATTCTGTTTCATTTTATAATCTGACATGAAATAATCATTTCAGTGAGTATAGTTTGATTAATTTTCCCTTCATGACTTTATGCAGAAATATTTGGTTTGGATCAATTTAGATCATTTTATATATATATATACATATATATATATGTATATATATGTGTGTGTGTATATATGTTTGTATGTATGCATGTACAGTATGTATGTGTGTGTGTAAATATATGTCTGCATGTACATATATGTATATATATATATGTATATATATACACACACACGCATATATTTATGTGTATATACAGTATATATATATGCTGAAAACATACCTCTTCACCAAGCACTACCCTACTATTAGCGCTTAGCCCCCCCTAACCCCCCCCCCCCCCAAAAAAAAAAAAAACCAAGAAGTGAATGTAAGTTTGTATATGGTTTAGAGATGGCTATTTGTTAGAGTGGATACTTCTGAATAACGACTACTGGTACTTTGGATCTTCGGTTATTGAATTGCAATTTTTGTAAGTTGCTTTGGATAAAAGCATCTGCCAAATGACTGTAAAAAAAATATATATATATATATGTATATATATATATATATATATATATATTATTTATTAAATGTGTTGTTTGTATCTGTTGGCTCAGCTTTGGTCTATAGCTTATAGTAAACAAAGCAGTGACCAATTGTTGCAAAATATTTCATCAGTAATCGACCCACAAATTGTCGTCTGGAGCTTTAGATTAAAACAGCCCATGCTCATGAATACTGGTGGTCTTTTTACTAACACAGGTGAAATGCCCTTGGAAAAGGAAAATAATGATGAAGTCCATAAAATGTGTTTTGCATTTTTTTCTTTTATGCAGAGGGATTATGGTGGCCCACTTGTGTGTCAGGATGGTGAGATCAAGGTTATTGTGGGAGTAAGTGTCCACGGTAGAAGCTGTGCCAGGGCCAACCAACCTGGCATTTTCATCAATGTTCCATTCTACACACAGTGGATCTACAAGGTCTTCAGATCTTACCCGAACCAAGAGAACATCTAAAGAGTCAACAGTGAATAAATAACAGCCAGAAAAGTATATGAAACCTTGAGCCTCTAATTTTGTAACAAATGACTCCCCATCTCGGGATCTTTTCACATTAGGGCTTGAGGAACTGTTGTTCTACTCTCCTTTAATTCAGAATAATTCATGTAATTCAAAGGGTAACTATTGAACCATTATGTAAAACATGCATTGAAACATCTAATCAGAAAAATTGGCACTTAGTGCAGGTTGAATGTAACTGTAAGGTGTCTTTCAGATGGAGCAGTTATCGCGACGAGGCAATTTCACCGTTGCCCCCCAAGGCGACTGTGGTACCAAGTCATGATTCCACAGTAAAAAAAAAACAAAAAAAAAACCAGCTATGTTAGTTAGCAGATGAATACTTTTTTTATTATTCCTGGCATTACTTGAATAGTTTCAACGTGCAGTGGTTTGGCAGCTCCTTCTGTTGAGTACTTTAATGGGCCATTTCAAAAACTATCCAGTGGCAGGGCAATATAAAGGGCACTTTATCCGAGCTCCGTGCATCTGCAGGGGACTTAAATGGAGTAGTCCTTGCTGTACATAGTATTTTAATGAGTGAATTTGTGACACTCGTAAGAGAATTTGGGTCTTATAGATCTATGACACGTGGTAGGGAGATAAGTCTTGTACAGTGTATTATCTACATATCAGCTTTCAATCAAGTTTCCGCTTCATATCGATGCTACTTGAAAACAGCACTCTTAAACCTGCAGTATTCAAATTTGATCAGAGAGCCGTTATCATACTCTCCGTGATCGGCGTTGCTGGAAAGCGATCTTTATTTTATTTGTTTTTTTTTTTGGATAAGCAAAAAAAATAGTGTTATATTTATGTGTCTTCTTGAATGTTCCATTCCCTTCCATACGTTTGACATTAGTCCTATGTGTCTGATTTTGTAAGTTTCACTCCGGCGATGTCTTTATGCCATAAAAGAAACCACATAAGGAGTGTGTGTATTTGTGTGTGCACTTGTGTATTATTCTCTTTTCAAAGTCAGACCTTGGCAGAACTCCAATTCCCATTCACTGTGGATACAGCATCACAAAGTCTGCCACTTCAAATCTTGTCATAAAAAAAGAGTGGGGTGGTCTTGGTGACTTTTTAAAGGACGCTCAACATAGATGATTGAATTACCCTTGAAACAAATGAACACACAAACCAATTTACATGCCTCTTTAACCAGTGTAAATGAAGGAGGTTGTCGTCGTAACTACATTTTGAAAGAGATGTGAATACGCATGCTGTGAATGATGCTACAAGCTGCTATGTATTAAAGGTTGTACAGTATTGTTTTATATTTTCAGTCATATGTTTCTACTATGGATTTTAAACCACATGTATATCACATTTGCTTAATGTAAACCCAATTTTATTAATTTGCAACGGATTCGGATATGTTCCTATATTAAGTGTGTTTCTTTATCTGTTCTGCACTCCTATTATAAATGTAACATTCGGTGAGTTAACTTGTTGGACTGTTTTGATTGCCTGTGCGTAATATCCCTCGACTTTCCCTCATTTCTAAGTCAACGATGTTATTGTTGCCTACCAGAAGATGGCACCACAGTAGCATAGAGCCCCTCAGGATGTGTTGGCAATGACACTTCAACTGATTTAGACAAGCAACATACATCCAGTCCCATATTTATAGATTTAGCCGTCCACGCACATGCACAATGACGAACTGTTCTAGGCCACTGTGCCCATTTCAGCACGGTAGTTGTTTTCCCCCTATCAGCCTGCTCAGAAAAGGGAATGCAGAGATAGATAATGCAGATAATGTGTGTGTGTGTGTGTGTGTGTGTGCATGTACATATGGGTGTGCAAAGTGAAGCGATCAAAGGTGAAAGAGCCACAGGAGAGCAGGGACAGAGAGAGACGAAGATTAAACGCTGTATCCATGTATGCTGTATAAAGAAATTTATGGCACTAGTTGGAAATTCACTGGGATTGGCCATTTCTGATGCTCTGCACACTGAATGCTTTGTGCACCAATTCTGGCACTCCAACATAAAATATCCATCCTCGCACAGACAGACATGGACCGCTCTGATAACAGATACTTTAGATGCATCAAAGTATATTGAAGTGTAAGATGTTTGCTTTCATCTTCAGGTCAGCTGGATGAACAGAAAGACAGAGAGTAGAGATAAATAAGAAGCCGGTCAGAAGGATAAGAGCACAGAAACACAGGCACACACACACTGTGAGGGTCAGTATACGACTGTGAGATCTACAGCATACATGTGGCTAATGATCCAGAGAACATGGCTTGTGTCAGGGCACTTCACACTGGCTAAAAAGCACTTGTGAATCTACTCTGACACACACTAGACTGGGACTGCGCACACTCTAAATACAGTGTATGTATGTGTGTGTGTGTGTGTGTGTGTGTGTGTGTGTGTGTGTGTGTGTGCGCATGTCTGTGCACACCAGAATATGTGTGAGTGTAACTTGAGAAGAGAGCATACCGAGAAAAGGCTTTGCCTTACACCATGTGTAGCCTAACTCGCTCAAGTGGTTTTATAGCAAACACATAAGCTGACTAGATTTTTATACCATCACAGACATTAGTGATAATTGTGATTTCAGTATGTAGGAAAGATTTGCTGTTGTTTGTCAGACATGTTTGTCTGATGAGGTTTGCTAGACAGAAGCATCATTCAATTTGAAATAATGAACTGGTTCCAGTATGCATGAACAGGCTCGGTGTAAGATGGTGTAATGAATAAAAATGGAATTTCCGAATCCATCGCGAGCGAAATATCTGGAGCAGTCGCAGGAGCCTGACGTACACAGAGATCGATCAGCATCTCAATCCTTTTATGAAGGGTTACGTTTACTAATAAGTAAAAGATAAGGGGACTTGCTGTTCCCGGGAAAAGCTTTTAACATCCAATTTTCTCATATTAAAGGTCATTGGGTTTCAAAATGATTTAGGAATATCTTTCATAAACTAATCAGGTGGTGTTTCTAATGCAAGCTTTTAAGAATTATCTTTCTTTTATCATTATGATGTGCTGTAACTTGATGCAGCATCTACCCCCACACCTCGTTTACCATCAACATGGATGTCATCTTCGCAGCCTCTGTGGTGTAAAAAATAACACACAGCAAACACTTCGCGGAAATGCTTTTCCCTTGGACATAAAATTATCGGCAACATTAATTTGTATCGTTTTTCTGGAGAATGGCCAAAAAGACTTTTTTTTTTTTCCTATTTATTTATTTTTTAATGCCTTTGCAGACAGTTGCCTTGGACTTTATTGAGCTTAGCAGAACATTTAACTAAAAACTCAGGGCGGTTGAGTGCTCTATATACTCCCATGCAAAAGGAAGCACAATACTCATTAAATTAACTATCCAAATCATACCAATTCCTTAATAAATGCCTGGACAGCAGACACATATTGATTTTTTATGGCAGAAAAAAAAAAAAAAATTGATGAGGCATGCAGTCAGCAATCTGTAAAAGAACAGGAACAGCAAATCACCCATTGCTGTTTGGTGATAGTAGCTTGTTTCATTTAAAATTACATTGTGGAAGTAGCTGTAATTAATATGCTCAAATTAACAATGGATTTGATTACTCATTCATCGGTCTGAGGGATTACATGTATCTGTAGCCCCCAGGGGTTTTGAAGGTAAGCCATACCTTAGAAATTAAGCTTTTATCTGAGCTGTTTTTTGTTTATCCTAATGTACATAATGTAATGTATCTGTCTTTCGGCCGCTGAAATACATTTTACACAAGACTGCCTTATACACTTTTTTTCTGAATATTACTGACGGCATGAAAAAATGATGCATGAGGCGATGGTCAACGTCATACCACAGCTTGTGAAAATGTTTCTTTTGGCTGCTATCTAAACAGCGTCTTGTGATTGAACATTTATCACAAAATTGGAAAAAAAAAATCCCTACAGAAAAAAAGCCAGGAATGTAATCAAACACTCGTTGCTTCGTTTCTCTTCCACATTTTACACCGTCCGAGTCATTCATGTCGTGAACCGAATATGCGGTCAGGTTTGTATGCATATTTTTGTAAAAAGAATAGAAATAGTGACTTGATATATACAGGATAGCAACATTTTGATCAATATGCTCAAACTTATCACCATCACGGCATCACTTTTAATAACATTTGCATTATCATGGTTCTTGACCGCAGTTGTTAATGGCTTTCGATTTGCAAATTTAACTGGAACAGAATGATGGAGAAATGTAAGAGGAAGGCGCTGAACAGATACACACAGGCTACACCAAAACACATGCAGAATTCCTGGAGGGTAATTATCATCAGAAAGATAGCCATTGGGTTCAGAGACTGACAAAACTAAAGGTCCTAGCTGTGAACAGCTGCTCACTGCTGTCAGCGTTGGAAAGAGCAGCTGTGATGACAAGAGGTGACTCTGTCATCTGTGGAGCTGCAGAGCTGCAGCCGTCTGAGCGGGGAGGGGGCAGAGGTCTACATTTAGCTGGTCCATCAGAGAACCATGTGTACACAGATATCCAACGAGAATATTCCCCGTATGGTTAATTACATCTTACTCGGATGATCATTGTGTCTGTCAACTGTCAATGGTTTGATTGAGCCTCTTTAAGCACAAAATATATACACTGCTCAAAAAACATAAAGGGAACACTTAAAAAAACACATCCTAGATCTAAATGAATGAAATATTCTTATGAAATACTTTGCTCTTTACACAGTTGAATGTGCTGACAACAAAATCACACAAAAATGATCAATGGAAATCAAATGTATCAACCCATGGAGGTCTGGATTAGGAATCACACTCAAAATTAAAGTGTAAAAACAAACTCCAGGCTGATCCAACTTTGATGTAATGTCCTTAAAACAAGTCAAAATGAATCTGTGTTGCTTCCTGAGTGGACACTATGATTTCACAGAAGTGTGATTGACTTGGAGTTACATTGTGTTGTTCAAGTGTTCCCTTTATTTTTTTGAGCAGTATATATATATATATATATTTTTTTTTTTTTTTTTTTTTTACTTGAATACACCAATGACTTCTTGAAAATGAGCAGAGAAAAAAATGCACCATTTACTTTTGTATTGCGGAGGTGTTTTTAAAAATAAGATCGGATATTCAATAGTATTTAGTTATAACCTCCAATGGGTCTGCAGCTACGGTATATTGTACGGGTAAACACGCTAAACAAGTGAAAAGTAACTTGTGGTTCGATTCCAGAAGACAACGATTAGCAGGATTCTTCTTGCATTAACTTGTTTTATCGAAGATCCAGTTTCCATCCAAGTACAACCTAGGACTTTTGTTTTCAACACATTAATGGAGTAAAAGCTAAACACAATGCAGATGTACTATCATGACAAGTGTTTTCGAGATAAGTTTATCTGCCCGGACAAGTGCACAGTTCCTCTCTCCCAAGAGACAGACAAAGCCACAGATACTCTTCCATTCCCTTATTAGCTCAGTCCATATCATTACTTAAACAGAAGACTCATTTACAATTCTTTTTACCTGTGGGTTTTATGCTAATGATTTTTTTTTTCTTGACTAGCACATTTTGCCCTCAAATCCAAATGTTTGATCAAATATTCTTTACCTCAGAATTAGATCCATCTCGCAAGGTTCAACCTTCTAGACAGAGAGCATATCCATAACTTATAAAGCCTGCATAGATCTTTTTTTTTGGCCATTTATTCTTTCTTTTCTACTTTTTTAAATATGTACATAGAAGCTAATGGGTGAAATTTTTCATGGTGGCAGCTACATTTAATTATTTACTTAAGCTTGCTAGATATCTGGTATCTGTTGAACAGTTCACACACAACCCTCAAGTGCTCCCCGGGCCGTTGGCAAGTGCAAAATCCTGGCTGAAATCATGTAAAATTAACAATCTGACATGTGGTGAAGTTTAGTTTTACTGGTGGGGAACAGAAACACGAGCCAGTGCGGTCTGGAGGGAAACCGAGAGCAAGGTTAAGCAGGGTCGATTACCAGAGAGCATAAAAAGTGTGGCAAATAGTTGGAATAAAGTAAGTAAATGAGCTTATGTGGAGATCAGACTGAGTGCAGGTGACTGAGCACCGGGTGAATGTGGCTCTGGCACACCTGCAGGTAATCACTGCTCACGCATACCAACTCACACAGATGGATAACCAATTTGAAAATGATAAAGTTTCATTTTACTATGTTTTTTTTTTTTTGTCAGTGTTTTATCTGCAGTTAGTGATTTAAACCGCCATTCTGCTAAAATATATCAGTCCTCACAGGATCTTACATACCATGCCCTGCACTAGCAATAACATCTGTGTCTGATCTTCACTTCATGAATCATTCAATTTGAATGATCGTCATCGTAACACTAACTCACTGACCACATTACTCAAGTGGAATTTTACTTTATTACCTCATTACAAACATTACAATCTACAATCTCGATTTTGTCTTGTGTATAATGTTCTTTGTTCGTTCGTTGTTTACTATCAACCCCAGCCAAATTCCTTGTAGGTGTGAACATGAAACCGATTCTGATTCAGATTTGTATTCATGACGGTCTAATCCGAGATAATATTTTTGACACATATTTGAAATACCAGTCTCGTGTCACTTGAGCGTTTCAGTGAACGCGTATTTAAAACATATTTATGTCAAAATTCATATCAATGGAATGGACAATTCACATAACCCTGTATCTCAACAATTCAACAACTATGAAAATTACCATAAAAATGATTTGCCAACAAATGTGTGGCGATCTTTTACTGTACGCCGATTTCTGTAATCTTTACACTAAACAATTCACCTATTTGACATACCTTGTGCATTAAATGGCTTGTCACTACACTGGCACAAGGCCATTTATATATAAAAGTACCGCGCATCCTTGGATGCACAATCCATGGCACTGTTTGCAGCGCGAGCAGCCGTGTCATTAGAATTAGATGTTGCAGCGTCTACTTTCCCAGAGGTGACACATTGAGGGAATCGGCATGTTTGTACGGGCAACTGATAGCTCACAGGTGACAATAAAACCTCCAGCTGTGAACGGTCAGTAATCCTTCAACATTACGCTGTTTGGCTTATTAAATGTAAACCCTTATAACCTCTTTGGAATATTCCTGGACATTTTGTTGGCTGATAAGGGTCTGTTCATGAAGCGTTTGTCCTTAAAAACAGCAAGTGCATTTAGTAAATTAGCAATTAGGAGATTTATGGACGTCGTGGGAGAGGATATGAAGTTAGTTGGTGTGAAAGAGGAGGATACGGAGAATAGGGTTGGATAGAGAAGGTTGATTTGCTGCGGTGAACCCTGAAGGGAAAAATCTTGAGGGAAAGAAGAAGAAGACACTTTACGCAGTTATAGACATTAGCAGGATAATGCATTTTGACTGCTTGAGTATAGACCTAACTCCTTGCATCCCATAATATCTTACCATGGGTCTTTACAGAAAGCTGGCATTGGCTCAAATACGACATTATATGCCAATTTCTAATATCTTTGTCCAATCCGTGCATATTATTGTTCATTATATTACATTTTTGGGCTAGCTTGTATGCCTTATCATATTACTCATATTACTTTGGGCTTTTTCAGATCTTCATGTTGGTCTTTTGTGGATTAGTTCTCCTTTTTCTTTGACTTTTGGAGTCTTTTGTAGTCTGTTTCCAAGTTTCTTCATTTTTTAAGGCTCTTATCCATATTCCTATTATTTTTTTTTTCTATCCAGAGTTGCTCCCTTCTTGAACTTAAGAAAAGTCTAGACTTCCCCTTGGAAAATTATAAACAAAAAAGGTTGTTTTATTCATCTTTTTGGACACTCTTGGACAGATTTGCTTCAGAACCTGGGTAAAAAATTTTTTGCAACAGTTTTCACATTAGACAAAGTGATCGTTCTCTTGCCATTACATGAGTAATGTTTACCAAAAGTCAGAAGACTAAACAATATTGAAAAATATTAAAAGAAAAATAACAAAATTGCAAGAAAGGATAAGCTGTTGTTTTTAAGACACATGTGGAAAATGATTGATATCAACTTATTTCACTTGTGAAATAAAATCCTTTTTTTGTGTATCATGTTTGGCTGGGATGGAATCTTTCTTTTCCTTTTGTCACGACACATTTCTGACTCCAAAAGAATCGAGGAAAGGTATTAGTTTACCTTTTTGTTGACTCAGTTGCTAATCACGATGTATACTATTTCATATAAAAACACACGTTTTGTATCAAAGTATGCTTTATATTTCTGGGGTTTGAAGCTGATGACTTTTGTGGTAATCAGACAAATAAAAGACCCATATGTACAACTTTAGGGAAAAAAAAGTAATTGAAAAAAAATCAGTTCCAGATGTTTTGCATGTTGGAGATTGCAACACAAATAGCAAATAGAAGCTCCAGAGAGCGTGAGTGTTTCAATTTCATGCTGAATCTGTTAAACCTGCTGCTGATTATATGAGCAACTAAAGTGTATTCAAAACAAAGAAAATAAAAAAGGTCACCAGCAAAAAACTGAATTGTATCACGCAACCTTCAACTAACATTAACAAGAAAAATAATTTGACCTTGGAATGAATTAATTTTCCATGTCAGCATTTGCATGAACGGTTTATCTATTGAAAATAATATGTGACCTATTTCTTTGACTCAAACAATTCAAGACAATGGCAAATGCACCAACTCTAAAGCAAGTTACTGGTTGAATGCAAACCCAACCAGTAACCATATACTGGATTTGATTAAATAATACAAATTTAGGTTGGGTTTGGGACAATATGACCGAACCTATGCCGTGTTCGAGAGGTTCGTGCTTCTGCCTCACAGCACGAAGAGCCCTGATTCGATTCCGACATGGGATCTTGCTGTGCGGAGATTGCATGTTCTCCCTGTGTGTGTGTGTGGGTTTCCTCCAACAGTCTAAAAATCCAGGTTAACTGGAAAAATGGGGAAAATTGATCAGATGAATGACTGGTTGTCTGTCTGTATATGTGGCCCAACGATTGACTGGCGACCAGTCCATTGTGCATGCCGTCTCTCGCCCAATGACAGCTGGGATAGGCTGGATAGATAAGCAACTATATGTATATATGTATATTTCTTTGGATTAATATCATCATCTGGTTTCCTTTATACCAGTCGGGGTTTTTATGGCTCAGACCTCATGCAGTAAGTTTCTCGTTTCTTTTTTCTTTTTTCTTCTACCGACACATCAAGTGTTTAACACCACGACTCCCCCTTACTCTGATTTCCAAGTTTTTGATGATAACCAGCAAACAGCTAAAGCCACATTGAAAACCACCTACACAACAAACAGAGCTGTTGACTGTCGTTTTTTCAAGCTGAGGGAAAGCACACAGAAAGACAAGCACAGAGAGATAGATAGATAGATAGATAGATAGATAGATAGATAGATAGATAGATAGATAGATAGATAGATAGATAGATAGATAGATAGATAGATAGATAGATAGATAGATAGATAGATAGATAGATAGATAGATAGATAGATAGATAGATAGATAGATAGATAGATAAATGGACATTTAAGCTCAATGTGGTCTTCTCTGGTAATAAAGTAGCAGAGGAACTTCATTGCAAACACACATATTTGCATATCCCCACCATATTAATCAGTCACTTTGCAAATATTTCACAAAACTCCCACCTTCTCCCCAATCCTCCCATGAATTTATATGTATGAACAGAAGGCAGAAAGCGGTTTAGTCAAGCGCAGTCTGTTCATAGATACCATGCCATTTTGCAATTAAATTAGGTCTGAATTGTTAGACTGCACATATCGCTCCGACAGGACAGGTTTGGTTTGTATTCAAATCCAGAATCTGTTACTAACCAACCAAAAATGAACACTCGAGAAGATTTCAAAAGATAATCATCCACAGATCTGCAAAACAGTGCAGGAAAACACCCACAAAGGCCAGAATGCTTGTCACAAGGGCACACAGAGCCAGGGGACCAAAGAGACGAAATACTCAGTTGCTCAACTGCTAAAAGAAAACCATGACATTTGCATGGGTCAGCATCCCAAGGTGAGCATAGCATATGGTTTTAAATGCCTACGTGGCAAAAGAGTTCTGTCTGTGCACAGAATATCGGTTCTCTAACACAGATAATTTAATGTCACACAATCTCTCTCGGAGATCAATCTGTGTCTGTTTTTCATGATATCTCAAAGCCGAGATCAATCACTGCACTAAATCAGTTGGTCTAGCAATGCCTATGTTGATATTAATCATTAGTTATTCAATCAGGGTCCCCGAGATGCAGCAGGACAGACTCAGAGACAGACAGGCAGGAACGCGCACAGCAGCGTGAATCATCCAATGCAGGGAAGGGCCAAGGGACATTAAACAGCAATCTGCGAGATCAGATAAGTCTCAAAGTGACAACTGACCTCAATATTTTTTACCAGTATTATTTACTTTCATGTCAAAAATGAACTTCCGCGAGGAGACCCCGATTGACTTTTTATATGGTGATGATGATGATGATGAAATTGACCCTGCTGTACTGCTGGAAATAAACATTTAATAGGACAGACTTCTAAATAAATGAAAATATAAATCGACCAAAATATACATATATTTTTTTTTCCCATTTGTATTATCTCTGCCGTGCACTTAGATGTTCTGAAGAGTAAGATTTGGTACGGAATAAATCCATTAGTTGTTGGAGAAGGCTGTGGGGAGACAGTATGATCATAAATACTGACTGTCCACCCATAGTGTGCTGCAAGGTAACTCTAGCAAAGCCTGAGTCAAACATTACTTCAATACAATATAGATTTGTTTATCCTTTGTCACGCAAACAAATTGCATGTGAGGGGAGTGGAGGAAAGCTATCTTCCTTTATCCCATCAACCCAGCCAAAGTGCCTCTGAGCAAGGAACCCAATCCCCAGCTGCACCCTAACTGCCACATGACGGCATAGCCTCTCTCAATTGTTTTTGTTTACCACATTGTTTTTATGCTCATAACAAACTAATGTCCCCTCGGGAATTAATTAACTATACAAATTAAAAACTGTTTGGTTTCTGCTAGTGCAAGCGAGACCCGCAATGTTTGTGATACGTGGGCCATATTATGTAATGATACACTGCAAATGGATTATTATTCAAGTGAATACATTGCAATTTTAAAAGGAACTGATCAGCGTCTATCTGTCTGACAGTCGTTCTGTCTCTTTCCCCTTCACCTTGCCAGTATCTGTCTGAGTCCTTCTATCAGAGAGGCAGAGATGTTTTATCTGGGTAAAGTACACCACGGTGCAGTAATATCTCCTGAGACAACCAGGAAGCTGATAGATATCACTCTACAAACATGCTGCTCCTCCCAGGACTCTACACAGAGATAATGCACGTCTTTCTCCTCCATCCATTTTCTCTCCTCTGTCTGTTTCTGAATGTGCCTTAGATTTTCTTTTCAATTTTTTCTATATGTGCCATCCCATGTCTTTCCCTTTCCATCTATCTCTTTCTGTCAGGTTCATCTCATGGGGATAGAGGTCTGTTGCCTCTCCCAGTTGGATATTCTGCAGATATTAGCCCTCCGTGTTCTCTCTAACCTGGGATAGAATTAGAAACACCGCCCCCCGTGTATGAGAGCCTATTCAGGTACACTGGTTTGGATATAGACGTATTTCGATGAATTTGTGTTAGGTGCCAGCAGTCCTGCAGTGAGCGTGTGTCTAGTGCGTCACCCTACTTTCCCAGACTCGGATCCAAGTGGCTCTTGGCATATGGTGACCACAGGATAGTGCTATGTGTGCCACCGAATAACCTTTGACGTAAAAGTTGATTCCTTTCCTATGCTCTCCTTCCACATAAAATAAATAAATAAATGAAAATATGCGATCTGTGTTTATTATTATTCTCATGTTTTATCCGTTTATCATCAGGGTTCAATAATTGAACATCAATTCTTACCCTTACCTTTGGTTATACTAAAGGTTATATTGAGCTTGCCCTTTATTTACATTTGAATTGCATCATGACAAGATACTCTGATAAACTATGTTTAGCTAATTTACCTATCACAAACATACACATACACACATATAAGAATAAGAATAATAACAACTTTATTTATCTCGAAGGAAATTGTTGTGCCAGAGTTACAAGAAAAACACAACAATAATAAATAATAGTTGAAAAAAAAGGGAGAACAAGAAATACAAATAAGCTATAACGTGTCTTAAGTAACAAGTGAAGACTATAAAGCGTCTTTAGTCCCAAGTGAAAGATAAGGAGTGCATAAGAGTATGAAAAAATATTGTACATATTTTGCTCCCTTTTCTCTGTCTATCTCCCGTTTTCTCTCTGTCTACAAATTCAACTCTTATTTTGATCACGACCTGTGAAGAATGTTGTTTCTTGATGCTGCCTCCTTCCCTGCACTTCAGGAATTCTGAAGTAAATAGATGACCTAAAAGACTAACTGCAAAACTCAATATAGGACAAGAATAATGGTGGAGGATCCTGTGGTCACGTGACTACATCTACAACGAAAGCAAATTTTGACAAGCAATGGATTCATCTGCACACAAGCCATTATACACCTTGTCTATCCCAATAGCCTCAGCAGAAATGAGTTGAATGATTCTAGCTGTTAATATGATAATCAATTATACATGTGTCAGAAGTAATGGCTACAGCCAGCACAAAAGGACGTCGGTATTCAACCGAAAGACCAAAAGAATTATTAGAGGAAGCATTATTTCCTTAGGATATGAAAAAGGATTAAAGCTCAGGGCTTGTGGGAGACTTGAATTGTTTTTTTTTTTTTCCCTTTCTCTCGGGTTATCTCAGGTAAAATGTATTCAGGTATTATTAAATGGCTAAAAATGGCCAATACATTTATAGCAACCTAAATTCAGGTGTTAGTGGTGTTTATGTGTGTGTGTGTGTGTGTGCGTATGTGTGTGTTGTGTATGCTTTGACTGCATGTGCTTTTGCATGCAAGTATGAAAATGCCCTTGGAGACTTTGGTGTTTGTGTGTTATACGATGTGTGTGCTGACACAGGCACTTGGGAGATGTGTCTAAGAAAAAAAAAAACAGAATGAAAAGGCCTTTTTACATTTGGAAAACTGTCCAGAGAACACATTTGGCATTTTTGCTGCAGCCCTGCAAGATGGCCATAAGTCACTGCAAACTCTGCATATATTCCACAGTACTGACGATATTTTACAAAACTATGCGATTTGGAATGCATTCAGAATGAGCCAAATGCTTTAAAATAGAACGCTGTCTGTCATAGCACATGCAATCAAATGAATTCTTTTTGCACGTCCTTTACACCTGTTTTGTTCCAAATGCGCTTCCGATCTTATTTCTGCAAAACTTCTTTACATACCATGAGCAGCATCTGATAAATTTGAAGATTCCCTCAAATCGGAAAGCACGTTCACCTCAATCCGCCACATGTTGAATGATAATACCTGAATACAGGGCATGTAACCCTTACCTAGAATTCTTTCCTTCTTGTAGACTGACCTCTTTCTTTTACATTCTGCTCTCTGCGCTTTTTCATCAGCCTTCCTTTCAGCCTCGCCATTGCATCGTGTTATGTACACCGCTCTCTTTGATTGTAAACAAGATTTACTGTCTTTTTATGTATCTACATGGGTGCTTGTACTAAGAGGCAGAGTGCTCTAAAATGGGGAAAATTAGGTCAATCACCAAGACTGCTCCTTATCCTCTTTTACAATGGCAGACATTCACAGACATGTGTGATGTTTATTGCTTCTCTGATTATAGTTGCCCAGCAGCTGTGTCTTTGTGTCTCTGTAAAACTGTCACTCATCTGCCTTGTGCTTGTGTTAAGTATCTTTTAGTCTGGATATTCATCTGCGCTCGACAGAGCTCGCATGTGTGTTCACATTAAGAATAGATGCACTGCCATCTCGTCATAGCAGACTGTTTATTTTTGCATGTATTCTGTTCGAAGTGCCGTTTGTCAGTTGCGCCACTTAAATGCTGTTGGCATCGTCATGTTCACACAGGTTACTGATGGTTCATCTAAATCCCGTCATCGGCTACTAAATTTTCGATACTCCGTTTTATGTTCCTTGAATGCACAATACCTTTCTAATCAATTTTTGACCGATACATTTTCCGCTTTTCCTTTCGGCTTTTCCGTTCAGGGGTCGCCACAGCAAATTAACCATCTCCCTCTAACCCTATTCTCTGTATCTTCCTCTCTAGCACCAACAAACTTCATATCCTCTCTCACTACCTCCATAAATCTTCTCTTTGGTCTTCCTCTACACCTCCTGCTTGGCAGCTCCAATTCCAGCAGCCGTCTGCCAATATATTCACTATCCCTCCTCTGCACATGACCGAACCATCTCAGTCTGGCTTCTCTGACATTCTCTCCCAAACATCTAACATGCTGTCCCTCTGATGGACTCATTCCTGATCCTATCCATCCTGGTCACTCCCAAAGAGAACCTCAATTTCTTCATCTCTGCGACCTCCAGCTCTGCCTCCCATCTTTTCGTCATTGTCACTGTTTCTAAACCATACATCACTGCTGATCTCACCACCGTCTTGTACACCTTTCCTTTCACTCTGGCTGATATTCTCCTATCAGACATTACCCCTGACACTTTTCTCCACCCTTTCCAACCTGCCTGAACCCGTTTCTTTACCTCTTTTCCATACTCTCTTTTACTCTGGACTGTTGACCCTAAGAACTTGAAATCCTCAAACTTCTTGATCTCCACTCCCTGTAGCCTCACCGTTCCACCTGGGCCCCTCTCATTGAAACACATATATTCTAGTCTTGCTGTGACTAACCTTCATTCCTCTTCTTTCCAGAGCATACCTCCACCTCTCAAGATTTTCCTCAACCCCGCTCTTGCTATAGATCACAATGTCATCTTCAAACATCATGGTCCATGGAGATTCCTGTCTAACCTCATTTGCCAGCCTGTCCATCATCACTGCAAACAAGAAGGGGCTCAGAGCTGATCCCTGATGAAGACCCACCTCCACCTTAAACATCTCTGTTACACCTACAGCACACCTCATCACTGTCTCACAGGTAGCATACATGTTTTGCACCAGTCTAACATACTTCTGCGCCATTCCAGAATTCTTCATACAACACCAGAGCTCTTCTCTCAGCACCCTGTCACATACCTTTTCTTGATCTCATTTAGAGTATACATGATGGGGGCACAAGCCAGTGTCTCTCTGAACCGGTCACAAGTCTGGATAAATGCAGAGGGTTGCGTCAGGAAGGACACCCAGCGTAAAATTTGTGCCAAAATGAACTATGTATATCATCCTAAGAACCTCATTCCAGATCGGTTGGGGCCTGGGTTAACAATGACCACCATTGGTGCTGATAACCTACAGGGTACAAATGGAAATTGGGCTGCTGTGAGTCAAAGAAGGAGAGGAGGAAGGATGTGAAGTTAGTTGATGTGAAAGAGGAGGATACAGAGAATAGGGTTAGATGGAGACGGTTGATTCTCTGTGGCGACCCCTGAAGGGAAAAGCTGTAAGCTGTAAATACTTGTGTGTGTAGATGTATCTCTTTTTTTAAATCATTTTGCTTATTTGAAAATAGGGTCGTGCAGTGGTAAGAACTTCTGCTTGACACTGAAAATTGTCCAGACGTGTGAATGATCCAGTGAATTGGTGCCAGTCTCTATATCTGCCCCTGAATGAATGAAAATAAGGAATGGACTGCGTTTAAACGAATGTGACCATATTATTAGGTTGATGCAAGGCTAACGGTGGCCCTCTTCTCCAGCCTGTTCTTAGATATGTATAAATGTAATTCACAGGACATACAGAAGAAAAACATGGCTGAATAAAATTGAAAACACCAATGGCTGATGAGTAAAAGACAAAGGCGTGGATGTTGCTCTTTCCTTGCACATCCATGTAAGTAAAATGGCCTCTAATTATAGGGCGCTTTCACACCTCGCAGTTTAAATGTGCTTTACACGAGACAGCGTTTACCCATTCAAAAAAGGCACGCACACACAGATGCCATGCAAGGTGCAAACCTGATCATGGGGAGCAACTGGGGGTTCAGTGTCCCACCCAAGAAGACTTGCAGATAGGAGGAGCTGGGAATCAAATTGACAACCTTGTGATTCTACCACCTGAGTCACAGCCACCCAGTTAAGTTAAGCTATAATAAAGGCTTTGCAAGTTGCATCATTAGGTTCTGTATGAGTTATTGCCAGAGAAATTTTGAGCAACCCTCTAGTATGCAAGTGACACTAAACTAGCGACCGACTGACACTAAAGTATCCAGAAAATCGAAAACAAAAAAGTCATAGAAGAGAGAGTAACGGCGCTTTAACTTAGAGTGAGTTTTAAACAACTGCTCTTTATTTACACTAAAATGACAACGACAAGTAAATGCAAGTGAATGGTGCACTCTTCCTTTACAAGTCATAATCAAATTTTCAACTCTATCTTTGAAATTTTCTAATATGTGATTCAGAAAGGAGCCACAACATACACACAACACACATATGTTATGTGTGATGTGTATGACTCTTTCTTTTCCTCTGTCAAAAAAAGACACATCCTACATAAATAAGTGAATACCTTCTAGAGTTGTATTTTGTCAATTATGTAGTTACTAGACACACACATACACATACTCACACACACACACTGTTTTGTAATGTGTTTGTTTGATAACACACACTAGCTGAACTAAGTTTAAATTTCTTCAGAAACTGTTCCAGAAATTTCAGAGCCATTCTAATGAAATTGTTTATGAGGAACAAAGAAAACACGGTTGAAGGACAAGTCATTGAGATGAAACACGTGATATAACTTTATTTTTGTTCTTGTTCGCATTGATTTAAATTTACATTGTAAATATAAAATTTAATATTCTCTCCTATAAACAATAATGACAATAATAATCCAGCAATGATACATTAACTTACTTACTAGTGAAATGAAATGCTTGCTTGGTACTCTGCAATAACAATCTAGTTATATGTCATTTTATTTATCCAACTATGACAATACATTTATGCCATGCTGGCACTTGACAACCATCTGTAATACATATAATCATATTGGGCTTTCATGGCTCAGGGTTTTAAAGCGAACATCTGAAAACTGAACCTTCCCAGTTCAAGTCCTGCGATGGCCATTCATCTCGTTTCTTAAGGAAGTGTTGTGGAGCAAGATACTGAGCACCTCACTGCTCCCCAGGCACAGCTTAGGGGTCTTCCTACTCCTCATGGTTCATCTGGGGCTAAATTCAGTGGGTGAATTTCACCGACGTTGTGCTGCGTGTATGTAACTGAATATTGACAATAAAGTGCTTTCTTACTTTCTATACTGGGCATTATTGTGCCAACGTTCTTAATCTCCACCCGCGCTCTTGCCCATCCAACATCCAACTCCAGCCCTGACTCATTCGCCAAAGTCAAAACTCAAGTACTCAAACTCAAAGAACGCAAAGTATCTGTGTCCTGTACTTTCAGTTCTTGATATCACCTTCCCTGTCAAGCCACTTTCATATCTTTACCGATAAAGTGCACCCTTTGCAACTATCTCATTTTGAACTCTGGCCTGCGGAGCCATCAGCTGTAGGCACCACATGCTCAAGTCTTCTTAATTATTATTATTATTATTTTTTCAATCAAAGCAAGCAAGATTTTGTACAGCCCTGGATTTAGAATTATTCTGCAATTTTTGTGTGTGTGGGCACATTTGTATTGTTCTATTGATGTTGCCTATAATATTTTTTCCTTTGGTAAATGTATAAATTTGCTTTATTTTATTTTGCATTGTTTTGGATTTTGCGGTGTATCTTAACCCTTGAACACATGTTTTCAATATGTTCTAATGTCAATCTTTTTTGGCTGCTGTTACTTTCTTCTTCTGCTGTCCGTATTGGAATATTGATCTTTACACATTAATTTCTTTCATATGACTTGATGGATAGCATTTATATGTAAGTCAATTGTTTAACAAGGTAGGGTGCTTCATCTGTGAGATGATCTGAAAGTTCCTGTGGCAGCCATAATACATGATTGATTTTCACTAAATCTTTAACATTTCTTGCATGCTTTTAATGATTTTTTTTTTTTTTTTCTGATGACATTCATTGCTTGTCAGACAGGAGGACTGTCTGACATTGTGTAGTTGTCTGTTGTGTATGTGTATGTGTATGTGTGTGTGTGTGTGTGTGTGTGTGTGTGTATAGTATTGATGTCTTTCATTTTCAATCCGCTAATGCAAAATTCTTCCCTCATAAGTCTCTAAACACCTCCAGTACCATAAACAGGGGGGCCTAAATTATTTATAGAAAAAGACTACATGTTGAAATCAAATATTTAAACTAGTATCTCAAAATCTATATAACCATGGCTTCTGTTCCATTGAACCAAAATGCGGGTATAACCAATCGTTCATCAATAACAACAGTCTATCAATCAACTGACCAAGCGCACAATCACACAATGAATCAATGACTGAATCTCAGTCAGTTGCTCACAAAAAGGTCAGTGACATTCAAATTAGCTGAAAAGTAGACGAGGGAGAAAAGTCAAAGTAGGTCAATATCAGTTATACAACGCTGTCTAAAGCTCAGTTTTTTTCCCTTTAAATTTAATTTGTTTTTGTCCCACTTGGGTGAGCCTGTGAGATGATGGTAATGCTGAATCTGTTTTTTAAATCAGCAATCACTGTCATATGTCACTCTCAATAGGATTTCACATATCACTGTCGGTACAATTTTTTACCCGAGGATGCAGAACACAGACCCACAGAAAAATAAATACTGAAGCGAACATTTATTGTGAAAAAGAGGTTACGTTTCTTCAATTTCTAAATAAGTTTGTGAGCATGTGGCTGACTCAGTGAGCATAGTGAGGATCTTCCCTAAAGGGACCGAACTGTTAAATCCAACTGAGTAGGTGACTGTCTTGAGGGTAGAGTGAACCTGAGGCACAGGGAGAATCAATGCCTCTCAAAATGAAAAGCTGACACGAGGGAAAACAACACTGAATCTTTAAGCCTGACTTAGAGCCTGTTTAATAAGGCTTTGCATGTGTAATAATGTGTGTAAACCTTTTTTTTTTTTTTTATTTGTTAACAGTTGCTGCTAATGGGTGCAAGCGGTTGATAATATTCATCATGCATTTCTATTAAGGCGTGCAAGATATCGAGAGTAGAAAATGCAAATAGTTTACTTTTGGAAAGCCGTTTTGATGTAATAGACCTTATCAGTAATTAGAGTCCTTTTGACAGCATCTGTAAAAAAGAAAAAGGACAGTACATTTAATAAACAGGCAAAGTTGACCTGATGCTTTGCAACGATTTCTACTAAAGGGAGATATAGGTGCAATATAAAACATCGTTTTTTTTCATAGGTGTTCATATTCTTGTCGAGATTTTTACTGTAAACCGTTTGATATTTCATTCACTGACATATATACCAGAACTGATTTTATTGAAGATGTTCTGAGTTTACACAGATATAAGTGGTTTTGCTCTGTAGGAGGAAAGGAACTCACACTTTGTAAGTCAGTGGTGATGTGACCTCAGGACTGAGGGTGGAAGCTGGAGGAGGGGGGCAAAAATTGACCTCTGTTGTACATCTCTTCAGTTTGAGATGACATTTATTTTGGTGGCTCCTGAGCATGGACCATAAATCCATTAGAAATTAGTAGAACTGGGTTGACTAAGATCTACACAAAGGAGGAGGGAACAAAGTGCATCGAGGGGGTAAAACATGCAACCATTTTAACCCTCACAGATACATAATACTATTATACTGCTGATTGTACTGTATATTATGTGTCGCTTCCGTTTGCGTTTGGCTCATGGCTGGCTTGCGCTTGGTGAGTGCACACCTGGTGCAGATTGCCATGTGTTGGGAGCGCACAGCTGGCACTAGTTACCGGCAATCAGCTTAAAAGCTGGAGCTTCAAGTCTCACTGGTTCCCCTCTGCCTCTCGCAATATCTCGCCGCGTTTTCGGTTTCTGTCTCCGATGCCCTCCTTCCTCATTTGTTCCTTTCTCTTGTTGGTGTGTGCCGGAATCTCTTGCCGAGTTGCCCCCGACCAAGCTTATCCATTGTCAGTGTATGCCTTCAGCACGGCCCTGACTAGGCTTCCCTCATCAGTATGCCGGCCCATTTTCACCTGTCCGGCTGTCCTGACCGTGTTTCCCTTGGTTGTGTATGCCAGTGCTTCCCGTCAAGTCACCTGTGACCCAACCGGGCCCTCTCCCTTGCCAGTGTATGCTTCCACCTTGTGCCTGCCCATCCCATTGGTGTAGGCTAGCGCTTCCTGCCTGGTGTCATTCCTCCCCCCGTTTCAACCCCTGTCTGTTTGGTGAGGAGTCCTCTGTCCGTAAGAACTTCATAGAATATGGTACATCCAATGGAATGCTGGCCTTGTGAGTTTGTTGCAATGCAAAACCAATTTAGTTCCATTCATCTTCTCTTGAGACCTGTTCCTTAGGTCACCAAATTGGATCCCCTTAACTTCCCAGCTACGACTAGAAATTGTGTACATAAAAGTATCGCTCCCTCCCCCCCAAGCTGGTGGATGATGGACCAGAATCTCCTTGGCACCTTCTGAAAGTTGTTCTCCATGGTCTCACCAAACATCTCCCATGCCTGAGTTTTTGCCTTGACAACGACCACAGCAGCTTGCTGCCTGGCCTGCTGGAGTCTGTCAGCTGCCTCCAGAGCCCCTGCAGGCCAGAAAGACTCGATAAAAGGTTCAGCTTGACAGTATCCCTCTCTGCTGGGGTCCACCAATGAGTTGGGGGGGTTATTGCCTCACCAGGCACCAGTCTGCTGCCTCAACAATGGAGGCACGGAACATGGTCCACTCAGACTCAATGTTCCCCGCCTCTAGGAACATGGACCGTTACCTCTCTAGCTCAGGCTCCTTCCCTGCCAGAGAGGTAACTGTCCATGTTCCTAGAGCCAGCTTCTGTGGCTGCGGACCAGACTTCCAAGGTCCTGCGCTTCGATTACTACCCAGCTCATATCCCACCCGATCCCCATGGGTCCATCCTATGGGTGGTGAGCCCAAGGGAAGGGGGACCCAGGCTGCCCTGGCCAAGGCCCATGGGTGCAGCCCAGCCACCAGGCGCTTGGCCTCAAGCCCGGGTCCCTGGTCCAGGCTCCAGGGAAGGGCCCCAGTGACCCATGTCCGGGCAAGGGAAAACCAGGTCTATTTGTCTTTTTCTTCACTGGAGTCTTCTTGAGCCACACTTTGTCTGGTCCCTAGCCCTGCCCTTGCTTGGGTGACCCTGCCATAAACAAAAAGCCCCCAACAACACAGCTCCTAGGGATCAATGGGACATGCAAACCCGTCCACCACGATAAGCCAATCTTCTCTTGGCTACGCATCATCTTAAAAATCCCCAAATATCCCAATATATGAACATTTCAGTGAATTCTGACCCTGTGAGGGTCGTCACCATGAGGAAAAGTGTGAAATTTTTCTTCTCCTTTAGCTTAAATGAAATTGGAAACTGGCTGTTAAATTTGAGAATTTGAAAGGTCTTGTACATGTCCTGCTCCCGGTGGAGGAATTGTTTGATGCCTTTATCTTATTCTTTTTTCACTGGTGCCAGAGGCTAAGGCTGGTTACAGTGCAGATTTGGTCTCTTCTCACACTAAAAGGTTCAGGCCTCCTCTTTGAATAATAGTCCAAATTTGAAGAGAATAAAATAAAAAAAGAAAATGTGTTTTCTTTTTTCTTGACTTTGGTTCTATGCATCTATATTGATGAACAAGAAACTCTGGAGGCAATGAAGAATTGAAAGAAAAAAGGGGGCTGGTTTCTATTACTGCCCTTCAATGCATGTTTCCACCCAGTTGTGCTTAAATTTTGTCGTATGTAGATGACAGATTATTAGCAATTCGCTATTGTGGCCCTCTCACAAGACATGAAGCTACCACTGTGTGCAGACATCAAATAGAGCTAGTTTAGTCCCAAAATGATGGACCATATTCATTTTCACACCAATCCCAGTTAATTGCACCGAGGGGGAAAAAAAAAAAAAAAAAACTAAATTCGGTATGAGACTAACCACCTTCCCTTTCAGTGGATCAATTTTCTCTCCTTAACATATTTTCAGTTTGTTTGGGCGATCCTTAATTTACAAGTCAAATTTGTGATTTTTTTTATTTCGATATTTTGTGGTTGCATAGTTTTAAAGCAGGTCTTGTTCTCTCTCTGTTTTTCTATCATGTCATCCTGTCAAAGGTTGGCCTAAATGAATGAATGGATGTTTATTTATTGTTTCTGGATCTTATTGTCATTGATATACATACATATATATATATATATACACACACACAAATATATGTATTATCTTCTACTTATCAATATAAAAGGCATGTAGAACAGATGACAAAAGATAATTTGCACACATGCTACTTGATTTTAACTCAATTAACTTGGTAAGAAATCATTGTGCTTGCTGCCGGCTTGAACAAATTGTGTTAAAAACACACAGAAGTCAAAATGAATTTGGTGATGAAGCACAATCTGCAGCGGAAACTTGCGATGATACTTTTGTTTCGCCTTTGGATATTTCGACAGGATGGAAAATAGAGCATTTATTTGGGAGCATGACTCACACGAGGTTGTACGCCAACTCTACCCATCTCTAAGCGTACTTTCTCTGAGCTCCCCCACTAGTGTGTTGGGCCGTGCACAAGTTAGATCTTATCCTCCCTCCAGTGTGAACGATCCTCCCAAGATGCTCATGGAGAGACCTCCGATCTGCCTTCTGTTATTGTCAGATGAGGGAACTTTTTCGTGTGGTGAGCGTAACAATAAAATCCCAATGATGACATATACCCTCCACTAAGAAACATTTAAATGATTTTGTTTTAAATTGTGAATAGGAAAGACATTTATTTATGAAGATGTTGTGATCGATTGATGTGACACTCAGGGGCAGCGTGGACGGACAATGATTACATTTTGTACCAGGTTATTTGATGCTCTTTGCACGGTAGATTAAAAGATGAAGTAATTAATTTTAGCAGGTGATTGGAAATAATTTATCTATACACTCTGGCATATGCAGAGCTCAGTAATTATCCACAAAGGTGATCTGCCATTGATGATTTAGGCAGCCATATCGAAGCAGCCCCTCCTGTACTATCACTAGAATCTCTTTCTGTTTTTCATTCTTGCGCCGTGTAACACGACAGATGGACTGCAGCTAAAATATCAAGAGGCGATCACCCCTTATGCCCCAAACACAAATCTGTCAACAAATTGCCACACTGAGATTCTCACAAGCAAGGTCTCAAAATCCGTGCTCTCTTTATTTGACTTTTACCTGCAAAGAACCTCCAAATAAAAGATAGAGATGGTCTGATGGAGCCGGGGGTCGAGTAAACAATGACTAATGATCGATTTGATGAAAGTCTTTACAGTAATCAGAAGCCCCGACATCTTTTAATTGAAAAACATCCTTTTTTTTGTGTGTGTAAGTGATGCGTTTGTGCACATATGGCACGAGTCCTTCTTAAAAGCTATGACCTGATGCTGTTCTACATTTGATCCACGCCTTCTATCTTCCTCTTTTCCCTCTCTCTCTCACTCTGTGTGCACGCGCACGTGACTGTGTGTGCGCATGAACGTATAGATGTTGAGTCATAGTCGTGATCTACTTGAGAGTTTGCCTTTTCCTCCTTCGTTTGTGAGTGTCTGTTTCTGGGTCACAGTTAAAGTGATGTGAGCTGAAGGTGACAAGGAAAAAAAAAAAAGAGGAGCTTTAATAGCATTTATCTGAGATCAGAGAATATTAGAAACTTCCATTTTCATGAGATGAAATTTGACCTTTTTATGTCTGGCATGACAAAACAAGAGCCAAGGGCTAGAATAAATATTTCATAGTTTATAGTTCAGACATTCTCACAGTAATGCTGTCATATTGAAAACACAAAAGATGCACACTCCTGCTGAATGTTTAGCTGTGGTTTGTTTGCAGAAGTTCTTAAGCTCTTGTTAGTGGTAATAAAGATCAATGAGCGTGAGTGGCAAAAATGACAAGACAACAAACATTAATGTTGTTTAACAGTGCTAATGCTGTTAAACAAAAGAATGGACAGGTTTGACATTAAAATTATGTAGCGATCAGCCGTTTGCTGCTGCACTGTTATGATAGTAATCATGTAGCGGCTTTATTAAATGGAAAATGATGGCCAGTTCTCATCAAGCAAATACTGATTAAATCCCAACGAACAATGTGTGCGAGGGAAAAAAAAAAATCATACCAGGAGGGGTCAGCTGGGAATATCAGCCATTATTGAGGAAGATTTATAAATGGATAGCAGATAGCAAGACAAAAAGAGAAAGGGAGAGGTATAGAGATGGATAAAGAGAGAAAAAATGCTTTGGATGAATCAGAACAGCTAAATTGTAACTGAGCCTCGGAGTCAAGTGAATCTTGCATCTTGAACGTTTTATATCTGGCATCCAACACTCACTCTCACACACACACACACACACACACACACACACACACACAAACACACACACACACACACACACACACACATACACACACATATACGCACTCCTCTCTCTCTCTCTCTTTCTCTTAATGTTGGCCAGAGAATGTTTTGTTGCATGTTGCACATACTGACGTCTGAATGCACCTTTTTTAAACCCAATATCATTGAAAGAGGAAACTAACCTCTTCAAGCTACACTTGTGGCAGATGGACATTTCCTCAATGTTTCCTTTTTCTCTTAGAACTATTCACAGCGGCGAGAGCAAGTGTAGCAGGCTCATTATCATTAGTTGAGCACTAGTCACATCCAGCCATAGGGAAAACAGAATTTTAAACAAATCATATCCATATTTTACAACAGTGATACTGACTTCATTTTCCTTTCGGCTCAAAGCTCTAAAGACTGGCACAGAGCCATCTAAATGCTTACAGTCATCCACCCCAAAAAATGTAGCACTACAAATGTTCCAGGAGAACCAAAGATTTTGTCAATGCCCCCAAGTACATAAACAAAAATAATATTCCATTATCTATCCCATTCAGTGAATGCTGACACGCTAACAAAACTAGCAGCTCAACATTTTACCTTCACATTTAAGTGAATGCATATTGAATTATAATAAGTGGCATCATCCATCCATCCATCCATCCATCCATCCATCCATCCATCCATCCATCCATCCATCGTCTGCCGCTGATCCTGCACTCAGGGTCGCTGGAGCCTGTCGCAGCTGTCAGCGTCCGAGAGGCCGGGTTCACCCCGGACTGGTTGCCAGTTAATCGCAGGGCCGCACGTACAGACGGACAAGAATTCACTCACTCACTCACTCATTCAGGGTGTTGAGCCGCATTTTGTAATAACGGTGCGTTTTGTAATAAACATCCAAAATGTAATAACTTTTTCATTTCATTTTGTAATAAAGCCGCATTTTGTAATAAACTGCAGCATTTTGTAATAAACTGCCCCAACGCATTTCGTAATAAATTTAATAAGTTGTTACATATTGAGAAGATTTATTACCAAATGCACTTGCAACTTTTTTATTCTCTAGGAAATGTAATAACATGGTGCATTATGTAATAACAATTCTAAGGCATAGTTTATTTGTTTGTTAATTGTATTTTATTTTACTTTAAAGTATTTGTAAAAGCTAGGCCTATTATTAGTATCACTGTATTAGCCCAGTACCAGAACTTAGCAATTACTATCAGTACACCATTCAAAGGTTGCATTAACAGAGAATATTCTTTAAATTCCATGTTATTACATTTCCTAGAATATAAAAAAGTTGCAAGTGCATTTTGTGTGCATTTACAAAATGCGGCAGTTTATTACAAAATGCGGCTTTATTATAAAATGAAATGAAAAAGTTATTACATTTCGGAAGTTTATTACAAAATGCACTGTTATTACAAAATGCGGCTCAACAAGGGCAATGTTCCCAATTTTTTCCAATTAATGTGCCGCACAGAGGAAACCCACGTAGAACACATGCAAACTCTGCACCAGGGATGGGCAAACTTTTTGGCTCAGGGGCCGCATTGACTTCTAAAATTGGACGGACGAGCCGGGTCAGCACAAAATACATATGAAAAAAAACAAAACACATTTGTTAAAAGTACATATCAGACTCGTCTGACATTTGTCCGAACATTGTCTGACATTTGCTTTGAAAATAAAACCAGCGTGGTTTTGAAGGGTCTGACGTTTGCTCGCATTTCATGCACAAACCGTTTTTTTCCCTTGTAGCTTCACGTATGCCCACAGTAGAGGCTAAATCACAAAGCCAATCTGTGTCATTCAGCTCAGGAAAATTCTCAAGTGTTCACAAGGAGCTCCAAAAATGAAATAATCTCCTGTTTGATCCAATCATTCAAATCAAGTATGAATTCTGTACCAATCTTTAGCGGGCCGGATTAAAAAGCCCAACGGGCCGGATGTGGCCCGCGGGCCGTAGTTTGCCCACGCCTGCTCTTCGCAGAAAGGTCCCCCTGTGGGAATCCTTTGAGCTGTGAGGCCGAAGCGCCAACCGCCGCAACACCGCACTGTCACAATTTAATAATTATTATGGTTATGCTGCCACACAAAAAACCTCCATCATCTTCCCTTAGATGAAAAATACAAATATACCAAACTCATGAACATAGACCAATCATGGCCATTTTTTTCTCTTCTACCAACTACAAATAAAAGCTCCCCAGCAAGGTGTGCATGTAAAGGCTTATCAGATACACTTGTGAGAGGTTCAAATATGATGTTTAAAGTAGTTTTCTTTCATACGTGTTGATAAATAACATTGAAACCTGTCCTATTTGGTCCAGCTCAACACCACACAAGGCACTAGAAGTTGTGAATGTTTGGCCACTTGGTCTGACAAATAACACTTTATGCCTCACCAAGATATAAAAGTGATAAATGGGTTAGTTACGTTCTGTTCTCCCATCGCTCTGTCTCTCTCCCTCTCTCTCCTGCTCTCTCTCTTTCCCAGCGATCGTGACTATACTGACAAAAGCTCTCATCTGGGGAAGTTGGTTGTTCTCCATGTGCAGACACCCTGGTTGCCAGGGAAACCAGTTTAAAGTTGTGAGCAAGAGGCAGAGCAGGCCTCTGCAGTGCAGCAGAAAAACAGCAGCACAAGCCTGAACTTGAAGTGACTGCATAGACAACAGTACTCATCATGATCACACAGTCACACACTCCTCAAATCTGCATGTCAAACCCCAATTCTTTCTCTCTCCCATTCTATCTATCTATCTATCTATCTATCTATCTATCTATCTATCTATCTATCTATCTATCTATCTATCTATCTATCTATCTATCTATCTATCTATCTATCTATCTATCTATCTATCTATGCTCGTCTGTCCGTGTGTTTTCCCTCAGCCAGAAAAAAACGAAAGTCAACAGTTCTATTAGGCGTGTAGGTGGCTTTCAATGTTTTCTGGTTATCATCAAAAACTTGGAAATCAGAGTGAGAGGAAGTTGTGGTGTTAAACACTTGATGTGTATGGAGTGGAAAAAGGGAAAAAAAAGAAACTTGCTGCACAAGGTCTAAGCCATAAAAACCCTAACCGGTATAAAGGAAACCAGATGATGATATTTATCCAAAGAAAACCAAGCATCTCACTGGAGTGGATTTTAGAAGCTTTATTTTGCCAAAGGGCAGCTTGGTGCAAGTTTCTCCCAGATGTTGCCACATTTCTTCAAAACCATTTACTCATCATATATGTTAAAGACTGGTTTCTATTTTCCATAAAGGGATATAAGCTGGAAAAGCGATAGTTAGTTAAAGTCAGGATATATACATGCTTTTATATATATATATATATATATATATATATCCCATGGGGGAATCCCTTCCACTTCTGAGTGTCCACCATAACCTCTCCGTGTGCAGCAGTGTTGCCGGGAAGAAAACCGTCTTGACCAATGTCTGACACGGCTCACTTACATGGACCATAATTATCCCTGTCTGGGCTTCAGTCTGACCTTTATTTGTGTCGGCTATTTCTAACATGCTCCTTCAACATCTCTGCCGCTTATAATGATGTCATTAATGATTATGACTGAGGCCATTCAACACTTATTCATTGTTGTATGGGAAACCTCTGAGGCCGTGGGGCATTCTGCCCAGTAACTTCTTTGAATTGAGAGATGAGGCATTAGCCACAAGGATCTGCAAGAGGGAGCTTTAATAAGGTGGCGAATAAATATTTGCATTTTTTTTTTTGTGCAGCTACTTCTTCCTCTACGGACATGGATGACAACACATGACACCATGCTTAGTTATAATGCAAGGCAATGTAAATGTAAATATATAACGTGGCGTCCCGGAGGGGTCCTCTGGGATATGATTGGACAAGAGGGCAAATATGGAAATGAGGCAGGACTGCAAGATACTGGATATTCTAAATGTCTAAAGCAGGCAGCTGTAGCTCAGCAGGTACAGCTAACATCCCGCCGATCAGAAGGTTGGTGGTTCGATACCTGGGTCCTCCTGCCTGCAGGCTAAACTGTCCTTGGCCGAGACACTGAACCCCCAGATGGTCCAGTTAGCGTTGGTTTGTGTCTTAAACTGTCGTCATTGGCATGTGTGTGAATGTAATCCTGTGAAAAGTGCTTTGAAATATCAAGCGCAACAGCACAGTAAACAGAGACTATTTACCATCTAAAAGGAGATGTCATGTTTCATTCATTTATGTCTTCTTCTGTTGCTATTGTGTCATCAAATGTGTATGTAATACATGTTTATTTATCTGGAAACCTTGAGCGATGTTGTTGCCAGCCAGTTTGATGGGTTTCGGGTGTTACAAAATTGCAAAAACAGAGTATGTTAGATTGTATATAGGCTTGTAGGATTCCGTAAGCTGGTACGCTTGCTCCGACTAACCCTGCTGGATTTCACCCATGTTCTTCGAGTAAGTAAACAAAGGCTCAGCCCAAGCAGAAGTGAAATTGGCTTCAATTATAAATCATTGCAACAGATCTTAATAAAAGATTTACTTGAATGGCTCTCAACTTACTGTTCCTGGAGTCTTTAAAGGCCAATATTTGTCTTCAGTTGAGGAGATGCAGATCACCGGGCTCTTCTGTCTCAGGCTTCTCGGCTTGGATGGATCCTGACTTGGACCAAAACAGGTTCTGTCTGTGGTTTAAAACTGAAATAAAGATATATAGTGAGTGTGGGGACAATTGCTGTATGATGTGATCGCTCTCCTTCTCAGTTTGACAGTAAAGTTCAGTTCAGTCCTTTCAGAAAATGCCATCATTCCTCATTGTGATCACAGTTATACTGCTATGGGGTCATATTTAATTAGATGTGATTAACATCAATATGTGTGAAATGTGAAAATATGACCAGATAAAGTTTATATCCCTGTGAAGTCATTGCTCCATAAGTCATACGACACCTTTTCATGAAGTCTTAGTTGGCAATATATTTGCACCAATGTCTGTGAAAAATACATTAATTAGTAAATATATTCTGTACGTTGCACTTTGTCCCACTTTTGATACATATCAATGCCTGTCTTTCTAATTTAAATATTGCAGTTAAAGCTATCCGTGATCAAAATGCCATTCTTCAAAGTATTTATTACAAGCTTTTGTAAAGAGTGGCTTTTATTCCAGGGAAAAAGGGGGTCGGGTAGCAAAGCTTAGAATGGTGAGAACTTCTGTTTTAACAGAAAATGTTAAATCAAGGCGTTTACAGAACTTCTCAAACCTATGATCTCCTAAAGTTATAATTTGTTCAAGTATCGTCAAGACAGCATGTTACTGTGTATGTGTATGAAAACCTGGCCGGAGATTGGAAACGACGAGTCTGAACTCCACTCCACTTGTCAAACAGTGCATTATTCCTTTTTGAGAGTTTTATATTTCACCATTGTGAACATGGAAGTTCCTGTCAGCCATGAGGAGAAAAAAAAATTAGCTTAGTGAGGGAGCATCATCTTCCCTGACAGCACTGCATCCATAAGCTCAAGTTACTGTTAGGAACCACGGAATTGTCAGAATTTATGTCAGTTACAGTTGGATATAGAGACTTTGCATTTTAAGTTTTTTTTTTCCACTCTCCTTTCCTCTCCTTTCCTCTCTCCTGTTTTCTTCACCATATTTGTGTGTGAATGCACCCATATGCGTGTGTGTGTGTGTGTGTGTGTGTGTGTGTGTGTGCAACCACCACACAGCTATATAATGCTGACAGGCAGAATGAGAGCAGAGGGAAGCTCAGAAAATGAGAGAAGGGAAGACAGAGAGGAAAGGAGGGGGGAGATGCTGGGTTGCTGTGTTGCCTGTCACTCAAAGCAAATGCCTTATCATTGAAAAAAAAAATCGAAATGAGAATGAAAGTGATCATGTATGTGTGTATGTATGTGTGCGCGTTTGTGTGTGTGTGTGTGTTAATCAAAATCAAAAACAACCCCAACTGGGTTATATCTGAATTAAGTCTATTTGTCAGCAAAAGCCAGTCATTGTGTTTGGCCGTTGTCACTGTTGTCATTGTGAGTGTTGCTTTGCATATTTTAGCAGAGATTGATACTGTGTGTGGTGATCACTAACAAAATGTTTGTCAGTTCAGTTTCCTCTAAAGTTTTCTAACACTGCTTATCTTGTTCTTTTTTTTTTTTTTTTTGGTTTTGTTTTTTTCTGGGCTCTCAGTTGGGATATGAATTAAAATACGGAAGCATGTATTATCGCAGCTACTTTAAGCAGGTGCTCACAAGTTTGCTGTGTGCTTTAATTGTTGAGTCCGTAAACAGATACGTATCAGCATTTCATAACAAAATCTCAAGCCTGCAGAAACATTTGAAAATGCTGTTTTTTCCTATTACAACATAAGTGCAAGGAAGTTGAGCATTTATGTATCTGATCAGCATTTCTGCTCATAAGAGCATCCTGAAAAAAAAAAAAAAAAAACATCTGTCCCCTTGCTAACCACTGTTTGCATCGTCCTATCAAAGGTGGTTGATGGCAGTGACGTGCAGTCAGTAGAGGCAGGGGGCGCCGGGCCTCACCTGTCATTACGGAAAGAAACAAATGCAAAATGAAAAAATAAATTAAGAGGTTATATTTTTTCAGGGATTTTTACTATAAAGTTATTTTCCACGTAGCTTCACCATTTTTAGTTTTTTTTTTTTTTCAAAATCGTTAAAAAAAAATTCACATTTACCGTTCATATATGAAGGAGAGCCCGCTATGGATTGCGGCATGATTGTGCCAACTGCGCTAGCATGCTATGCGCTGAGACCGTATTGCTGTCTCTGTGGATGTCACGATCAAAAAAACACTTTTAACATTTGAACTAAAGGCTATCCTCAACAACTGTAACATGTTTCTTTTGTTTCTCGTAATCGTTTAACGACTGCGAAGAGACATTAAGTGAGGCACGCAGTGGCGGTGCCTCATGGTTGGGGGCGCCACTGATCCCAGAGATCCTTCTTACTACTCGGCTACAGAATAAAAGAATTAGCAATAGCAAGCAACAGTAAACAGTTAGCAAGTCAAGTGCAGCCATCCAACTATTTTTTTGCGGATGTCATTGGGCTGTATAGCTCACATACGGTGAATGATGAATGTAAATCTCTTAGGCAGTTTATCACTTTTTTGGCCCAGAAGGATCTCATTCAAACTGTTCCTGAGGCCACAAAGTTGCTCCGGCCGGTGGTCACCATTCCGGCAACGACGGCACTGAAAAAGACTAAAAACATACAGGACCGATCAAGGACGACTGTCTTCACTGGCAGTGATTTCCATTGAGACAGAGAGACTTTTAAAACTGAAGAAAGAAACGGAAGACTTCTACAAACAAGTTATCAATGCCTCAGCGCATGGACTTCATTTTAAGTAAAGGTAAGAGATAGAAAGGTTTTTTTACATGTGCTGTTTTCTATGCTGCAATTTGTATATGTAAAGAATGCTAATATGATATTTTAAACAAAACACGTCAACTGCCACCAATAAAATGGTGAATAAGCTACTCTGTAGGGTTCATATGTTTGTAAATCTGACTGTGATGACATCAGTGCCTCACCAGCCATCAACCTCACCGCACGTCACTGGTTGATGGTATATAAGCAGAACATAAGTACTTGTCTTTGACCTTTTCATGCTATTAGCATGCCCATCTTCCATTAAGGACAGAGGAAAAAAATGGAAGAAAGGTTGTGATGTGAGTGGGTGTAAAACCGGAGAGGTTGCTGGTGTGTATGAGAGTGTAAGTCCCGCTGATCGGCAGTGTTTGCTCTGTAGGAGTCCAAAGTGAACGGTGTTGCCTTCTGTAGCAGAGTTATATATTCTGCTGATGAGCTGTGCTATGCACTGTCAAGAACTTCCTGCAGAGTGCGCCTGCAACCTCTCACAGGGTTTTCTGGCAGTTTGTCTTTTACGGACAGACCAACAAACAATCCAAATAAAAAATGACTGCTGATTTTTTTTTAGCTCATTTCTTTGCATTTTGGTGAAGCCACTTTGAAAATCAGTGCTATTAATGGTACAGTATCAAGTAATAACATTTATAAAATTGCCAAGCAGGACCACTAAAATTTGATTTTAGATCAAATTGAAAGATATGACCTCATAAATTTTTGATAAATCTTCGAACGCCGAACTTCATCTGATATTACTGTTTTTGACATTTACGATTACTCTGAGGGAGACGTTATAGTAAGTTTGATGAGCACGGATTACAAAGAATCCGCGCCCGTATGCAGTAATCTATAGCTTATGAGAAGGGATTTTGCCAGTAAAGTTGTCTGGGCCTATATTCTGCAAAAGTGAGCAGGTGCAGCTGTGATATGGAGCAAGAAAACATTATAGGCCTGAATGCTTGAGCCACACACAGTGGCTTTTCTATACTTTTTCTATACTTTTTGTTCCCTTTTATTGCCGTCACTGTAAAAACCACTTGCAGCTTAACTTTTTTTTGGACTTTGGACAAAAATGTTTTTGTACTATTGCACCGTGTGTCTTAGAGAAACCCTATTTCAATCCTCTGTATGTGTGAAACGTATTATTGTTGACAATAACGGTGACTTTAACTTTGACTGTCGGCGACAGTTTGTTAGAATCTAGGGTCCATTGGTCCAATTAAGGGAAAACTGTAAATCTATATAATTGAAACATTTTGTCCAAACGAACCCAGACAGTTGTGTCAGGATGCTAAATGGAGAATATTTTTGAAGAACTCTGGCAGACTTCGAAGTGGCTGATAATTGCCTGACACCTAAAGATTTTTCTTTTATTTCCATTCATATCTTTACAGCGCTACTTTTGTGAAACCATTATTTTCATGATCTTTTACAGAAAAAATGTTCATCCGATTTTAATCCAAGCCTCAAAAAAGATGTCCTATCCGTCTGTTTGTCTGTCAGAAAGAAGAAAAACTGGACTATCTCTCTAAATAAGTCTTCTTTTCGATAACTCAAGCTTGTTTTCGTGAGAATATGAACAAAGCGCAACGTCTTCTTGAGATCTTTGCAGTGTTGTGTTATTCGCATGCTCTCGTCATTGCACACACATCTGGGCCAGGAAGAGGGTGGGGTGGGGAGTTCAATCTTTTGCGTGTAGAAAATTAATTAAGCTGTCTATTTTTTTTAACCGTTAAATTGCTCAAAGATATTCTAAAATGAAATATCATAACACAGATAGCAACTAATCTCAATACACCCATCAAACAATCTCAATTTTGCTATGCAAATGCCAAGCCTTATCTCTGCCTGCCCACCCAGGTAGCTACTTTCATTTCAGTATTAATCATATGATGAACTGTTATTGGGACTATTCTTGAGAATGGTTCCTAAACGCACATACGGTATATGAAATTGCACAGAATGCGAGTGGATTTTTGTATCATTTTATAACAGTCTCTGAAGTGTTGCCATTGGCCTGATTTCCAGTCTAATTCTAACAGGCTCGAGCCAGATCCTCCCCGGGGAAAACCTGGCCAGATCAACCATGAGAGCCAATAAAAGAGTTCGCCTCTGTGGCAACACTGTACTGTACGTTTCGGGAACCATCGTTGCACGGTGACAAGCTTTTTAGCTTCACGATTCTTCAAAATAAATCAATTAATTGATTCATTAATCAAATCCGAAAAAATCCTCACCCCTTGAATATTGTGACTTTTGTCAATTTAAGAGTTGCTGGCTTACCTTACTTTATATAAAATGGGACGGAAATTAAACACGTGCTGTCATGGAGTTGATCAGAAAAGCACAAAAAAGACTTTGCTTTTCTCTCTCAAGACGAATAAATGTTGCTTTGAGGATTGTCATTTTACAATTTTTCATAAATGAATAGAGTTGAGTGAGCTTATGCTTTAGCATCGCCAATTTAAAACGTATTCAATTGAAGTTTACCGTTGAATGGAAAGAGATGCAGATGAAATCATCTCTGCAGGCTCCATAGCGCCTAACTGAAATGCATCAGTCACAAAATTCATGCTAATTTTTGTGTTGTTTTCAAGAACCAGAACACATCGCTAAGAACAGAAATAAAATGAAAGGTGAAAAGACACGTCACATATGAGGGAGTAGATTTCTTTATCTTAAATCTTATTTTTTTTTTAATCAAGCAGGTAAAACTGAACATTAGCATTCTTCCACAAATATTTCTGGTGATCAAATAATAGAACATTCATTTTGGAAAACATCACAAATGGGTTTGAATCTGAGTTTCCACTGATAGTTAAAACTTAAGCGTGCAAACCAAATTTCCAGTTTCTCGGTTTAGTTTACTTTATAATTACCAATGATCGCTGCCTAAATATGGTAGCGTCTAAAATTAAAACCAAAGTGAACATCATCAAATGTGAATTTGCACCCACAGGCTAGAAGTGCACGTTTCATAGAGTAGCAGCTCCTAACCAAACAAGGAATTACCAGTTGTAATAAATTGCCAAAACTTATGCGATACATCTTTCCTTGGATATATATGAAATACATATTTATTGCAGAAAATTAAGATATCACTTCAAATTGACATGATTTCTCAAAAAAGGAAAATGAACATCCAATGTCTGAAATATTTTTTAGGCTTTATGTGTCGTTTTACTCCTGTTACACATTTACTGTGAATGTGATGTTTATGCCCTCTGACCTTGTGAAAAATAAGTGTTTTCCTGAGGAGGGTGATAATTAACTCCCTTTTTTTATATTCTGCCATCATTCCGCCATCCAGCCTGTTTTGTTTTTGTTTTTTTTTTCAAATTATTTTCTTTGAATATTTTAATAAATATTTTCAATCAATATTGAATTTAGAAACTCCTTTTTTTTTCTTTCTGTTTAATTTCGTATGGATAATTTCATACAAAATAATGTCGGTGCATTTATATGATCAGTCATGATTTTAAAATTGAAACAAGATGCCGAAAACTGTAGGTATTGACATTGCAGTTTCCATTTTGTTCAATTTACGTGATACCTAGTTGGCCTGCGCATAAAAATTTAGAAATGTGTCCCATCAGACAAAATAATTGCCCACCCCCGGTGTAGACGGATACAGTGTAGGAACAATGACGATATGTCATTTAAAACCAAAGAGAACACCAGGATCACTGAAAAAGCACAGAATGTTAGTTAAAGGAGAAAAAAACTATGCAATACAATACAATACTATACTATGCTAAAACTATAGATATGCTTCACCTTTCTAAACCATCAGGCAGACCATTCAGGTAAGGGTAAGCCATTCTTAGACTGGAAGTCCTTGTTCCCGTCACGAACTTGTTGTGTTACAACTGTTTTTTTGGGCAATTTATGGGGAAAACAATGACAATGGACACCCTTGAAAAATCATACAAGATAAGCAGGGAAGACCTGAAGTGTGAGCGTGGTGGGCTAAGAGGAAGGATGGATCTGAAATCACAGTAAACTTTGATGACAATACCAAGATTTGGAAAGAGCCAGGGTGAAATGTTATCTTTTTTAACTGACAAATTAATGCCCAAAGGGAACACTACATACTTCTTTCAGTAAAATACGATTGAGATTTTATCATACTTTGGGACCGCTTTGGCACCTCTGCTAGTCGAAACACAGAATTTATCAAAGGAATGAAGAAATAGAGGATTATGAAGGCGGTCTGGGGTAAAATTTGTTTCACGGACACGAGACAAATGTCTTTGATTCTTTAAATGGTCTCAAAGCGCAGACTCTGCAGCACAAAAGGAATGGTTTGAAAGGTGATCATAAAGGAGAGATGTTAAACCATCCGGCAATTAGTATTGACACGAAACCCATTGACAAGCTCTCGAGTGAGTGAAAATCAGCCATCTTGACAAAAGCTCCTGCAAAAGTAAAAGAGTTTAAAGCAAAAGCATCCACACAGTGGTGACAGCTGTTGCACGGATTATGCAAGTGTTCACTTTTGGCAACTAAACTTATTGAAATGTTTACGAACGGTCTTCGTTTTGGACTGTGCTCGAAATTGGAGAATGCAAATGCTTTTAAAATGACTGCAGTACTAACAATCGCTATTTTATAACATATCTTCTTCCTTTCTTTTAAGCTTTTTCCATCAGGGTTGAGCACAGCTAATCATCTACCTCATCTAATCCAAGGGTGGGCAATTATTTTGGCTATCGGGCCACATTTCTCATTTAATTTTTATGTGTGGGCCAACTGGGTATCATGTCAACTGAACAAAATGAAAATTGCAATTTCAATATTTACATTTTTTGGCATCTTATTTAAACTTTAAAATCATGAATGACCATATAAATATACCAACATTATTATGTATGTAATCATCCATATAAAATGAAACAAAAAGAAAAAATTAGGAGTTTCTAAATTTAATATTGATTGAAAATTCTTGTTAAAATATTCAAAGAAAATAGTTTGGCGGGACAGATAAAAAAACAAAATAGGCCGCATGTGGCCCAAGGGCTGTAAAATGCCCGTATCTGATCCGCCCAAATCCTCTCCATCCTCTCTCAATATACTTTTGCTTTTTGCCTCCCCTTAAAACAACAATACAAATCCATCCATCCATTCATTGTCTAACGCTTATCCTGCCGTCAGGCTGACAGGGATGCCGGAGACGATCTCACCTGTCATGGAGAGGGAGGCGGATGTGCAGCCCTGAACGGTCGCCAGTCGATTGCAAGGCCACATATAGGCAAACAACCGCTCGCTCTCTCATTCACACATCTGGATAATTTTCCAATTAACCCCCTGCATGCTTTTAGACTGAGGGAGGAAAATTGAGAACCAGGAAAAAAAATCCACGGAGTCAAGGGGAGAGCGAGCAAACTCCACACAGAAAGGCCTCTTGTTGGACTGGAACCAGGGTCCTTCGTGCTGTGAGGAAGCGCGAACAACTGAGAGACTTTCAACAACACAAATAATAATAATAATAATAATAATAATAATAATAATAATAATAATAATAATAATAATAATAATAATAATTAAATATAAATATAAATATAATAATAATAAAAAGGACAACGAAAAAAACAAAAAAACAACAGCAGCAAGAATAAGAATAAGAATAAGAATAAGAATAAGAATAAGAATAAGAATAAGAATAATAAAAACAACAACAAAAAAACAACAAAAACAGCAGCGGCAATAATAATAATAATAATAATTATTATTATTATTACTATTATTATTATTATTATTATTATAAATAAAAATCTATCAATAAAAATCTTAATAATAATAATAACACTAACAATAACAATAATAAAAATCCAAATAATAATATACATAATAATAATATGTATAATAATTCAGAATTTATGGGCTCCAATGAAGTCACTGCATGTGGGGAAACCCACATTGACACAGGGAGAATATAGAGAAATCACTGGTTACATTCAATTATGCATACAGCTCAACATCAGCAAAATGTGAGCACTGCATTGAATCCCTCATGGATGAAGCGTGAGCAGAAGGCAGCCACTGAGCAGTGTTGGGAGAGCAGTTAGGGGCTCAGTGTCTTAAAATGTTAATAAGTTCGGGACAGAAAGGACCCTCTCTCCCACTTGCTATGATGCAGAAGCGCCAAAGACATTTTCATTATAATTATTAATATCATTATTAGCAGTAGTAGTAGAATTGCAGCAGTGGTTTTGTAGTCCGTCAACTTATACAGGGTTGTGTAGCGGCTCATTCGACCTGTGTTTGTTTGTGGACATCTGCAGAGCAGAAAGTGCAGGGTTGTAAGGAAGCACGGTTAATATGCTTTGCTGGTATATTAACATCGAGACACTTTTTCAAGCATTTCCGGAAATACAATTAATTTGACCGAAAAGACTTTATTTTACCTCTGAAATACACTCTGTAGTATACATACTTCTAAACTTCATTAAAATTTAGGGTTAATCGACTATGTAAATGAGCAAAGCTAATTAGAAGTCGGTGATTGAAAAGAGGATTTGGGAGTTTTTCTAGTTAGTCTGTCATAAAAACTGAGAGGTGTGTTTGTCTTGCATATATAATGACCTTCCAGTTAAATCAAATTCACAGAAACGTACTTCACTTTTCATGTCTTTTTTTTTTGTCTTTTATTCCGGCTTGTCAACCAGTGGGACTGATGATTCGAACATGACCCGACCCGTGTCACAACCATAGCCGATTCCTGCCAAAGACGCTCGCGTACCAGTCAAAGCCTTGCACTTGACATCAGCGGCTGGTTCCAGGATTGCAGAGGGCTGGTCTCTTCTTCTTTTTTAGGTGATCTATTTTTGTCTGATGGAAGTCTCTTGTGGTGTAGAAGGATCAAATATGGCGGAGATGAGGAGAAGATTAATTTTTTGCAAAGTCTGGAATACTGAGCACGTTCCCTGGCTCTTTCAGTTACTGCCTGTTCCAAAAGTCTCTCTCTCTCTCTCTCTCTTCCTCAGACACACACACACACACACACACACACACACACAATTCATCCTTTAAATCTCCTCCTTTCCCTCTGCCTTCTGTTGCAGAGGTGCATCAGCGGGACAATGATAGAGGCATATGTGTGGGTCCTGAGACGACAGAGAGCCACACATCCAAAATCCCCCTCTGCCAGACATTGGCTCTTTGTGACCGAATAATCCCTCTTAACTCACTGAAAAGCCAAGGAAACTCACAAAGAAGGAGAGCCATAAAAGAATACATGAAAAAAAAAAAAAAATAGATATACTTCTAGCTTATCAACAAATGGTAAAGATGGTTAGAAGATTATTTGACAAGAATGAGGCAATTTATGTTGAGTGCCGCTGAGGAAAAAAAAAAAAAAAAGAAATTGAAGGAAACGGTATGACTCAGCAGCAGAGACAATCAACGGCAATTCTCAGAGAAAAAAAATTAAAGTAAGGCACGTAGATACTATTTGTGAGAGAATGATGGAGGGGAGGGGTGGAGAGAGAGAAAGACTGAGAGAAAAAGAGGGATGAGAGAACGCGTATCAACTGTGATTGCAGGTAGAAGAAATATCAGAGGCTAAAAGGACTAGAGACAAATATGGAAATTAACTCACTGGCATGACCGAGCTAAAAAAGAACATATGAGAAAAATAATAAAGTGAGTTTCTGAGCCAGTCAGAAGCCCCCAGTTAGTGCCACTAACGCTCCGCTGAGCACTGCGCTTTTGCAGGAGTCATTGCAAAGAAAATACACACTTAGACGCATTCCAGTCTGAAGGATATCTGTTGGTGCTAATGGTCTGCGTAATTCAAACACAACAAATGTCATGTGATGCCAAATAAGTCATGATAATAAATATTTTTTTAAGCCGAAGTGTTTCCCGTCATTTGTGTACGGTTCAAATTTGCGTGAGTGACTTGTTATTCATAATATTTATAACCTGGTTCATGAGCTTTGAGAACATGTAACTTTTGTGTGAGGAGGTTTTCACCTTTACGACGGGATTGTTTGTGCATACGTTATTTGCACAATCATGTATTGAGTGTTTTGTTGGCGCACAGAGGCCACACACTAATACAAACAAACAATTTGCTGAATAAAGAGCAAATAGCCATCTCTGTTGCCATAACTACAAGTTCAGTCAACAAGTTGTGAGAGAAATATACAATATATGGCAGTGATTGGAACCAGGTAACATAAAACTGCGTATTAAATGGTGTGACGACACCTCACTGTTTTTATTTATAGTATCTGCTAGTTCTTTCCATACATGGGTTGAAGGATTTATGCACGATTAAACGAAGTCAGATTTGGTTTCCAGTGGTTTCCAGCTCAAGGAGATTGTATACAATAAAAGTTCAGCTTTACAAATAAAAAGTACAGACTGTGCTGTACATATAATATCTCTTGCTCTCTATTTTATTTGAATGATTTCCATGCTTCTGCAAAGGTTAAAGGGGAGAAGTTAAGCTTTCACACATCTTTCTGAAGTGAAACCATGAGACTATACATTATATTTCAAGGAGAAATTATCACGATTTGCTTGACTACACGGATGTTGCACTTTTCTATCAAAATATGGGCCTGAAGGCATTACACTCATCAGATTATTATTGCAGGCGTATGCGACACAATTGTATTCAATGAGTAATTCAATTTACCATTGATTTTCAGCTCAACAAGCCCAATAGCTCGACCAACATCCTTTTTTCGGGGAAATAAATGAGCATATTGTCATATTTTTGCACCACAAAGTTTGAATTTCTTTTTTACCCTGTTCTTGATCAATTTTCCTATTCTACTGACCAATTGTAGAAAGGACAATAAACTTTCTTTTCTTTTTTAACTAAACAGACCAGAGATGGAATCATATTATTTTTAAGTGTCTTATTGTGGTGTCACCTGTATTTGCCCAGTAATTTCTGAATATGAAACCGCTCACATCACAAAATATCACAAGCAATAGAAATGGAGCACTCTGCTGGAATTTCTCCTTCAGACAATTGCTGTTCTGAGTTGAATGAATGAAATTTTTCCCGTGACTTCAATCACCACAATCTTTGACATGTATTCGGCAAATATCAGCAAATAACTGAACCCATTCATCTGTATTTGGAGCTGCGCTCTATCCAGTGGCCCCAAAGTAATTTTTGAATACAGTCCATTCTGTGGGGTCACAGCGAGCACCCTATTCACACAGCTCTGTGTTCCACAATCCACTGCGCCGCAATCTAAGGAAACCATAGCAACCCCAAGGTCTCGGATGTTATTGGCGGGGTCGTAGCATTAAGGAGAAAAGAATCGGAAGCCAAACTGAAAGAAATGACAACTGAATCTTTGACAGAGCCAAAATTGCTGCTGAGACATTGAGTTTTTACAATCGGTGATTTTGATGAATCACGAGTGGAAGTGAACATTATTTGTGTAACTTCCTGTCATGATGTATTTTACAAAGCGGCCTTTATTGTACTGTTATGATTAGCTGTTGTGTTTGCTGTTGCATCGGTACATCGTTCGCAATCAGGATTTTGGTGTAATCCTATTTAGCAATATGAGATACATACCTGCAGGAAAGTTAAAGATATTATTTTGGGAACCCTGTCCAAATAGAAACCATAATATTGTACACATTTCAACTTATTTTCTCCAGCAATATGGTAAATTGACAATTTATATTTTATTGTATTTCTTATTCTCCCTCCTTCCTACTTTTATCTATTATTGTTATGTTTTTGCTTGAAACTCTGGCACAACAATTTCCTTCGGGATAGGTAAAGTTGTTCTCATCTCATCTCATCTCAAATTGCATTTTACATATTTTAAGACGTTAAGAGACAACTTAATAAAGATGACAATAAACATAATACTACAAAAAGACTATATCAATCAAACCCGGTATTTGCTTCATATGTCATTGCTGATCATAGCTTAACTACATTGAATTGCAGTTTAGATGAGGGTGAAATAAGTTATTTTCCATCAAGGGGTGTCTCAAATCCGTTGCCAGGCTGTTTACATACACGGAGAAGACAAATGTTTCTTAAATACGGTAAAACCTATAAAATCTCAATTTGGCACTGTACTATTATCTCAATTCAATTTCATTTCTGAGTGTTAACTAAAAAAGGGGGGTTGTGAAAAATGAATTAAAAAAATATTTGTATATGTTTATATGCATATCTTTGTGCGGACACAAATGATAATACATAATATAATATAATATTGTATAATATAATGTAATATAATATAATATAATCGTAAATAATAAAAATGAATAATAATAAATACACAAATAATATATATATTATTTGTTTTTAGTGCAAGGTATTCACACCATTCAACTGTATCGGACCTGTTTATCAGCTGAGAGCTAAAAATCAAGCACCTCTACAAGGTTTTGTGAAAATGTATAATTTTATGATGGCACGAACCTTAATGAATTGAAATGATAAAGTTTTATATCGTGAGGTTGAATGCAATCACACTGAAAATAGAAAAGTAAAGAGGAAAAAAAAAATGTAAAAAAGTTCCCTATCTCACTTGTTGGTTAATTTCTTTATTCCTCTCTATGAAATTTCTGAACATAATATGAATTAGAATTAAGAAGCAATGTATATCTGAATTTGATTTTCTCTATGACTCTGCAAAACAATTTATCTCATAGTTATATTTTAAAGTAATGATTCTTTCTCGCCATTGGTTTTATTTGTTTACGGTTACTCACCAGAATGTGTTTAAAAAGCTTTCCAATGGAAGAAAATTAGAGGTTAAAAAACACTGCCATAGAAAATGTTAAAAACACACACACACACACACACACACACAAACACACACACACACACACACACGCACAGCAAGATGAAAAAGATAAAATTAATTATGATGATAAGACTGACCATGATCAAAATGATCTATTGCAACAACCTCTGGCTCAGAGCAACAGCGGTCAAAACCAACCACACTTGCCACAATTGCAATGATAGACATATTAGGTAAATGGACAATGTACCTGCTTCAAGTCATCATAATGGAAGTTTCTGTATTGGATGTGTAAAACAGAACATTTAACATGTTTCATTTGAATATGATATCTGAGCTTTCATATCATGATAAAATACTCAACCCATTTTTGAAGCACTTTGAAATACGTGTTCCTTTTTCGGTGACGGAAAACTATCATAAATGGTAGGGCTTGTCAAAGATCTGACAGTTTAAGTTAAAAAATGTCATATCAGGAAAGCATGAAGGCTTTTCATGGAAAACATACAAGCAAGCAGAAATTCTGCAGCACCTGGATGCTTACAAATGTGCTGCCCAAGGTCTTCTGCAGAGAAAATGTGCACCAACACACCCATGCGCAAACGTGGAGGAACAGAAATTTGGAGAAAAAAAAAAGGGAACGGCATTTGACCGATTTGGTGACATTTTCCTAAGACTTCAAGAGGCCATGTGAGAAATACCTGCAGCTCCCAAAAAAATTTTTTGCGAAGGGAACTTGAAGAAGCGTCAAAATTCAGGTTCATTTTCAACAATGGTGATGAGATAGTAGGTTCTGCGTATCTTGCATCACTAGCAGAGAGACAAAACCTGACTAATCCTAAAGTTAGTAAATTGGTAGTCCGTTTAAAACCAAATGAACAGTTACGTAAAGTAGACTAAGCATAGACAACACAGAGTTCTGTATTTTGTGGTGCGACTCTTAATAGCCTTGATCTCACCATCGAGAAGCAATTTAGGGATTGCAGAAACAGAGGACTGAGAGCGCAGACGACTGTAACAAATTCTCCAATCTCCAATCTGCATGGTCATATCAAATGTATTTTCCAAAATCATCCCTGCTGGATATTATTCACAAGTCATCATTTCAGAAATATTATGAAGAGTGAGCTCTAAACTTGTGCTTTCCCGTGTCATAATGGGCTTTGTGCAGACCGAGGAAAGGCAAAGGGCTTTAACCGCGTTTTGCACAATGATACGACATAAAATGTGGAGGCTTTTTAAAAACGGGCTGGTGTCACTCCCTGCGGCATATGCTCAACTTCAAACTGACAAAAACTAATTCAAACAAAGGAATTTTTTCACTTTTGAAGGATTAGACACACCTGAGTCAACAAGTCCAATCGCGGAGCGAAAAATAAGTCCCAGTATGACTTGGTCCTTCAAAAAGTGTAACACTGAGTTTTACTCTTTCGTATCATGTTCACATACGACTGCTCTTTTCGCGGCAGTGTTCTGTGTTGTCCGAAAATCCATTTAGCTGCTATGTAATTGTGCGTCTGGTCAAAACAGATCCTACGATGTTAATTTGTGTATTGTTGAGGCTGTACCATGCAAGAGGGCCCTTGCGCTGTAGTGTCTTATTATAATATACTTTAAAAATAACTCAAACTAGAAAGAGAGCATGAAATTAATAGCTGAAAAGTGGATTGAAGGAAATATGAAGATTCAGAAGTTGATGGATCAGGTTGTAGCAATATTGTTTTACTATAATGTGCGGCTAGATTTTAATGGTGAAGGCATTAGGTACTAGGTATTAGAAGGTATTAGGCATATGGCAAGGTATTATATAAGGCAAATTTATTGTATATTTATGTTATCATCTTTGTTGACATTGTTTAAGAGTTTATGGTTGTGTTTATATGAAATTCTAAAAGGAGCAGTCTGATTGACACATTTACAATACATATTAGATGAAGCCCCACATTTTCAGTTTTACACATTATGTCTTTTACTAAATTAAGATTTGACACACTTTGATTTATTTCAAAAGACAAAGGGATATTTTAAGGAATGCCTAGGTCTGCAAATAAGAAAAAAGAATGATCTCACAATATTACGTTTTCAAAATGCATCAATCACTGGCTGCAGAAGTTTTGAAAGTATTAAGGGGTAGAAATTTAAGAGAGAGAGTTTAGACAGCAGGATGGTAAATGTGCAGTCACATATAGGCTCTCTCAGGTATTGAGATGGAATTGAGCATTAACTATTTTTCACTTTGAAGAAGACTGCGGATCATTTCTTACAATCCCTTTGTGGGCACAAAAAGGCATCAGTCAGTGGGAAACTGTGACAGGCTTGGTATGGCGTCTTATTGCTCAAGACTTCATTAACAGATATGGATCTGAAGGCTCAAGAACTTGTTTCCAACAAACCATTAACCTCAAAGAACACCAGCCATAGACTCTTATCCTGGCCTTCCCTGTTGTTTTACTGCAGATCCTATCAAACTGCACACAGCCAAGCGATATAGTGGTAGCTCAGCCGCTCTTTTCACCTCTTCTATCCCCTTGCCAATATGCATGACATGTGCCCCTCACACACCTCTCACACCAAACAGATGTATTATGTCTTTGGCAGAAGTTTCATCGGTTATGCATTGGCTGGAAATCAAATTAGGGAAAGACGGGAGGGCGTTCGTGTGGATGTTGTTAAAGATAATGCAAATCTACTACAGTGACCGTCCAAAACAGATAAACAGATTGATGAAGGGAATGAGAAAAAAAATCCTCGTGCCTCAAAACCCAACCTGTCTGCGGTAACTGAAACAACGTCAATCAATTCATTTGGCATGAGAAAGAAAAAAACAAGGGAAAAAGAAGGTACTAAGGCTCGTAGTTAATTTTGCAATGAAAAACATAGAGTCAGATTGAAAATATATGACTGACTCAGCTGCTGGGAAAAAAAAAATCTGCACTCCCAGTACTCCCAAGACAAGACTCGTATTAATCCTTATGATGCAGGCAGGGAAGCCCCCCTCTTATGCAGACTATCATTTTCAGCAGTTAAAACAACAGCCACTCCACTCCAGCCCTCTCCTACCCTTGACATTGGGGCAAACTTCAGTTTTCTGAGTGGTTGATAGTTTCATGTTAATCATAGATCTGCCACCTATTCTGTAGGCTGGAGAAGAGAAGAGAAAGAAGGAGAAACAAACATGAAGGATGTTGCCAGTGTTCCTGTGCACGGTTTTTTATCAGGTTCATTAAAAGGCTTGCAAACTGCCAATAGTCCTCTTAAGAACCCTCACAAATGACCACAACAGGATATAATAGGACTCTGCTTGTTTCTGGCCCACACATACTGTTACAACCTTGTAAAGTTGTTTTTTTTTTTTTTTCTTTTGTCCGTTTTTTTTTTTTTTTTTCTGGAACCAAATAGCATGCCGGTGGTGAGTAAATAGTCGAGGTACTGCCACCCAGTTTGACTGCAGTCACACTGTTGAATTGGCCATCGTTATGACAGACATCATCCGTTGGCAAGAACAAAATATCTACTATAGCTAAACAAAGTGCAATAGGTAGTTAGCACCACTTTATAAATACTACATTGGAAAGGTCATTATCAACAGTTCAGTGCCATGAAAAACGCACGTGGTGTGTCGGGTATTTTCATATGTAAACGTATTAATATCGATAATTGAAGAGGTAAAAAAAGATGTGTGTGAGGTAAGCTGCAGAAACAGATTGTAAACCTGGCTTAAACGTAATGTTTTCAATTGAACTGATCTTGATTTATTGATGAAACTAAAATATCCTTATTTACAGTATACAGCTAATGTGCAAACATAATTCAACCAGTGACCTACTCCTGCAAAATCCGGCCAAATACCGGTCAGTAGTTGAATAAAAAAAGTATACCTCCATTCAGAACTTTTCCTATTGTGTTTTCAACAACAACAATCATTTATTGTAAATGTACAACTGAAAAGAATTCAAACAACCGCCACTCACCATAAAGTCCTTTGTTTGTTTGACCCATACACTTCCAAAAGACTCTTTGCGGTGAGTTTTTCCCGCTAGAAATAAACAGCGTAGCATCGTCACCTTTGTCCTGTTTACAACGAGTACTACCGAAGTCCGACAGTTACCGTTGAGTAGGACTCTGGTAATGGCCTACAAACACGTACGCGTGTCAAACATTCAGTAGTGTGACAGCAGTTGGGTGGTATTGCACTCATTTTTATTTTTAATTTTTTTTTTTTTTTTCATCAAATGAATGCTTGACATAGACATAGCAGTTCCATCCACTTGATAAGTCGCACACTGCCAGGTCATGGCACACTTGAACTACCATATCTATCCGTTCTCTGCCTTTACTTCATTCTGAGACAATTGATTCTCATTCAGTCTGTATGCCATGCTGTTACATAACGCTGTCCTGGTTTTACTGTTTGACTGCACAAGGCAGATACCCTCTGTAATGCAGTTCTTGTAAATACCCAGGGAAACACAGATGTAAACATAGTAGTATAATACCGGTTATTATTAACCCTTTTCAAAGACTACAAGTTGTGCCTGAAGGTTTAGACTGAAGCCTTATTGTTCCTGCCAACCAACCTTGCTCCTTGCTCTCCTGCTCATCCTCACAGGGTTTTTTTTTTGTTTTTTTTTTATTTCCCTTTTTATTTGCAAATATGCTTCACAGACTTACACTTGCATTGCCACATATTTTTAAATTACCACTGGCCTTTAGTATTTTAATAGCTGTTGTTAAATCTTTTTAAAATTGGAGGGATTGGTCAGTGGTTTTATGAAGGGCAGCGGTATAAGGTCATAGGCAAGGCATTTCAGCCACTTCATTACACATTACAATTATTTGCAGTAACAAGCCTCTCAGCTGTCTGATGCCAATATAATTCTGACCGCTCAGAAGTGCAGCATCTTTGGTGATATATTTAGATTGCATTCTAGAAATATTTGCTTTAATTGAAGCCGGCTTGTGCTGTACCCCATGTTATCATGAACCATTATTAACACTTCCTTCTTTCGCAAATTGGACATGATCCATATCCGTATATGGATTTGAACCTGCAGGTGAGTGTGTACGGAAAGGAAACCTGCAAACTGTAGAACTGTGGGATACGTGTATTTTTACCCATCACAGTCACTGAAAAAAAAATCAATGTTAAGAACTAAGCTGGGACATAAGACCAACAGCCTATCTGACCTGCATAGAGTCCCACTGTGGGATATAATGCAGCATTGTACACCAGTTACTTAAAGACCCATTCATGCAGACACGAAGTACGTTGTAAATGCATAGGACTGTAAGATGGGTGTTTGGGTTAGGATAAGATTTACACTACTGCCTCCAGCTTTCACAAATTAACAATTTACACAGAAATGAAAACAATCTCAGAGTGAAGAAAAACATCAGATGTAAGAGTTTTTTGATTCATGAAATACAAAACAAATGTTTCTTTTTTATTTATTTTTCATAGCCTTGTGTATCTCTCCATAAAAATAGTGTCGCTCAAAATAAACTGTTAAATGAAGGGGGGGAAACATAGTCATGTTTCAGTGTAGTCCATGGAAAAGCCCCAGTATCAGACATTCATTTTGATCACTTGAATCCGCTTGCTTTTTTTTTTTTTTTTTTTTTTTTTCTTTCTCCTTTTAAAATCAGAATGGTCAGCAAAGCCCCATATCACTGCACCACATATCAGTTCTTTCAAAAAAAATGCAATGGAATGAGCCCTTGCAGAGACAAGTCAGGCAACTGCTTTACTGCATTACTAAATTAGCCCTAAACACTACACAAGCCTTTAAGAAGCATGTCAAAAAACCTAAGGGAAAGAAACAATACAAAATGCAATCATCAACAGAACAAAGTATTTGCATTACTTGTTATTAGTCTGCACTTTATCTTTGCCACTTGAACCATGGAGATTAATGTGCACACTTAATAAACATGTTTAGACACACTACAACTAAGAGGCATGGGCACTGTCAAAAAAGCTTAGCAGCTTGGCTCCAGCAAACAGAAGGTTAATCTTTAGCTGCAGAAATTCACTGCAGTCCAAAAGCATTTGGCTGATAGCTACTGAACAGCACATTCTATCTGTGCCATTAGGTTGCTATCCTTGGACAAATGTTTCTGTTATTAAAAAATTAGCTTCAGTGTCTTCTTGTGGATTTTATTGCATAAATTATTTGGCACAAACAAATAAGGGAGTTTAAGTCTGGAGCAGTAATCAGAAACTGGTGCTTGTGGAAAGATGTAGTTTTGTTTTTTTTTTCCTTTTTTTCACTGCATCATAAATATGGTCACAAACCATGTTAAATGCCTCTTTTCCTATAGTAGACAATACCACCTCCTATAATCAATTACAATAGCAATTCAGTGTTGTTGTTTTTTTTTATTCTTAAATAGAAGTCACCCTTCAATAGAAAATATCTCACTTTCTTCTTTTCTTCCTTTTTATAATCTGCAAGTTTAACCAATGCCTGGATATATATACATATATATGTATATACACACACATATATATACATGTATATATATATATATATATATATATATATATATATATATATATATATATATATATATATATATATATATATACACATATATATATATAGATGTATACATTATATATATATATATATATATATATATATATATATATATATATATATATATATATATATATATATATGTAGGCATTTACAACAAACAAAAGTGTCTCTGCTTTGCATTTCTGTACAAAAGAAAGTTACCGTTTTGTTCTTTGTGCATTCTATTGCATGGAATGAGTACCAGATATGTGGAAAGGAGAGGTCGGGTCAGAGCCAGAGATAGATCCACAAGAAACTTTACTCATATTTGGGTCTCTTGAACTCTTTCCTTGCCGTGAGAAGTCTTGATGATATAGGGATCAGTGATGGTGCTGATGTGGCTATGGTGTTGTCTGGCTGAGCGGTGAAGAGAATTGTTCTGAGTCCAGTGGGCTCCATAGCTCCCTTGACGCGAGGAGGACGACGCATACCCGGGCTTAAAGGTGTTGCTGTTGTGTTCCACCAAGGTAGGCAGTACTAACCCTGTCTCATCGGAGCCACTAGATCCAGAAGTGGGCGGTGGAACAGGAGGAACTTCCTCCTCCATCTGTATGATTTCTATGGTCCTGGCCGCCGCTACGGTGCTCCTTTGTTGATGCCGCTTACGCAATTTATAGAATGCAATCAACATGGCAGCGGCAAACAAGGTAACGGCGACAAAACAGCCAATAATGATTTTTGTGGTTTTCATCACCTCATCCAGGCTGGCAGCTGGCCCACTGGGGATTCTGGCAGTCGGGATTGACACCTGCCTCGGAGTTTGAGTGTTTTGAAACAGCACGGTAGGAGTAGAGATGAAGACGGGCTGAAAGACCGAGGGAGAGGCGGGGACGGTAGGCTTGGGTTTCGGAGTCTCTTCCACGGTGGGCTCTAAAACCTCCACCGTTACCGTGGTGAAATAGGACAAGTTGGACGTGTTCAGTTCGGCATTGCTGACGTTAAGGTAGGCCGAGGCGTTAGAATTTCCCGCCATGTTGCTCACCATGCACGTGTACACCCCCGTGTCTGACGGGAGAACGTTTGAAAAGTTGAGCGTTCCGTCGTTGAGGACGGATATCCGCGGGTGAGCGGAGCCGTGGGTCAATACGGCGCCGTTGGGGAGAAGCCAGCGGACGGAGCTCATGGCCGCCGTACGACACTTCAGTTCTGCCACTCTGGCCGCCGAGATGTTCAAATCTCTCGGAGCGTCGAGTATGAACGGCGCCGAACACTGAAACGTCGTCTGATCCACTTCCACCAGGAAGCGGCCTCTCACGTGGGTCGGGTTGTGGCAGCGTCCGCAGCAGGTGGAATTCGTGGGTATGTATTCGCGGAGCCACCAGGAGAGCCACACCACATCGCAGTCGCAGCGCCAAGGGTTGTGGTGGAGATGCAGCTCCACCAGGTACTGTAACGGGGCGAAGAGGTTATGGGGCAGGGATGAGAGGTTGTTGTGGGCTAAATTCAGCTCCATCAGCGCGGTTATATCATCAAATGCGTTTCTCTCGATTGTGGTGATGGCAGAGTTCATAATCCACAGTTTACGTAAATTCTTAAGCCCGTGGAAGGCTCCGGGTTTCAGTTCGGGAAATACATTCTCTGATATTTCGAGCTCCTCCAGTCCCACGAGCGGTGAGAGATTAGGAAATTCTCTTAGGTTGCACATCCCCAGGTTGAGATACTTCAGGTTCTGAAGACCTTCGAAAGCCCCATCGGAGATGTACTCCAACTTTCTCAATTCTCCCAAGTCCAGTCTCATTAGCGAGGGGACGCGGTTGAAAGCGTAGGAAGGGATGCTCTCGATGGGATTGTTTCGAAGCCACAACTCTCTCAACTTTGACAAGTACTCAAAAGCTCCGCTGGGTATGACTGTCAGTCTGTTGTCAAATAGCTCCAGAGTGTTGAGGCTGGTTAAGCCGTTGAAAGCCCCCACTTCAATCTGCCTGATGGCATTCCTGCCCAATTGAAGTACCTCCAAATGATGCAGGTGTCTAAAAGTATCAGCCTGGATTGTCTCTATGCTGTTTTCCATCAGGTTAAGGTACCTGGTGTTTGGCGGGATGTTCGGAGGGACCCTGATCAGGCTGCGACGGGTGCATACCACCTTGCTGAGCTGGTTGGTGCAAGAGCATACGCCCGGACAGTTCTGTGGGTTGGCTGAGCCCGATGCTGGGCCTGTGGACTGGCACATACTGAGAGCAGGCACCATGAGCGAGAGCACGGCAAACAGGGCTGCATTCCAGGTAGGCTGCACTCTAACCTGGCCCAAAGGACTCATGGTGTGGAGGGCTCATTATTCTGCATGGTTGGGGGAGACGGGGCACACCGGAGGACAGACCACCCTAGCCTGGCTGGAGCAACTCGGGGCTCCCAAGTTCCATGGACAATGCAGGACGATGCTACATCGAAATGTCAGAAAGAAAAAAAATAAATAACAAAAATAATAAAACGGGGGCGGTGGGGGGGCGGAGAGGGGGAGACAGATGAGAGAGATAAATACAAGGCAAGCAATTGAAATGTAAAGAAAGTGTTCGGTAGCGGTGTCAGTGCCATACCTCATCAGTTTGAAAGTGATGGCTTTGCCTCTGTCAGACAGTAGAAGCAGCGGTCATCACATTCAATCATAAATCCGCTCCATGGAAACAAACGAGAAAGGTGTTCTTGTCAATCCCTTCTGAAAAAAGTGAGGTGGCTTTCTATTAGCTTAATGTACAAAATGGCTCCTGGTATTAAAGAATGAGAGCAGGCTGAAATTACACTCACAGGCACAGGTAAGGCCACGGAGGCTTCGCAGGTGCCCGGATCCCTCCTGCCCCTTTCTAACTGCCCCCCGCCAGGCCATAAAATCCAAATCCCAGCTCCGGCGCGGAGATGCCACAATGATCCATCACGCACTAAAACATGAGAGAATAAGTGACGAATTCAAAATAAATAAGAATCCCCCAGCGCTTTCGGGCTCCTGATTCATGTGTTCCCTTGTCTGCCGGTTTGGTGGTGAGACCTCCCTCAGTGTGACTTTGCCAAGGGCTAGTCAGTTGATGATTAGCTCCGTTGTGACAGAGACTGAGAGACAGAAAAAAGGCTAAAGAACTCTCGGCACAATCATCCCCCTCTCTTCCTCTGTGTTCCTCTTGCTTGCTCCCAGTGTTGGGCTGGCCCCGGTCAGAGCAGCTGCGGGCTGCCGTGTGCACAGTTAGCAGTAATCCGTCTATTCCTCCTGGGGGAGGGGGATTCGGGGTGGTGGGAGAGATGGTGGCGCTGAGTGAGGGGAAGAGGAGGAGGAGGAGGAGGAGGAGGAAGAGGAGGAGGGGATGCGCTGCGCTGCTGGAGCTTCGCAAAGGGCTGTCGAAGAGAGAGTGCGCTCTTGTCCTCCTCCAAGAAGAGCGAGAATGATGCCGGGAGAATGTGAGTGGAAGTGGGCTCCGTATTTGTATCCATAAACAGCATTGAGGAATCTTCCCCTCCGCTCGCTGTCTGTCCCCCCCCTGAGCTTGTCTCCTGCAGTGTTCCTCTGCTTGCTTATTTGTTAGTTTTCTCTCCAGGGCTGAGGTAGTAAGTTGTGGCAGTTAGCCATGTGTGTGGCTGTCAGACTTGCGGCTGGCTGGTGGACTACTGCAGTAACCGGGGTAGAACAGAGAGAGAGAGAGAAAGAGAGAGAGAGAGAGAGAGAGAGAGAGAGAGAGAGAGAGAGAGAGAGATCAAGAGCAAGGGAATGATAGAGTGCGCAAAGAGAATATGTGCGGGAGAGATGGAGAGGAGGAGGCACACGAACACTCAAACAGGCAGCCCACCGTCACAGAGGTTGCAGGAGTAGCATTCTAATCCACATCTCCTCTTCTTGTTTATCCTCCAATCCCCCCCCCCCCCACTCTCTTTCTCTCTCTCTCTCTTCGTCTTTTTTTTTTTTTTCCTCTCCATTCACCCCCCACCGATGTGTTTCGGTGTTGCGGGCAACTAAGATGCTTGTTCTACCCCCTCCCTTTGTCCTTCAGTGGAATCGTGAATGTACTGCTGACGCACTCCTCTCTCTCTCTCTCTCTCTCTCTCTCTCTCTCTCTCTCTCTCTCTCTCTCTCTCTCTCAGCTGCTCGGCCAGCCTCAGAGCAGTGCATTGGTTTGATGCAGCCTTCCCGTGTATTAACACATTCAACATCCCCCCCCTTCTCCCCATGCAACCCCCTCCATCTCTCCATCTCCCCCTCGTCCTGTCTCTTTCAGCTTCTTCAGTCACTTGTGCATCCCCTCCCCATCTCTTCTCCGGCGAAACAACTTCGACCAGTCCTTAAAATGACGCCCCCCCCCCCCCTTTTTTTTTTTTTTTTTTCAAAAGTATCTGCCAAAAGATCAGATATTCCAGTTTTTTGCTACGTTATCTGTCTCACTCTCACGTCAACCCAGTGGAGATGTTGAAATTCATCTGCTGTTGCAAAGTGTTTTTTTTTTTTTTTTTTTTTTCCTTGAGTCAGTCACTTAAACAAATAGATACAAGTTGGTTCATGTTTGTTTGTTTATCTTATCAAGGGAGTGCCTGTGTGCAGGGACTTCGCAAGTTCTAATTTCTATTTGAGGTTTAGTCGTATTAAAATGGGTTTGCATTAGGTTTAGGGTATCAAAAATGTAATTATAGAGGTTTAAGATAAAAAAAAAAAAAAGATCCTCACGAAGACAGTAACGTCCACTTGACGTGCGTGCTAGTGTTTAGAAGTGGTGGTTGTGTGTGTGTGTGTGTGTGTGTGTGTGTGTGTGTGTGTGTGTGTTGGGGGGGTTGGTCTGGGGTCCGTGACATCATGAAGCACCGAAATGCTGACTCGGCTTCTCTGTGTCTGCTGGGCAGCTTCTCTTCAAGGAAGAGAAAGATGAAAGAGCCTGCACAGAGTTATCTCACAGAAAGATGAGAGATAAAGCCTGCGATAGAAGAAAATAGATTTACCAAGAAAAGGGGAACTGTGTGTGTGTGTGTGTGTGTGTATGTGCATGTGTGTGTGTGAGAGAGAGCAAGGGTGGGGGGTATATCCATGTCCTTGGTGAAATCGGGGTAAGGGTAAGGAACCTATAGAAGGAAAAGGGAAATTAGACAAACAGGAATAGAAATGTAGTTGAGCATCCCCTGTGAAATTTCACAAAAAGCAAAAGAAAAGCAGAATAAGGAAAAGAAATGAGGAATGGGAAACACGAAAGGAGTGATGATTGTGTGGGATTAAGCATAATTTGAATGCAAGAGGTGCCTCCTTCCCCCCCCAGCCTTTGGTTAATGACCATATTCTCTGGATTCTGAGCCAACAGAAGAGAAAATGCTCGAGACGTGGATAATGATAAATTTGCCGAAGAAATTTGCTTCTCGGACGAGGAGTAAATCGTCTTCAAGGGGAAAAAAATTCAAGTCCAGATTTCCACAAGAACGCTGCCATCAGTTGTAATTTTGATCCCACTTTGATAGATTGGAATAATAAGGGAAGATTTCATTATCTTAATATGTCATTTAATAATCCATTCTCCATTTCAGCTTAGGTCTGTATAATATTTCAATCTGACTTGTAATCTGATATACCATGTATATCTGTTGATAATCTGTTGTACCCGTGTTTTGGGGGTCCACCAAATTAAGACAATGACATATTTTCCTGATATATATCTTCCACAAATACTGTTACTAAAATTTTAGGAGGCTGTTAGGTGTGAGCCAGATCTGGCATGGATACCACAATCATCCAGCGATGCATACAAAATAGGCTGTTGAGTACACAAAAAAACAAAACAAACAAAAAAAAAGTCTTATCTATACTTGATCTAGTGGTCTAATTAATAACCAAATTACAAGTAACTTGTTCCAATAGCAATATTTTTAGAATTAAACAACTGTTCAGAACCTCTTTTTTTTTGAGTAAAATTTACAGTTGAATGATTCTGAGTTTAGGGCAAACAGTAACCTTTTAAAATAATATTTGCACGGTTTGGGCTTAGGTTTTTCATTATATCCATCAATTTCAAACAGAAAGTGCAGAAAAGAAAACATCTATACTGATTCACAAGATCTGACATAAGTAAAAACCACGATACAGGACTTATTATGTATAGTCCATTGTCCATGTCATTGACTGATTATTGACACATGACCACATTGACAAATGAATGACATTTTATTGAACATCCATTGTCACACATACGGAGATGAATTAAACATTGTGCAAATAAAAATATCTTTGTATCGTAGGTTATCAAGGTCAAGATAAGATATAGGAGAATCTATTCCGATAACAACCAATTTAGGATATCACACACACACACACACACACACACACACACACACACACACACACACACACACACACAGAGAAAAATGCTACTGATGGCAATTTATTCCTGATTGAAATGTGTGATATCCTCAACGGTTGCTAATAGCAATTGTAAATAATTGACATTAGACGTCGACTCGTAATCCCTGCGAAATAGTAGAGACTAGTCAAAAATAAAAAGGACTAACAGGACTAATTAACCTAACTGCAAATACAGTATGTCAAGCCACAATTTAAAATACATTATAGATTTGTTGCAGAAAAAGAAAATGTAAAACAAGGTTACGCTTTTGAATCTGAGGAAGAATTACAGACTGCCCTTCAGTGCCCTACAGTATTTATGGGAAGTCCAATTGTATTAGCAACAAAGGGAATGAATTAAACGTGTAACTCCCAGTTTGTTTTATGCATCAAAGGATGACTTTGAGAGGGATGAAAAACAAAAAGAAGAATGACAGATGAAAAAACTCGCCAACATCTGTGTTTTAAGAGGTCGCAAAGCATAAGGAGTGGAAAGAAATTACCGGTAAAATACACCGTGTCCAGTTCACAAAATGCACCTGTATCTCTCTTTAGATTTGGTACTCCAGAATAAGAAATGGAGGGCTGAAAGAGAAAGAGCGGAATATTCTGGAGGGTACGGAAGATGAGATAACTATTCGTTAAGGTGGCACAGCCTGGTTTTGTCTGATAATTGATGGCATTGGTTGTTGCTGCAGTGTTAATGCTATTACAGGGGGCATGAGCATGGAAAGGTCAGTTAGCAAACTGAATGGCATTTCCTCCTGTTGCATTTATGGCTGTCTCTTCACCTCTAAATCTATCTGTTGTTTTTTTCTTCTTTCAACCGAGTACACGGCGGATACAGACCGGGGAGAGCGGTATTAGCTGCATCAGCTGGAGTCCGTTTTTTGCTTTAAATGTGTAAAATTGGTTCGGGGGTGAGATTTTTTACGGCCCGAGAATGCATTCAGTGGTCTGATTAAGCATATATTATTTTGAGGACACTCAGTTCTTCAAGATTTACGATGGAGGTAAATTCTCCATGAACTGCATGAACTGCATGGATCAGCCGATGAAGAGTTTGAGTTGTGTTCTAAATGGAAAAAAATACCTTTTCATTCATTTGGATCCAAATTTGGATTTCATTGAAAAAGTAAGAAACAACATTGAACATTGCTCGACTTAAGCCACATCCAGGCGGTTTACAGAAGCTCACAACTGTTCTTTACTAAGTTGTTTCTGTTGAGTAAAAGACACAATTGAGTTAACCCAGTTGAAATATATTCCAAAATCGGACGTTGGATATGACATTGACGTCAAAGATGAAGTTCCTCACTCACGCTCCCTCCAGTATTTCCATCGACTTCGCTGACATGAATCGTTTGAAACATTTATAATGGCCACTGCATAAGCGGAGGCTAGAGATGAAAGAAAGAGAGTTGTACTCAAACAACACAACCCACACTCGGGGTCCTGTGCTAATATTCCCTGCATGCATCACACCGTTATCGCACTGAATGCTATTTTCCCGAGGTTCATTTTCATTTGGGGGAAGCGAAAACAGGTGAGTCAGTCTCTCTTCATATAACTGAGCGTCGGTTTGCGTCGGTCTCTTTACAACTCTAGCATTTGAGATAAAAAAAAAAAAAAAACAGCCCAGTACGTATTTCTATGGACGCTGGACTATTCTGTTACTTGGGATTTTCCTTCACTGAAATCAAGGGGTTTACTATTTCGTTGATCGATGTTCACGTTAGTGCCGGATTTCTCTCTTCCTTGGCTTGGGCTTCATCATTGCTTATTGCCCTTCTCAGCTCGGAGTGTCTTCTGTCATTCAGCCTCAGCGGGACCGGCCTTTTGTGTTGTGTTTTTAGATCTCTAAAGAACCGTTAACAATCCCGGAGACAGGACAATCTGTCCTGGAAATCAGAATCGAGAAATCGGGGGTTTTCTTGTACCAATTTAAGATGAAGTGTTGCACGCTCGGCAATACAAATCAATCGTCAAACCTGCTTTCTGTTTATAAGTCGAAAATATCCCCGATTCATCCAAAAATGATCCACCACTAGAGAAAAAAACATCATACAAAATTTAAATACCATTAGAACCATTTATTTTTATTGTATATGGTTTTATCAAGAGACTGGGGATGAAAACTAGTGGGCAATTATTTTGACTGGCAGCCCACATACCTTATCTAATTTTTAGAAATGTAACAAATTTTAACAAAATGAAAATTGCAATTAAATTGCTTGGGCATTTTATTTCAACTTTCAAATCACGAATGATCTTTAAATGTACCGACATTGTTTTGTCTGTAATCATCCATACAAAATGAAACAAAAGGAAAAAATGAGGAGTTTCTAAATCCAAGATTGATTGAAAATACTCATTAAAATATTCAAAGAAAATAGTTTTGCTGGCTGGATAAAAAATGAAAAACGGGCCGGATGTGGCCTGTGGTCCGTAAAATGCCCAGGTCTGATGTAAATTGAACAAAATGAAAATGGCAAAATAAATATTTCAATTTTTCGGCACTTCATTTCAACTCAAATGTTTTGTCTGTAACCATCCATACAAAATGAAACAATGGGGTTAAATTAGGAGTTTCTAAATTCAATATGGATTGAAAATACTTACAGAAAATAGTCTAGCGGGCCGGATAAAAAAAGCAAAACGAGCCGCAAAATGCCCAGGTCTGCACTAGAACTTGGTCCATGTTCAGCCACCAAGGTTGAATCCCAAAATGATTTTCTACACGTCCATACCGAGGATGGATCACGAAAAAGCCGGAGCAAAACCACCTACCACTTTGAAGGGGGTTTTGAGTGAAATAATAAAGTTAACTGTGAGAATATAACATTATTAAAAGGGGAAACATGATAAAACAGCATAGACGTTAAACTGTTAATGGATATCCCTTGTAGCTTGACAGGAATATGGATCATTCAGCTTTCTTTTTCCTAAGAGCTCCATAGTGTATACTAGTTAATGACTTCTCGATTCCCTTGACAATTGCTCAATCTTTCTTTGCACATCATCAATACTTGTAATGCAGTAAATATCACAGTGAAATGAACCTTTCAAAGTTCCAAATACATTACAAAATCAGACTGGATGTCTGTCTTATGCTGAAAAGCTGAAGGAAGTACAAAACTTCAAACACAGATGATGGCAGAAAAGATAAAAAGACAGGATATTGTAATGATCAAGCATAGATATATTGGGAAAACAGTTCTCAAGCTGATGCTGCAAGCCTTACAACTCTGATCTGAAGTATTCTCCATGACTTATGAAATGTGACCAGTAACAGATGATCAGCACCGAGTCATCGTGGTTCGTATTTGCACAAGTGTCATGTTTCAGTCATCCAGTTTGTTTGTGATCATCAGGATTTAATGTTCTTGTATTGCTATTTTTTTTTTTGTTCATTTCTTGTCTCTCATTCCCATTCTCATCTTACTGACTCCATGTTTCTTTGCTTCTCCTTAACATGGGGATTCTCGCTGTCCTGCCTCTTTACCAGTTTGTCTTATCTATATATTACTATGTTGCAGCAGTAAATGTATCATGCATCATTTGATCAATAAACAAACTGCAGTTACCTGAAGGCGCAAGTGAATTCTGTGCGATATAATGGAAATGCGCTTATACTTTTCCTCAGTCAAGTAGGCTATTGCCTGTTTTGTAAAGATGTCAAAATGAAGAACAGAGCAGAAAATATTTAATAATTATAGGACTCACATATAAAACAACCCGCTGCTGCACTGCATACATCTATACCTAAATCTCTTGTAAAATACACTTTAAACTCACAAGAAGGAAAGAACCGTCCAAAGCTGCATTGGAACAACCTGAATCTGGAGAAGGTGTCCAGCGGGTCCATGTGCGGCCCGATTATTCAGTATGGATGAACATCACCCCCTGCAGTGCGGCTAAATACGATTTCAATGCGGTCATTTATGTTTGGCCTTTTTTAACGGGCCCATTATGTACACATTCAACTTTCTTACACTGCTTGTAAATGGTATCTCATCGAACTGAGACAACTAAATGACAGCGATTTTTTTGAAAAAAAGGTATTTGTGGCTGTGCGTGTTGGAAGGAAGCGTAACGCCACAGTACGCGACTATGCCGTAAGGGTCACAAACCAATTGCATGCGACTAAATCTGCAGTTCTTTATGGTCACTGTACGGTCAAACACTTCTGCTCATCCTAAAAGTTCTCCCCCTGCAATGTTGCCGGGCAGACCGTGCAACATTAGTTACTGTTATTCACCGATTTGCCACTGATGCTTTGTGTCATTCTGTACTTAGAACTGACTGATCAAATTAACTACTAACATTAGCCATTACCCCGTCTTGGGTACTATCCAATGCTTCCCAGCCCCTGTAGATTCCTCGCCACTCAGGCTTTGCTTAGTGTCGTAGGTCAGTAAAGTGCTGGAGCAGCATTTGGCTTGAGAATAGAGGGGATGGTGAAAGAAAGGAGGCCGGTGGGACCAGATCAATGCGGCCTGTATTCATTAACCCTCGCTCACGGCTCCCTTTCCTCCCCAATCACAACCCCGCCATTTTAGGAAGGCAGAGGTGATTTATTAGCTGTCCTGGCTCAATCAGCACCATCGACCCGCAGTCTGAGGAGAGTTGACTCATATCAGGATATACCGATTCCCTCACTGAGGGCTGGACTCACTCAGAGATTTGACAACATTCAAAAGATGAAGTGCACTGGAAAAAACTGGGTGATCATCATCATCATCATTTTATTTCTGTTTGTGTATTTTGTGAGACGGCCATAACTAATAACCAAAAAAGGGGGTTCATTTTCTCAAAACTCTATTGTAAGGAAGCTTCTAACACACCCCCATGCGTGGGCACGCACACACCGACACACACACACGTCTCCACAATAAAAACATTATGTAAATGACAGATTAGCTAATAACAGACGCTTTCGCTTAGATTTTCAAGTATCATCCAGTACGAAAATAATAAATGCTCCCTACAGATGAATCATTTCTGCCCTGCCCCTCCACTCAACACCTTTCAACAGTTTGGAGCTTCTCATCACAAAAACTGGAATGATTAAAAGGAGTGTTGGAAAATATTTGAAATGCAGACAGCAGTTTCTAAACCTGTGACGATGTCAGATGCTATATAACTATCGGTCGTCGGCTGGTTTGTTTTCTTGTTGCTCACCTTATCGCCCTTATTCAGTCAGATAAAAAGCCATTTCGTTTTTGAAATCTATTGTCCAGGAGTCACCTCCTGTCAGACAAACAGCTCTTAGGAGAAACAATGCAGCTCAATTGATTTTATTGATTTCACTCAACAGAGAACACAGGTGTTTGGTTGTCGGGGTCAAATTCTGATCCAAGTCTATACAAGCATAAGAAAACTGCTAATGCAGCAAAAAAGAAACTAATGTAGGAACGAGTGAATGCTTGTCACACAGGAGTTAAGTACTAGTTTGTGTGTGTGTTTTTTTTTTGGAGAAAGAAATGTGCAATTAATATACTTGTCTCACTTTAAGTAATCACCATTAGCAGTCGGTCGATAATGTATAGCATTATCCCATTTTTTTAAAAACAATTCCGGAGATTTGAAGAAGCTGTTGACCATAATTATCAAGGTTAACACCTTGTAAGTGAGATCAATTTAACCCGCTGACACAAACACACATGCAAAGCCACACATCCAGAATCAAAACGTTGATGTGATGTCTAGGCGTTACATTAATTATATATATATATATATATTTTTTTTTTCCAATTTAATTAGTGGTGATTGAGCGATTCTATGTGCTTGAAATAAAATGTCTCAAACCTCGATCCACGTGCAGAGCGAGCCTCTCTGGACAGAGCTTTCGTTGTTTAGGACCAATGTCCTTCACCGTGCCCTCATTTGTATGTGTGTGTGTGCACGCATACATGCATGTGTGTGTGTGTGCACGTGTGATTCACGAAGTAAGAATTCTCTTCGTATGCTTTTTAATTGTTTCTTCGTATCGACTCAGCTAGTTTGCCGTCCTCGGAGTCAAGATACATTACAAAGGAGTCACAGATTCTGATTTTGAAAGTAGGTTTAATTGGTTAGAGTAAAAAGTTGTGTACTTGGTCAATACTGAAACTCAAGCAGAAATTAATTTATTTGTCAGTTGTTTTTGTTTTTTGACAGGACTGTGCAAGTAGTAATTCAGTGGTGAAACAAGAAGAAAGACCACTTTTCCAAATTGGTTGCAGAGCAAATTTTTGCCAGCCCCCATTTTGTGACAAACATACATTTAAACAAGCACACAACTACACATCCCACTCTGCTGGATTTGTATGAAGGCAGTGTGTTGGATGGACCCTCTCACCTCTCATATGCAAATAACTTTCCCCCATGCAGCTATATGATTGGCTTGCTGTTATTAATATTCTGCCAGCGTGTGACTTCCTTTAGCCTGGAGTTACTGTGCCAACAGGCAGCACTAAAAAGGGACTTTGTCAATGTTTGATGTCTCGTGAAGTGTTGCTGTGTGTGTGGGTGTGTGTGGATGTGCGTGCGTGCGTGCGTGCATGCGTGCGTGCATGTGTGCCTTTGTGTGTGTGTGTGTGTGTGTGTGTGTGTGTTTGTGTGTGTGTTTGTACATGTACCAAACCTTGCTTGTGTTGTAGGGGCTCTGGTCCCATGACCAAATCATGTTTGTAGTGTTTTTATTCATTGTAGTTTGTTTTGGATTTCTGTTTTAGTTTAAATGTGTCATCTCTGTAAATGAAGTAAATCTTGGTTACTTCCAAGTCTGAATAAAGGTTGGAATTATCAGAAATTGTCTTGGTGCTTCCATGATTTTAGTACTTGGTCACAAGTTGCCATAATATTCATGAAAATTTTAGGGTGAGGACTTGATATGAGGTCAAGGCATAACATTGAGTGTAAGATCACTCCTTTATTTACACAATTTACATTTCATGTTTACCTTTCTATAGTTATGAATCAAGACTAAAATTCTATCTTATAGATCAGGCCTGGCCAACCTGTGGCTCCCAAGCCACATGCGGCTCTTACGTTCATGTTGATTCTTGTATTTGTGTGTTGGTTTTTTTTTTGCTGTGCGCGGAGAACACTGGAGCGGCACGTGATTGCACAAGTAAAAAACACACAAACACAAAAGTCGACATGAACGTAAGAGCCCCATGCGGCTCAGGAGCCACAGGTTGGCCAGGCCTGTTATAGATGTACGTTTTTACTTTATTTTCTGTGCCTTGTTTGGTTTACTACTGGCTACAGATACAATAACGCTTTTCATTATTCACGTAACTATGTATTACTGTAAATATGATCTTATATTATCCTTATCTTGTGTTTGTTGTGGTTAGGATTGGAGTCATGGTTCAGGAAATTAGGCAAATTAAATCACGTCCTCTAATGTGATAGAAACATGAAAACATTCAACCTCATTTGGTCAGGGGAGGACACTTTTTCCTGCAAGAAGAAGGGTGATAATGAAGAAGTCTTTTTCTCAATAAGATATGAATATTAAGATGATCTTGAAAGAAACCCCATTTTGTGCTGTCTCTGTCTAGAAAGCCTAACATGGCAGGCTTCCGGACTTAGTACAGGTCTGGCTTATGGTTGCCGTTAAAGTTTAACTCGATATATCGATGTTCATTTAAGCCCGGGTTACTACAGACGTCTGTTTCTGCTCGTAAACAACAAACATATAAGCTGAATCATATAAGACAAACAATACAAAGTACAGGGATTTGACGTGTAGACTAAATAAGCTGTGACATATTTGCCTGTGGCCATCCTTCAGTCACCCATCGTCACACTAAGTCACCCTGTCACTACTGTATATCAACAGTGGCAGCATAAGCAATGTGTTCTCTACACCAATCAGAGGGTTTGTCATGACAAGTGCAGAAGGACCTCTTTGCTATGTGTAGTAGATGTGTGTTTTGTTTAGGTAAGAGTAAATTAAATCCCTTAAACTGAGCTAGTGACCCTCTGTAATATATTTTGTTTGGCAGAGCACTTCTGGATTCCCCCCCCCCCCCCAGGTGCCCCAGGGTTTTTGTGCAGAGAAAAGTGTAAGGCAGCATTTTCTAAATTGAAGTCAATACGGGTAGCCCATTTATCCACAAACACCCGTCACAGGTGCAAGTGTGGGCAAACCCACCCACAATGACAAGTGTGTGGGCACTCGTGCGCACACACACACACACACGCACACACACACACACAAACATGTATACACATACAAAGATCCAAGTTCCTATCAAAGGCAGAATGAATAATTTACAAGACACATTACTTTTAAAGTAAAACAGAGTCATATCTTACTCTTTATGACACGCTGTTTGTATCAACGAGAGAGAGAGAGAAATGACAGATCTTTGGGAAATCAGCTAATTTAGCGATTCAGGAGCTTAGAATTCTCACATATTGCTGAAATGTGCAGTAACATAAAGAAAGCGGCACATTATATATTGAGTTATCAGTCTGGATTCAACCCTGGAGCCAATGATTCATCATGATGGCACTCTCTTACTTCAGTGGATTATTGAGTTATGTTTTTATTTAATTGGTTTACCCTTCCAATCTTATGCTAATAAACCCCTGCACATTCTCTCTCTCTCTCTCACTCCGTATGTGTGTGTGTGTGTGTATATATGTGTGTGTATATGTGCTTGAGTGTGCCCGTATGAAGAGTAAACATTTGCATCTGTTTAATTATGAATCAGTAACCATCATGAAAGTCTTAATGTTGCTCGAACTGCCAAAGTGACCTACTACTTTATTGCTTTTGAAAATTATATATACTCTAATATTGATGTTACGTACAAGAGACGGTTCAACTCCTGTTGCTGTTACACCATTACCATTGGATGTTTTGAGTTTTACCTACGATAAGGCCTGTTTTGTGGTATGTTGTACTATATGTAAATATTGCAAATTCTTAAGTGAAGAAATATTAAGAGATTTACCATTTATGCACTGGTCTAATAAGAATAAGAATAAGAATAAGAATAAGAATAAGAATAAGAATAAGAATAAGAATAAGAATAAGAATAATTTTACTTATCCCAAAGGAAATTGTTGTGCCAGAGTTTCAAGTAAAACATAACAATAATAAATAATAGTAGGAAATTCTATAAACAGTATTAAAAAAGGGGGAAGAATAAGAAATAAAAACAACTGTAAAGTGTCTAAGTAACAAGTCAATGTAAGGTATGTAAGTCAATGTAAGGAAAAAAGTCCCATGACTCTCATTTTATAATATGCTAAAACTACATTTTCCATTACGTTGATAACAATGTTCATTTTTACTTGTAAATCCTTATGCAAGGAGACAGAAGGAAGTTCATGAATGGCTTATGCCCTATTTCGAGAGATCAGTTTGCTCATCCAAGCACATATTCCAAAATAATTTCACTTGTAATAGCTTGCATATTAAATCTGTGTCTGTTCCTAATTTCCTCTAATCAGTGGGAGTAATTAAGATAAATATCAAAATAAAACCATATCCCAAATTTTCTGTGCCTAATGGGGTTTCCTCTATAATTCAAAAAAGTGTATTATCACATTTATTGAGCAACATGACGCCAATAACGAATAAAATCAGAATGTAATCCAAGATGCAGGACAGGATAAATGTCCCTCAGCTGTCACGAACATTTGATTAGATGACCGACATGTAGTTTCCAGAAATATCCAAAAATAGTAAATACAGTGATGATGTGTTTTGCCTCTTGTTGTGATGTAACTCATTCCGTTTGTTTTAGATATCAACACTGAATATCCCAAGTCATTATACGCTCTTTGTAAACCGGAATAATATTTTCCAGCACCGCAGCAATACCATCACGGTTCTAACTCTGCTTGTACAGAACAGCTCCAGACATCACTGTATGCGCCACTTTCACGAGAAGCACTTCTTTTGATGCCAGAATACAAGGCAATGCTTGCTGTGATTCTTCTGCTACATGTCCTTTACTGCACACAGCATTGGGGGCGTCCTCCTGTCTCCATAAATCACTTTTCACCTTTCTTTCATTTTCTCTTACAAGACCGTAGATCTCAGTTGGACAGGATAGCTTGGATAATCCTTCTGGTTAGAGATGACCTTCAGATTATCAGTGTGTGATGCCCAAAAAAAATACAGATTAATTGATGAAGATGCTTTGGACAACCCCTTTGAACTGCGTGACTTCGAGACGCCAGATGGTGCGAAGCAATGACTTCATTATGCACGACTGCTTGTGGTCCGTCACCGTGTACGGGCTATGCGTTGGTGTGTGTCAAGGTGCATTTTTGAGTAGTGGCATATAAAGGCTGGAGGTTGAACATGCAGGGAGACGACACAAACTTGTCACAGAACAACCCTAGTTGGTCAATGGGATCAAACCATTTTGCTCAGGGGCGGAGGTGCAAAACTGCGGCCCGGGGGCCACATCCGGCCCGTTGGTCTTTTTTTATCCGGCCCGCCAAAGATTGGTACAGAATTCATGCTCCATGTGAACGATTGAATGATTGGATCAATGAATGTGGGAACTCAAAGAGGAGGTCATTTCATTTTTGGAGTTACTTGAGAACAGCTGAATGACACAGATTGGCTTTGTGATTTAGCCTTAACAGAGGACATATTGACACACATGAATGAGCTGGATGTGAAGCTACAAGGGAAAAACCGGTTTGTGCATGAAATGCAACCAAACGTCAGAGCCTTCAAAACCGAGCTGGTTATATTTTCAAAGCAAATGTCAGGCAATGATCAGACAAATGTCGGCGAGTCTGATATGTGCTGTTAAATGCGTTTTTTTGATATACAGTGGTATGAAAAAGTTTGGGCACCCCTGATCATTTTCAAGATTTTCCTTTTCCTATAGCAGACAAACATAGTGATATTTGAGAAGTGAAATGAAGTTTATAGGATTTACAGAAAGTGAGCAATAGTTATTTAAACAAAAGTAGGCAGGTGCATAAATTTGGGCACCTTTGTTGTTTTATGGATTTGAATACCTTTAGCACTAATTATTGGAACACAAAATTTGTTCGGTAAGCTCATTGACCCTTGACTTACATACACAGGTGAAGCCAATCATGAGAAAGGGTATTTAATGTGGCCAGTTGCATCTGTCAAATTTTAAAAGTCAATGCGGCCCCTGAGCCAAAAAGTTTGCCCACCCCTGTGCTAAACACTACACCAGTATACCTCCCCTTATAGAAAAACTGTTAAACCCAAAAAAAGTCAACATGGAGATAGTCGTAGCGGAAAAAAATCGCCTTTCCAAAATGTGACTAATACTGCAGACACTGTGATGTACCTGCATTCAGTAGAAAAGTTCTGCACTTAATTTGAACATATTCATAAAGGCAGGGCGCATTGTAAGCACTCCAATGTTATAGCAAGAGAGTTCTAGATTGTTTGCTCATTGGGTTCTTTCTGTGAACACTTTATATGTTCTTCCTGTGCAGACTTGGGTTCATCCTGGGTGCCCCGCCTTCCTCACAGGGACCAAATACATGCATTAGTTTAATTGAAGGCTCTAAATTGTCTGTATGGTTGAATGCAAGACAGAATTGTTGTATGTCTATAAATATGGCCCTGTAATTGGTGTCTGGACCAGAGTTAACCCTGCCTCTTGCCCACTGCCAGCCTCAATTGGCCATGTAAGCAGGATAAGGGGTATAGATAATGGATGGATGGTTTATATTTATGTTAAAAAGGGTCAGTAGATTGTAATTTGACAAATTTGCATGTGTATATACATATAAATCATTGTGTTTTACAATAACAGGTTAATACTGGTGAAATTCAGGCAGCAATAATTTACAGTTACATGCTGCGTATTTCTTCTGTGAGCCGCTTCATTATGAGCTGTGCTGTGAATTTTCTATACTGATTTATATGCAGGACCTAACCTTGCTGTTTCTGATGGGGATTACGTGCTGTAAAGGCAGGGTAATTTGATATGCATTGATTGAGTCAGGAGCCAATCTGAAATTGAGGAATTGTAGTTATTGCTATTGATTTTAATAACTAGGCTGTTACAGTTCATTCTTTGCGGCTTTAGTCGATACAGAAAGTAAACTGTTCCCCTTTCTGAAGGAGGAGCAGCACCTGATCCGTTATTTCATTGTTATATGTTGTGATATACTTCACTACATTCCACAACAGATCCTCAACTGTTGTTTGTCATAATGTGGCTGATAGCCAGTGATCTACTTAATACAGTAAAAGAGTAAATGCATTAAAAAGGACACAGAAATGTATATACAATGTATGTAATGAGCTAAAAATGTATGTTCTATACATTTGCTGTATGGATTGATGTGCAGAGCTGCTTGGTGTTTTAGCTCAGATTTGGTTTCAGTCTTTTCAATAACTCCAAAAAGCCTGTTAAATTAATGTAATCTATAGAGATCCTCACCAAATATTATAATAGATTGAAAATTATTGGAATGAGGATTCATAGCAAAGTGGATTTTTAGCAGCACGCTTAGTCAAATCACCTGGTCACCTCTTATATATACACACACACACAAACACTAACACATAAACACATATACACATACATAAATAGAGATACATATAAGTAGAAATACACATAGATATACTCACACACATCTATCTATCTATCTATCTATCTATCTATCTATCTATCTATCTATCTATCTATCTATCTATCTATCTATCTATATATATTCATAATGTAAAGCATGCCAGCTATGCAGATATGCAAATGCCTGTGCACATTGTTTACATGACTGTGTTTTCACCAGATAGTTATCTCCAAAAAGCTGATAAGCTTAGAAGAGTGTGTGATAAACATTGAAAAATTAGGATAAAATCACAAAGTATTCAAGACTCACATTTCCCTCCCATGCACATCCCAAACTGATAACATGCAAATTCAATAAGGAAATATGTTGTATCTTTATACCTACATTTACATAAACACAGACACAGACACAGACACACACACACACACACACACACACACACACACACACACACACCACCACCACTATTAGGTACAGATTTGTTGAAATGGGAATTAATATAAAATTGGCTAAATCTGTCATTGGTTAATGGGCAGTGAAGACATAAATATAGGAATAGTTATGTATGGCATATGTAACAAATTATATCAATAATCTCCTCTAGTTGTAAGTTGTAAATCCTGATTGATCAGATTTCATGACAGCTAATCAACTGGGACACACAGATTTTGTATTGATTGTGCCTATTTTTTTTTTTCTTAGTTATTCTGCATCCTGGGAATGCTGAACATATTTCTTCCAGAGGTCAAAGTACTCAGCATATCATTAATGAGATGTGTTATTAAGTTGTTGCACTATTCCTGTTTTGGTTTGCCACATCCCAAAAATTACATTCATTTTCACACCTGGTTTGTCTTGATTGAGAGGTATTCAAATAGTTTTCATCACATGATTTTTGTAGAACATCACATTTTTAGACCAACATATCCACCTGCACGCAGAAAAACTGGTGGATTTGATAATTCAATGATGGGGTAAATGCTGGATTCAATTATCACTGCACCAGATCAAAATTAACAAAAGTATGAATACCTCCCATCTGGTGACTAGTATTGGACCTGTAACAAGGACAGTTTTACAGTATCTTAAATCTATATTTCAGCTATAACCCCTCACAAACTTTACCAATAATGTCGCAAATTAAACAACTGAAGAACAAGTAAATTAAAAAAACACCTCCAATCTGTTGAATTGCATATTCCTGGTATTTGAATATGCCTAATGGTTAGATAAAATACTCATTGCTTGAGAGTGTATGTTAAAAAAAAAAAAAAAAACATATCTAAAGTTTCTATTTTGAGAGAACTGAAAACAGAATATAAGCCCAAGCATGTAATGAGAAATTGTGACATCTAAACACATGCAAGTAACGGAGCTACAGTGAACATCTTCCTCGTGAGTTTTACATTGCAAGCCACACATTTCCGGATTTGAGACTGCAGTAAACATTTCACAGGATAAAAAAAAGCAAAGAGATAAGAGGCAACATGCCGCCAAATTAATTCATATTCAGTGAATGCATGCACCAATGTTGTTTATAGCAATCTGATATGCTGTCATAAATGTTCATTGACACTCGTATTTTGGGTTCATATACTTGTTAAGATTTTATAGCAGCATTCACTCGGTTTATGATGAGAAATGAGCGTGATCTGTTTTGGTTAGTCAACTTTATGTTGTCGAAAGCAGAGTTGTCCATGGATTTTACTAATCGCTGGTAAATGACAAGATCTATTGTTGTTGGTTGAATAAAACTGATTATATAAATCCTTTATTATCTATATCAAGTGCAACATATATCTGATATACATATCACTATGCAAATAGTGTATGTCTTTTTAACACGTAAAACAACTGAGTAATCAAGGGATATTCCTTCAGGCAGTAAGCCATTTTTAGGAAATAATACAATAATAATGGCAGTAACTAACTGAATAACTGGCAAACCCCATGAATATTCTTCTCTTGTTACCCAAATGTTAAACAATGACACCAGAGATGATTCTTATTGATGACTATGAGTTATCAGTGGTATTTACTTGGTTGTTAACACAGATTAAAATGATGATTAATAATACAGGAAGAAGCATCTCATCACTGTCTGATAGAGATCTGGGTGCAAACTAAATTGAGTTATTCAGATATGCGCGCAGAATTATCTATCGATAAATAAATCATTAACTATGCATATAATTTTATGAAAAATTTGCACAGCCCTGGATTACAGCACTCTCTCTCTCTCTTATTGTGCGTGATTAACTTACGGGAGTAAATCTACAAATAAGTTTGTACCAGCGTGGTGCACTTGTCTCACATCTGACAGTAATTTACTTTTGCCACCATTCTGCATGGCTGGATAAGGATCTAGTGCTTGTCTTCAACCATGTCACAAATCATTACAACTAACATTACACATAGGCAGGCATGTTTTGGATTAGTGGCTCACCTCTAGGACATTTGATCATTTAGTTTGATCGCTCACAGCCTAATTAGTATCATTGTTATGCCCAGGCTTTTTAACCCATAATCACATATTTGTGACCTGGATTCCCCATTTTGAATTACCTCTATTGGATAATAATACAGCCAATACATCTGAAATGTGATTTGGTTTGTAAGGTGCATTACCCTTTGTTCTTTTAAATGAGTTGTTTTACCTCAAGAAACTCCCCCTGTTGTTATATATCTCATATTTATATTGAATTTGAGATGCATATCTAAATCCGTCTTCATTAATGTTAAAGTTTGATTTTAACCAATGCATTTGTCTTAATTATGTAAAAATATTTTGTCTGAGTATGCCAGTCTCTGTAGTAAATTGTATTCAGGCCTCTGTTGTTCAAAAAAAAATGATGGAGCAAGGGCTTAAAGTGTTAAAATCTGACAAAAGTACAAAAAAAAAGGAAAGAAGAAAGATTTTATAATATTCCAAACACAACCTCAAAATAGCAAACTGCATGCGACGTCAGTGTTTGTATTACAAAGAGATATGCCTGTCCGTCTCCACTGGACCCGTAGTTTCATTCTTTCAAAATCTTTACTTATGGCTTTTCCCTTCGGGGGTCCTCTTCTTCTCTCACACCAACTAACTCATGTTCTCTTTCACAACATCCATAAATCTTCTCTTTGGTCTTCCTCTAGACCTCCTGCCTGGCAGCTCCAATTCCAGCATCCGCCTACCAATATATTCACTATCCCTCCTCCGGTCATGATCGAACCATCTCAGTCTGGCTCCTCCGACCTTCTCTCCAAGACATCTAATATGCCCTGTCCCTCTGATAGAGTCATTGCCAATGCAATCCATCCTCGTCACTCCCAAAGACAACCTCAACATCTTCATCTGCTACCTCATGCTCTGCTTCTCTTCAATGCCACCCTCTACAAACCATACAGCATCACTGGTCTCACAACTGTCTTGTACACCTTTCATTTCAAACTGCCTGGTATTCTTCTATCGCATAATACACCCGATACTTTTCTCCCCCCGATCCAACCTACCTTACCTTGTCTCTTAACCCCTTTCCACACTCTCCATCGCACTGGACTGTTGACCCTGAGTGCGTAAAATCCTCCACCTTCTTTATTCCCACTCCCTGTAGCCTCATCATTTCACTTCGGTCCCTCTCATTCACACATATATATTCAATCTTGCTGCAACCAACCTTATTTCCTCTCCTTGCCAGAGCATACCTCCCCCTCTCCAGATTTTCCACCACCTCTTCCCTGCTCTCACTACAGATCACAATGTCATCTGCAAAACATCATAGTGCACGGAGATTTCTGTCTAATCTCTTTTGTCAGCCTGTTCATCATCACTGCAAACAAGAAGGGGCTCAGAGTTGATCCTGATGTAGTCCTGCTTCCATCCCTGAACTGCGCTGTCACGCCTACGGCACACCTCACCACTGTCTCACATCCTGCATTAATGTCCTTTACCAGTCTAACATACCTCTCAGCCACGCCATAGTCCATCTCCTGGCATCCTGTCATATGGCAATACTTCTCTACCTGCATTCTTAAAGTACTGTATTCTTTCTAGACATGAAACCGTACTGCTTCTTACAAATGCTGACTTCTGCTCTCAGCCTAGTGTCCACTACTCTTTTCAATGACTTCATTGTGAGGCTTATCAACTTTATTCCTCTATTTTGGGGGCGGCACAGTATGTAAAGCAATCATCTTTGGAACCAAACATTCCTGGTTCGATTCCCGGCTCCTCTGAGTGTGTCGAAGTGTTGTTGAGCAAGACACTGAACCACTAACTCTTCCCCTGGTGCTGGTGGACGGCACCCTACTGCTCATGGTTCATTCATGACTAGTTGATTGCAGAGAACGAATTTCCCCACAGGGATTAATAAAAGCTAAATTATCATTGTAGTTGTCACAATTTTTCAAATCTCCCTTATTTTTAAAAATGGGTATCATCACACTTCTTCTCCATTCTCTAAGATCCTATTGAATAATCTTACCAGAAACCCTACTGCTGCCTCCGCTAGACACTTCCATACCTCCACAAGTATATCATCAGGAAATGATTGTCGTTTCACTCCTCATCTTCGATGCCCTCCTCACTAATGCTTACTAATCTCTGCTACTCAATGATAGTCATCTCTTCAACCCTTCCCTCTCTTTCATTTTTCACATTCATCAGCTATATTTTCATTCAAGGTACTCTTTCTATTTTCCCATCACTCATTTAGCATCTGTCAATACATTTCCCTCTCTATCCTTTATCATCCAAACCTGCTGTACATCCTTTCCATCCCTGTCTCTGTTTTGCCAACCTGTATAAATCATTCTCTTCCTCCTTACCGTCCAACCGAGCATACAAGTCATCATACGCCCTTTGTTTGGCCTTTGCGACCTCTATGTTTACTTTGGGCTATATCTCCCTGTACTCCTGTCTGCCCTCAGTCCCCTCAGTGTCCCACTTCTTCTTTGCTAACCTCTTCCTCTGTATATACTCCTGCACTTCCTGATTCAGCCACTAAGTCTCTTCATCTACTTTGCTTCCAGATGACACACCAAGTAATCTCCTACCTGTCTCTCTGATCACATTAGCTGTAGTTGTCCGGTCATCTTGTAGATCTCCCTGGCCACTCGGAGTCTTTCTCAACTCGTCTCTGAAAACCACTCAACACTCCTCACTCCTTTCAGCTTCCACCACTTCATGCCTAGCTCTGCTTTTGTCCTCTTGATCTTCCTTGTCATCCTATAACCCACCATCCTGACTCCAAAATTTGTCCTTCTCCTCTAACTCACATCGCACCTGTAGGGTATAGCCCCTAAAAACATTGAGCATCACACCCTGAGTTTCCAGTTTTAGACTCACAAGTCTATCTGACACTCTTTTCAACACCTGAACATTCCCAAGAAAGTCCTCCTTCAATATAACTCTCATTCCATTTCTCTTCCTGTCAATGCCATGATAGAGGAACTTAAAACCCTGCTCCCAAGCTTCTAGCCTTGTGACCTTTCAACCTTGTTCCCTGGACACAGTATATCCACCTTCTTTCTCTGCATCATGTCAACCAACACATTAAAAGTCGCTTCTCCGAGTCCCAAATTCTTGCCTTTTCTCTTCTCTCTCCGTTTCTGAACACACATTCCTCCTCTCCTTCTTCCACCCACAGTAGCCCAATTTCCTCCGGTACTCTGTACGTTATCAGCACCAATGGTGGTCGTTGTTCACCCAAGCCTTGGCTGATCTGGTATGAGATTTGTAGGTTTGATTTGCGTATGTGGTTTTGGTACAAGTTTTACACTGGATGTCCTTCCTGACACAACTTCCTCACTTGGCTAAAACGTGTGTCCCTTCCATCACAATTTGCATTATAATCTCTCTCCCTTTATTTTATTTCATTACATTAAAGTCCCACATAAAAGCTGAGTTATTGTTGTAAAAATATCGATGATCAAGCACTGTTCTTTTGCGGCCTCCGTAGCAATAAAAGACCACTTGAAGCAAGCATCTCAGTTGTTTTAAACAAATGCAAGTTGTTGCTGATACATCAGTGAAGTCATTGGTGAATTGTAAACAGAGGACATTTTTATACAAGTACTTACATAAAGGTTAAAAACATGTATGCCTGAAGTTCTCATAAGGGAGTTAGAATCTGCCGTCTCACCTGTTAGACACTCATGGAAACTTGATATACAAGTTATCTGGTCAGCCTGACACCTCTTATACTCATACATATATTGGGACTTAATTGATGGACAGTTAGTCAAACTTGTCAGATCATACCTTCCCTCATAAATCCTGAGATTTATGCTGCCTTATGTTTGTCAAATTCTGACCATTTTCTGAATTTCACGATAAAGTGGCCTGCTCACGCTCACTATTCCTTGATTGCACCATTGTCCTTAAAGCTGACTCAGTCAGAATCATCCAATGATACCAGGCCACATCGATTCACAAAATTAACCTGATGTGCTATCGCACTATATCAGCTATGATGATTAACCCCCTTTACGCCTCATGGCAGTAGAGGGCAAAATCCATATCACATTGATCCAATCAATATAGACACTAATAAAGAAATCAAAAGGAATTTTAATATATGGGAGAAAAAAAGTGATCTAACACACTTGACTGAATAGCAACCTCCATGCCAAAAGGTTTAAGCCGTAAGAGGAGGCAAATCATTATTTTGATTATATAATTCGAAACGGAAAAGGGTAAGATCATAAATTCGGCATTCGAGGCAGGGGTTCACTCTGGACCAGCAGCCAGTCGATCACACAGCCACATTAAAAGACGTACAACCACGTCTCATTCACACATCTGGGCAATTTAGGGTCTCCGATGGACTTACTTTGGATGTTGAGACGAAACCAGAGTACGTGGATGAGAACACGCAAACTCCCCACAAAAAGGCCCCTTTTTGGAATCTACCAGTGACCTTCTTGCTATGAGGTGGAAGTGCTAACTACTGCGCCATTGTGTCGCCCGTCATTTCATCATTTTACATTTTATTCGTCAAATTAATGCATTATTTATCGATAAATTGATCGTGAGTCTCCAAGTTATCAGCACATCAATTCTTTTTTGATGTTAGTTTATGGATATTATGATATTAACTCAGTATATATATATATATATGTATATATATATCATTGCATTTAATGTATCTAAATAAGCATAAGCAAGTACAACTAATTCATGTTTAGAGGAATAAGTAAATGAAGATCTTTCAATAACTGAAAGCGTTGTTTTCGAAGATCAATCAATTTACCCCAATTAGAAATCGAAATATTTTTAATTTCTTAACTGAAGAGCCAAATTTCAGCGGTAGTGAGAACTGTTTTACTTCGGATGGATAATAATCTACTCCCACTCACCACCTGTTACGGTGCTTTTTTCATTCACTTCACATGAGATACTGGATCGTCAGTTCCTCCTTTCGAATCACAATTATCGGCTTCAGAGTACAAATGAAAATTCAAGGCACTTTGAGTCCCTCCACATCACCAAATGGATCAATCCCATATACCGTCAAATTTTGCTCTCCACTACGTTGAGTCATGCACTTGATCAAAAAGTGTAGCGGAGTGTTATAACAAATCAAAGGCAACATTTTTTGTTGCAATTTTTGATTGCAACACTCATTTAAAAGCTTTGACTTAATGGGATTCTTTTTCTTTTCTAAAATCTTTTCTTTTTTAAATTATTCATATCTTTCTTATCAGCTTAAAGCCAAAAGTTGGACCAGTGAGCTTGCAATTGGCTCCTCTGTCCTCCTCTGCATCATTCTAATTTTGCACACACTCCGAGCTGCAGAATTTCATTGTGTCGGCACAATGATAATTGAAAATTTTGAGTCTCGAATGAGACTTTAGTTCATGTGAATGACACAATCCAGGAAACCGTGTTACCCTCTGGTCTAATGAGTGGTACAGCGTATGCTGAAAAACATTCCTTTGGCCGAAAAAATATCAATCTGCCAAATCCGAACAAACAAACAAAGCATTTTCCGGACTTCCGGTTGCTTTATGAATGTCAGCCTAAAACATTGTTGTTCAATTACTTCACCAAAAGCACGTTCTAGCCAAGTTCCAATAGCTTCACTGAATGATACCAAATGGCACCAGATACTCACATACAGATAGTTTGAATGATTTGTCAAACAAACAGTGATCCAAAAACCACCCGGAAGAGTTCAAATAAATGCACAAACTTCGATCTAAAGTTACTCTCTAGCTTGATTACCATATATTGAAAAAAAAAAAAATCAAATTCATCAGTCCATGCAAACAATTCTTCTATTATTTCATTCATAATCAACCGCTTATCTTGCACTTTGGGTTGCAGGGATGCTGGAGCCGATCCCAACTGTCATTTGGTGAGCGGCATCATGCACCCTCGATCGGTTGCCAATCGATCGCAGGGCAAACAAACAAACAAGATCAACAACCTTTCACTCTCAGATGCCAATATGGAAGATAATCTTAGTGAACCTAGAAAATTCATAATTCCAAACTTTTCTTCACAAATCCATTAATTGCAGTCAGTGCAATCTTAGCAATTGTCATCGAGAAACCGATCAAACATTTCAAACTCACAGTCAAAGGGTGTGAACTTTGTGGCAGGAAGAAGTGGTAAGAAGATCTGGGTATTCAATAACACATCAGCCTGCTCTCCTATTCATATCCCTCATGTTCTCTCCTGTCATTTGTTTTGTGCAATTATCAGTAAAGAAGATATAGTAATGATTTTAAACTTTTATGCCCAACATAGGGGTTGCTGTTTTCCTAGGATTTGATATGAACCGATGTTGTCCACAGAAGTCACTCATGAACTAAATTACTTCTACATCTGTTCTTACTATGAATTGACGTCTCACAGCTCGATCTGACCTTGCAACCACCCTCACCAGGGTAAAGATCAGGCCTGCAGTAGCAATGCGTAGCTCTGTCCACCAGAGGCTTCTCTCAAGCAGCAGGAGGCAAGAACACATTTTGGATTCCCTTTCAATATCAGAGCAGCCCTTGTGATCACCTATACCTGACACAAATCTGTTCACCCGGTTGAGTAAGAAACTTTATTGAATAATTTCACTCTCACAATATTTCCTGGGTCAGATCGGTTTGTCACCTCATGTCCAGGCAGCTGGATTCACGGTCATCCATCATATTCGATCAATTCATCTTCAATAACACCCAAAGAAACCATTCAAGCCAGATTCAAGGGCAAAACTGTGAGGATAATTGTTGGGATTCTAAAAGAGTCTTTCAATTGTGGTTGAATTTCAGAAAACAGCGGTTGCCACGTAGAACTGGGTGCAAACCTTGACGGAGATGTTCATCTTGCGGAGCGGCCGAATGAAGAACATCGTCAGGTGCGGTTGCTGGAGACGCTGCTGCCCGGAAACTTCACCGATTCCACCATCTGCACTCGGAAGGAGTGGTAGTGTGACGGGATGGATGTCTGCGGAAATCCACGACAAACTATGACCAACTCTACCGTTTTGTTGGTGTTGAGCTCCGGGTTGTTAACTGTACACCGTGCTGCCAGCTGTGACAACATGTCTCGAGAAGTCATCCACAGAAAGAAAAAAAAAAGCGCCTCCAACAACGGTCTTACTGTTTTGGGAGTCAGGAAGCTGCGTTGGTCCAAGATGTTGGCCGAATAATTCACCTTGGGTTGGCAAAAGATGACCTTTCTCAGCCAACAGAAGGAGGATAGAGTTACTCTTACAAGTATTTTCTGCGTGCGGGCCAGTCACAGATTTTCTCCTTTATCATTCTTTTCTATTCCAACAAACCCGGTAAAGTCAAAATGTATTTACATCAGGAACAAATGGGGGAAACTGCTAACACAATGACATTGATCGCTTTCAAGTTCTGAAGAGAGCGCAATCCTCCTGACTGAATACCCAAAGGCAATAGTCAGGATTGTGTGTTTCACAGGCCTGGAGTTGGAAGCTTATTCCCCTTTTGGATAATAGATTGAAAGCCAGATTTAATGCCTTTGATTGCCTCCATTGGAAATTGATGCTGTTTTATTCCTGGCAAAACTTTTAGTTTCTGAGTTTAGAGCAGAGACATTAACACCAACAATTAATAAGAAAAAAATCTCTTGATCGGGACTGACCACTGCAGGAAAATCAGTTTGATGACTTTTTACTTTTTCTATCATTTTTGTGACCATTTCCTTTATATTTATGTTTATCAGCTACAATAAATCCATTCTCTGGCCAATCACTTTTTCACCTATTGTTTACACTGCAGTTACAATTAATCAAGGATATTTTATAGTATTTATAGTAAAAGCAACAATATTTACTTTGCTAGCCTTTAGCTATCAGGGCAGTGGTTCCAGTTTTAATGAAAGGAAATGAATCCTTTCTATTATTTTTTATGTATTCATTTAATCGGTAAAAAACAACTTTAAAGTGTAACAGGATTTTGGTACAATTTTATTAAAAATTGCGTGATACCATTTTTCAGGGGTTTGTACTTGCATATGCATTTGCAGAGACAGTCAAAATACCAACACATATGTATAATATATACAATCAGCCAGATATTGTGATCTTATCAAGGAGGTACTTATTAAAACACAAGACTGCAATTATGTTCAATGCTACTCAATAAGCTTCAGAACTCTGTTATTTTTTTCACCTCATTTCTTCTATTTTATGGCAAGAATTTTAACTCCTTATTCTCCCGGCCTCTTTTGAGCTTCTGTGCTGTAAAGTCATCCAGGAGAGGGACGTATCAATTCAAACACAAGGTATCAACTCTTCATAAAACAATATTCTATTAGATGATACTTTTTCATTTTTTTTTCTTACTTTTTCATTTTATCTGTTGATATTCAGCAACAAACAAACATGGAATGTTTGAAGAACAAAAACAGTTATACCCTTTGAGTCTCTGTGAAAAGACCCTGCTCTTTCATCAAAACATAGATGATCTGGCACTGATTTGTTGTGTTTTACCCCCTTGCAATAAAGCATAAAAGCATAAATCTCAACTGTCTTATACAATGCACTTGTGATAGAAGTTATGTGAGAGAAATCGAATGCCTCCCTATGCTACTTAGCACACATAGGGGATTTGTGTCAAATTGCTTTAGTTAGAAAACAGGCACACAGATATCCATGGTCTCCTGCGAGACATGGGTATAATAAGAGTCTCAAGACCAGTTTCCCTTCCTTTTTTTTTAATCTGCTGTCTCATCTTCCAGACCTGCAAAAAAAAACAACAACAAAAAAAAAAAAGTCATCGGGTCATCTCTGCACTTGTACATAAGTTGGGAAAAGTTTTCATTTTCTATACCAACAAACTAGAATCACTTTAAATCATTTCTTTTTTTATGTTTGGCAGAATGAAAGAAAAGGTGTACAAGACAGTGGTGAGGTGGGTGATGCTGTGTGGCCTAGAAATAGTTACAATGAAGAGGCAGAGCTGGAGGTCGTAGACACGAAGATGCTAAGGTTCTCCTTTGGAGTGATAAGGATGGATAGGATCAGGAATGAGTCCATCAGACAGCACATGTTAGATGTTTTGGAGAGAAGGTCAGAGAAGCCAGACTGAGATGGTCGGGTCATGTACAAAGGAGGGATGGTGAATATATTGGTAGACGGATGCTGGAATCGGAGCTGTGGGCAGGAGGTCGAAAGGAAGACCAAAGAAAAGATTTATGGACGTAGAGGGAGAGGATATGAAGTTTGTTGGTGTGAGAGAGGAGGATACAGAGAAAAGGGTTAGATGGAGAAGATTGATTCGCTGCGGCGACCCCTGAAAGGAAAAGCCGAAAGGAGAAGAAGACTCTTTTTCGCTTTAGATTCGTGAGGCTCTTATCAAATACTCTGACTGAAACTTAACTCGGCTAATTTGCAAATAAAAACAACGGACGTTGACAGATTTTTTTTTTATATGATAAGACATGATTCTGTGTTTACTTCTGTATGTTGTAACTGAAGGAATCAACTTGGGCCGCATATCTATCTTCAGTATCATCAGCATCCAATGAAATGCAGCATCGATGAAAATGATTATTATTGGCTGGTCTGCACGAGGACACACCCTGTGGATGCACAGCGAGAAGAAATAAATGCTAAGAAGACGTGGAGAAGAGTGTGGACGTGCACTTGTAAGTTGAAATGGATGGAAGGATGACACGACGGCCGCCGGGAACGCTCTAAAACCCCACTATATTAACATCTACTTTAAAAAGGCTGTATCGGTCGCCCCCTAATACAAATGCAAAGTGTGTAAGCTGCTGTTTACCTTGACATACTGTGTTAAGAAAGGGCGGTATACTGTTTGCTGGCTTAAGTAAATGTACCATGGTATTATGGCCAGCAGACCATGAACAATTTTGAACCTTTCAAAGGTTATAGTACTCACATTCTCTCCCTCTCTCTCTCTCTCTCTCTGCACCATTGCTCTTCTCACTTTCTAATACACACTCACTCTCAACTATCTATGAGGCCCATTAGCAACCCTGCTGAGGCTCTGGCTTTTACATTGCAATACCAAAGACCTCCAGTGAGGAGAAGGAGTGGCTCTGCCTTTTCTTGCCCTCCTTCTCATGTACAAAGTGAGTAGGGGACTTTTTAAAAGATGCCAATGCAAGGTAAACGCAGTCAGCATGTGCAAATCTATATTTGCAGAGTTGGCGTATGCAGTGCTGAATAAAGCTCCATCACAGGATTAAAATAGGTTGCAATTTCCTTTATTTCCAACCCGGAATGTGTGTGCGACACACTCACCGTGCTTCAATCGATTTCAACAATTTTTCAGGGTAGTGGAGGGGCGCATGTATGAAATGGCATGTTTCTGCTTAGTTATGTTTGTGTGCATGCTGACTGGAAGTGGATTCTTATCTGTGGGTGTGTGGGCCAGCGTTAAAGTCTTTAAGTCTTGTGGAGGTGTATTTGGAGAGAGAAATATCAATATGTTACAAGATTTTTTTTTGATTGTTTCTTTCTTTTCTCCTTACTGCTATCTTTGACTCCGTACACCCAACAGCCTTAGAAGGATTAAATCGGCAATAAAGAGCTCAATCCATGTTTGTGTAAAAGACATGAGACATATTAACAGCACCCACACAAATAGCAGTATTAAGGCTCTCGCCATTTCTATTTGTTCTGCAACTTTTATTTTATCTTGGAGTGCATCTTATACACAAAGCTCCCATGAATTTGAGTGTTTGTATCCAAAAACAGCTGGAGAGGATAATATAAGAGACAGGTTAAGTACAGTATGTTGCTTGCAGCACCTTGAAAAGTGCATACTTAGATCCTCCGCAAATGATTTGAAAGTTCTTTATTGCGATTGTTAATGTATTCAATGGAGAAAATAGTCTGCCTATTAAAGCAGCAAGTGGCAGGCCTCCCAGAGCACAAAGCCATATACATATATATAAATGTGTGTGTGTGTGTGTGCCTGTGTGTGTGTGTGTGCGCCAGTGTTCTTATGTCTTTTCTTGAAATTACCCCCCTGAACTGGTTGAATGAGATATTGACTCAATAACATTACTTGTATTTTGCCAGGACTGATCTGTTCAATTTGTTTAGATCACAAAAAATAACCTTTTTGTGGTGCAACCAATCACCCCCTTCTCATGGAGCTCCCACTACATTATCTGTTTCTGCAATTTCATGTGAGGATGTCACAAGTATGATATTATCGCCGATATGTATGATACGTCTTGAAATAAAACAGGTAATTGGTGAGCATGTGATTTAATTAAAAGTTTTCCCATTTGACGAAAGGTGTAAACAGGACATTTATTTCTGATTGATGAAATGAAGGGTTTTGTTGCACATTTCACATCACATGGCAATAAAAAAGGAGCGATTCGTGTATGCGGGTGGTGTGTGTGTGTGTGTGTGTGTGTGTATGTGTGAGCAAGCGAGAGGAAGGGAAAGACAGACAGAGAAAGCGACTTGTATGTGTATGTGTGTGTGTGTGCCTCCATCATGTGATGCTATAACTGGCAGAAAAACTGACAAGAATATTGTTAATAGATGGTAATTGGCAGCCCAGATGCTCATCTTTCTGGCAACAAATGAAAGTCTGTAACTTCACAGAGGCTCTGGCTGACTGTGGGTCACAGCCAGTACGTGGAAAGACAGTCGCAGGCTGCTCTTTACAGGCTTGTATTGACTGATTCGGGTGCGGCATCTGATCATGAAGCAGCTGTTTCTCAACTGAAAGAGAAGTCATCCAAAAAGTGGGTGTGGGCTGGCCATAATTAAGACTGGACCAAAAATGAGCTTATGAAGCCTTTCTTTACATCAGGTGGAGGTATATTGGTTATAAGGTACTGACAACCTAAGTGCATGCCATTATATACATTAATACTCACTATTTAAGGCACAGATAACCAAAAAGAAACGGAAGAGAAGAATAGGTCTTGGAGAAGGTAAGAAAGTGTCTACTGAAAATCAACTAGCCGACATGCTTTTGAATTAAATTAATTTCTGAAGGAATTTCAGACCTTGACACTGGTAAAATCAAATAAGATATCATAATGCATTTATTCATTCATGAATTGTCAGTCCATGCATCCAAATGACTGAAACAAACACTGCATCTAAGGGTAGGGTAAATTATGGACCACATAACTTTTGAAATCCAAACTGCAATGTTTTGGAGGCATTCATTTTCATCACTATGTCAGCGTTTACCTTCAATGTCCAATACTTGCTGATGTGTTAATCTCTCCTCGTTGAACACCAAACAGCCTGCCAGTAGAGATAATATCACACCAAAATTGGAAACTGAATTAATTGCTATTAGATTTTAGTCTGATATCACTTGTATTCAACTGCAGGATTGGGTGTGTATTTAAAAGTGTATTTTTTGGTACAAAATCTCCTAGTTCTATTCAGTGTCTACCTCTCTGTCTCCCCCTCGCTGCTGCTTTTGCTATGTTCTCGTTGTTTCAGGGTTACTCAGGGCACTTTCTAAGCCTTTTTCAGCCAGGGTGCCAATCTGAGTCAATGCCAAGAGAAGCATTAGCAAACCCTACACATGGATATCAATAAACCCGGCTCCGCCTCGAGCATCTACTCTTCAACCATTTTCACATATTCTCCCTCTCCACCCTCCTTAATCTCCACTATTTTGCATTTCATGTATCAAAATGTCAATAAAGTATCCTTCCCACATACTTAACACATCTCTGCATTCAAGGGGACATTTTGCCATCATGAACACTATCAACAGAAATAACTGTACTTATAATGTAATTCCCAGGTACAGAATAACTTGACGTAGCCCGTTTTACAACCACAAACCAATGTTCCAATAAAATAAGGCATGCTGGTGAATTCACAACACAAAGGCAGGTGCTGAATGGAGATTTCTGTACAATTTTGTAAAAGTCCTCATTAGGACTGGATGCAGGTGTGACCATTCTTGGGTAAATCTCACAATAAAAGAGAAACAGCAGCAGAAGAAGAAAACCAAAATACGGGCGCTGCAGAAACTATGCATTTTGCAAACAATTTCATAAAAGTCTCCACTTCTTTACAAATATTTCAAATCGGTAGAAAGGGCCAAATTACCTTGTGTTGGTCAAAATGTCACTCTAGATTTCTGTTTAACTTGCATCTCTTTAAAGTTGTGAAGAAGATGAATTATATAAGAACAAAGTGTGATGATAAAAGTACTACATTTGGCACCATTGGCACTTTTTCAGGCAGGTCATAGTTCTGCAGCATCAATGAATTGCAGCACAGTGTATTGCATTATGGTAAAGGCTTTATGTACTGTATACAGTGCACATACTGAGCAGCTGAAAGACGGGGAATTAAAAGGGAAAGGCATTAAACAAGCAGAGCAGCATTGCTGCTTGCACTCACTTTAACATATGAAATCCATTCAAAAAAAATCCAAATTACCTTCCGGACAGTATACTATAAATGGTATTCATACCATACCATCTTTGTTATTCAACTCAGGATATCAGGATGTGGCTGACAATAGCTATAGAGTAGAATAGAAAATTAAAGAGGTGAACATTAAGTTGTTTAAAGATATACAAGCTAGTGTTTGGTTATATTTAGTTATACTTACTACTATACTACTACTATACTAAATTCAAGAGTGCTTTTCTGGTTGATGAGTGATTGTGGGCTGAGAGGTTTTGGTTTGGGGGTGCCTCTCATTGCCACATGAAAATATATAAAACATTTAGCATATTTCATGTTTTGATCAGCGACGTGCAGTCAGTAGAGGCAGCGGAGGCCCGGCCTCACCTGTCATCATGGAAAGAAAAAAATGCAAAATGAAAAAAACAAAGTAAATGGTTATATTTATTCAGCGATTTGTACTATGAAGTTATTTTCCACGTAGTTTCACCATTTTTAGTTATTCTTTTTTCAAAATCGTTAAAATAAATTCACATTTACCTTTTGAATATGAAGAAGAGACGTGCGGTGACGTGTCAACCAGTTGAGCCCACTCTGATTTGCGCACTGATTCTGCTAACTGTGCTAGCATGCTATGCACTGAGACCATATTGCTGTCACTGTGTATTTCATGATTAAAAAAACACTCTTAATCTATGAACTAAATTTCTATAGTTTAGCTGATGTGTCTAATGTTTTTCGTCAACAACTGTAATGTGTTTCTCGTGTTTCTCATAATCATAAAACGACTGCGACGAGACATTGAGTGAGGCACGCAGTGGCGGTGCCTCATGGTAGGGGGCACCGCTGATCCCAGAGATCCTTCTTACTACTCAGCTACAGAATGATAGAATTAGCAATAGCAAGCAACAGTAAACAGCTAGCAAGTCAAGTGCAGCCATCCAACTATTTTTTTGCCGATCTCATCGGGCTGTATAGCTCACAAACACTGGGGGGTGAATGTAAATCTCCTGGGCAGCTTCTCAACCCTTTGGCCCAGAAGGATCTCATTCAAACTGTTCCTGAGGCAACGAAGTTGCTCCGGCTGGTGGTCACCGTTCCGGCTACGACAGCATCGGTGGAGCGCTCATTCTCGGCACCGAAAAGACTCAAACATACAGTCGGAACAGGATTGATCAAGGACGACTGTCTTTACTGGCGGTGATTTCCATTGAGACAGAGAGACTTTTAAAACTGAAGAAAGAAACAGAAGACTTTGACAAGCAAGTGATCGATGCTTCAGAAGGAGCGGTGCATGGACTTCATTTATAAGTAAAGGTAAGAGATAATAAGGTTTTTTTACATGTGCTTTTTTCTATGCTACGGTTTGTATATGTAAAGAATGCCGATATGATATTTTAAACAAAACAGGTCAACTGCTGCCAATAAAATGGTGAATAAGCTACTCGGTAGCGTTCATGTGTTTGTAAATCTGACTGTGATGACGTCAGTGCCTCACCAGCCATCAACCTCAACGCACGTCACTGGTTTTGATTCATTTTTCATATTAAAATGATTTGGGGATTTAGAATGATTTGTGTGTTAATTTTTCCCTGTTTTTAAAGCTGAGAAGAAAATCGGATTATCCATTTGGAAGGTGGCATCAAAGGTGGACGTGTTTGATCGGAAACACTGTTCCACTTCACAAGAAGCTTAGGTAAATATTGACAATTGATAAATAAATACATTTGAAAAATATATAAAATCAAGACTTGTTTGTTTTATTTGTGTTTCAGGTTCAATTTTTTAACGTACTTTAATTATTGAAGCAGTCTATGTGTTGGTATATTGCCATCAAATTCATATTCATCACGCTTCTTTTGTAATGTTTTCAGGGATTGCAGAAGCTCCTAATGATGACACATTAGGTGCATCAAATATGTGACATTCTACAAAATGCATTTTTCCAGGAAAGAGTAACCATCGGACTTTGTGTCAAACAATATGAAAGATTCCATCGTTTGCATTGAGGATGTAAAGTGAGCAGCCAGAGAGCAAAACCAGATACCTCAATCATATCTGATCATATCTCCCTAAATACAACTGTTAGCTATAAAGATGAGTATGAAAACACTCGCATAATGATTTTACCGATAGTGTCCCCATCTAAAAAAAAAAAATGGGTGAAAAGTCAAACTGAATAGGATTGTTGGTTGCCATGAATGATGTTTAAGAGCACATTTGCCGGCTTAGGATGATGAAAATCCATACACACATGGGTCCATGAAAGCAGAAAATATTAAAATGAATTTAATGCTAATTTGTGTTGCATTAGCTTTGTTGCTCTCAGACCTAACAAGCACATTTGAAGGGCCACTCATTTGCCAGACCTCATTTCATTGGTGGAAGGATCATTGGCCTCTTTGTAGAGGAAATTATGAAATCTCCCTTTTCTTATGCCTCATCTAGATTGTACAACATGATGTCTTGGAGTTATTAACTTGCTCTTTCCAGCATGACTGCGAATCACAACTGCGGTCGCTCGACCCTGCACTCAGCCAAAATGTCTAGGGAAAAAAAATGAAAATTAGATCACCAATTTTTATAAAAGAGAAAGCCTTTAAGTGACTCTGTGAAAGTGGCAGCGGATGCAGGACGATTGTGTTGGGTTGATTTTGTGTTCCTTCCGAACAATACCTTTTAGGAGAACACTTTTAGCTTATCACGTCAGCACCAGTCTTTGTATTCTTATAATGCCAGTTTGTTCCTTAAGCGGTGAAAGTGAGTAACAGTGTAACACAAGAGCCTCTTTATATTTTTCTCTTGCTCTGGACCGTTTTACTGGGTCTCATTTACAGTAGTTTTGTGCTTGATGAAAAAAAAAAGCTGTGTTCATGCAATTTTTGATTATCTGCAGAAGTTAGAACGTCAATGCAGTGAGACCCGCCAGTAAGAATTTGACACAACCAAGCAAAGGCCATGTAGAGACTGAAAGAAAAAATGTGATCAATTGTATAAAAAGGGCTCACTTTAACCAACAAATCATTTTTCAAAGAGTGAACCATACATGCATTGAGAAGCACAGAGCCACATGTACATATAGGGTGGTATATAAGGAAAGAAATGTGGAACGATACATATCTTCAAGTAAGGAGGTACCTATCTCCAAGTACGTTGCAGAGATTTGGGATGATTTAATGGGATTGAGAGCATCGTTGGGAGCGTGTCTTAGAGAGAAATTTAAAAAAAATGCATGGAAATCTGGTAACAGAAAATTGTCTAACAATGAGCAAAGGTTTCCATCAAGCTGATCACTGGTTTTCTGTTCAGCTACATCTTTGTCCATGCAAACTACTGAAGGTTGAAGTGTAAAAGGCTTGTCTCCATTTGGAATAAATATGATGATAAATAGAATTAATAAATAAGTGAGTCATGTTGCTCAGACGCTCTCCGCACCAATATGGAACACAATGAAATTGCTGAGAATACTAGAAAGTGTTAGTCATCTTGCAAAGTACTCTCCGTTACACTTTAGTCCAGTTGAGTCATAGGCAGACAGAGGTGTAAGCATCCTCACTGGAAAGACTCTAGGCAGTACATTTGTGTAATATGATTATAAGGATAGTAATGATAATAATAATCATAACAATAATATACATCAAAAATTAATAAATACATTTTTAAATGATGAATCATAGGTAAAATTGTAAACAAGGGGGAAAGGCAGAAGGAGACTGTGAGAAAAGAGAAGCTGACTATTATTTACCAATCTTTTGACATATGATATTCATTCAACTACTTTATGAAAAATAGAATAAAAGATAATGTTTTTCTTGATGGTGGCATATATTTAAATTCCGCTAAGCTTAATAGCAACAATTTTAATAGAAATATGATGTTTTTGAGGTAATTAAGACCAACACAGTTTGTCTCAATTACTGGTTGCTGGGTTGTGGCTATATATTGTTGCCCATTTGGTTTTTTATTAATGTATTTATGTATTGATTTATTTCTCTATCGATTTTTATTTGTTTGATTGCTAATAGTCTGTGATGGGGTCACTGCACTGCATTAAAATTAAATTCTCTGTTAAAAATAATTTGAGTGATTAGTTAAATTGGTCAAGGTCTGATCATGTTAAAACAAAAGACTGTTTGTTTGATAAAGAAAATAATATAGTTTGTCATAATGTGCAGGTAAAAAATGTAATGGAAAATGTGTAGAAATATGTAGACGGCTCTGTGTAATGTTAATTGTCCAAAGAATAAGGTGATACAACGAATGAAACAAAGACGTTGAGTGTATTTGTCCCATCAAATCAAATGAAAAATGAAAAACAAAACAAAACAGGTTAAATAGTGACATGAAATTAACATTAAGGGCAGCATGGTGGTGTCGTGGTTAGGACTCCTGACTGCCAGCAAAAAGGCTCTGGGTTAAAGGTCGACGGAGGCTTTTCCGTGGGTAATGCACATTTTTTTTTCTCTCTGCTGGGGTTTTCCACCAATTCTCCATCCTCCCCGAAATGTACAAAGACAGTCAGTAGGTTAATTGGAGATGAAGTGTGAAAGGTGGAGAGAATGATTGAACGTCCGTCTATGGGTGTGCTCTTGGCGAGCACCAGCCACCAGCTGATCAAATTGGTGTCTGGTGCTTGCGAAGAGCAAATGTACCACATCCAACAACCTGAGCCCACTCTATGCCAGAGAAATGGTGAGGATAAGGAGAATTGTTTCTTACTTTATGGAAAATATTATATACTATAGAAAATTAAATTAAAAAACATATATTTCAACTGTGAATACGTCTGTCTTAAATATTCTCAAGTTCTATATGTTCCCCAATGCATCACGTCATATCAATAGTAGTAGCAGTATTTTGGAAAAGAGCAATCGGTTTTTATTGGAAAAATTCTGAGAATCAGTTAAAATCCAAATATTAGGAGAGGGCCACCAAATTGCATACATGTCCAAGAAAAAGGCATGGACGTCAATATGAGGAAATCAACACCAAGATTTGATAAGTTCAAGGAACTTGCAAGTGTAGATTCCCTCTGTTTGCACAATGTTGAGCCTGAACCCTCATACGAGGACTGCAGTACGAGGGGGAAAATTAGAAACACACACTGATAGCAAAAGGCGCTTCACTGTATAATTGCAACATTTGTCTGACTATGTTTTCTCAATATTTCGGCGCGCTGAAGTGGCTTCAAAATTAAAAACATGAAATAATATCTAGGGTTGTTGCCGTTGTACTTCAATTTTTTTGTTGAATACAAATAAGAAAGTAATACCAACAAAGAAAACAATGTGTGATTTACAATGTCTTTCAAATTTGACTCCAAATGATGCACTACTTATGGAAAGACTTGTAATGTTCCCCACTTCATGTAAAATTATTCTTGCATGTGATCACTTATGTCAGCACTTGTAAACGGTTTCACAATCTGACTGTGTGGCAAATCTGTGAGCTCTTTCTGCAAGGGTGAAGAGTTTGCCATGCTGAGACAAATACTTTAACTATCACCAGGTGCAGTACATAAAAAATAGAATATGACAGGACGGCGGAGAGGCAGGGTAGTTAACAAGTACTGTTAACATGATGGCTTCTTGCTTTCATAAAAGTCTGTCAAGTTGACATTAGCTCATCATCCTCATACAACCTGGCATTTTGTTATTTATACATGACAATTCAATTTTGTTCAACGTGTTGGTTCTATTCATTGTAATTCTAGGGTGATCACAGACTCCAGATGTGTCCTGAAGACTGGGGGCCTGTTATGCAATCTGTGGCCACAGCCATGGAGACACAAATTATCATGACAACACAAATTAACATGATGACAACCAGTTTAATCTTCACCACAGCTGGGCTCTGGTCAACATGGTAACCCATCATGGGCAAGTGTTTTTGACATTCTTTCCAGAACATTGGGCATAGTGTTCCACGCAAATGATCTGTCTCATACACTCACAAAATTCTCAATGCGCAGCAAACACACATGAATACAGTGGACACACACATTATAGGCCTCGGGAGGTTCAAATGTGTGACTGGATTTTGGAGCAGCTTGAAGCAATATCTCATCTTTTGTGACCTCCCAGCTGCAAGCTAGTTGAGAAAAAGAAAAAAACAAATACAAAACGCTCTCAAACCAATCAAGCTTGCAAAAACAAGTTTGTATTTATCATAGCAGCAAATGTGACAGTCAAATGACTTCAGGAAAAATATATTCCGCTTGATTGGGCCTTATTATTCGCTGCCACTTCCTTCATTCGTCCAAATCGCTCCTTCAAAGAAACCTCCCAAGACACAACAGTAGCCCTTACTTTTCCCCGTTTCTCCTCCCTCTTTCTTTCCAGCGTCCTTCTTTTGATGCAGTTTATTCAAACTGGCGCCTTACAGTAGTGGAGGGGTTTGTGTGTCTAAGTGATGCTAGAAGCTAAGTTTTCCGGGGCATTATGTCCCTTGTAGGGTCACCCAAGACAAACGGGTCCCAGGTGAGGGAGCAGACAAAGCATGATCAACTTGACACACATCTTGTGGTCTGGAACCAGTCTTCTTGAGAGGGGTTGGACGATTTTCCACTCTGCAATTGTCGGCGGTGAGAGGCGCCAGGTAATTACCGCCTGACTTGGCACCTGTACATTGGGGCTCAACCCGGTGGATGAGAGGGTAGCCTCCATCCTCCTTAGGATGTGAACCCTTTGACCCGACCCCTTTGGCCCGACCCCCTTGGCCCTTCCTATGGGGAGAGGGACATATGTCAATCCTTCAGGCTGTGCCCCATGGGTGAACGCCCGGCCACCAGGCGCACACCATCGAGCCCCTTCCCCGGTTGTGGCTCCAGGGGAGGCCCCGGTGACCCATGTCTGGGAGAGGTTGTTGTTGTTTTTCTTCTTCATGAGGGTCCTCTGAGCTGTGCTTTGTCTGGTCCCTCACCTGGGACCTGTTTGCTTTGCGTGACCCTAAAACCCCTGACAACATACCTCCCAGGATCACTGGGACGAGGAAACCCCTCCACCATGGTAAGGTGGCAGCTCACGGAGGGGGGCCGCAGTCCATTGCTCAAATTTGTGATCCCGTCGGAATTGTAGCCGCATCTTCTGGACACTGAGGTAAAGAGATGTGGGGCGCTGTCAACTGATCCCCACCAATTGGGTCTGACAGTAAGGGAGGATGTCGGTCCGACCTGGCAGATCCAAACATATTTTGAGAGTCTGTTTGGGAATGTATGGCAGAGTCCCACTTTGACTACAACCTGGGAGAGGCAGGGGATATTATATCTGAGTTGACCACGTTCTGTGCCTACATTGTTGAGGCAGCGGGCTGGAGCTGTTGCCACAGGGTGGTCGCAAATGTCAAGCCAGTAACCCCTGAACCCATTGGTGGACACACAGTGGTGAGGGATGCCATCAAACTGGAGTCTCATTGGCCCTTTCTGTTCTATGGGGCAGCTTACAAGTACCAACAGGCTCAGCTGCATGTGGCTTCAGTGGTCACCAAGGCAAAAACCTGTGGGCATGGGAGGAGGCCACGGAGAATAACTTCTGGAGGACTTAGAGGAGAAGGGTTTCGAGGTGTAGTGCATTGTCAACACTCCTCATTGACCTCAAAGTGAGACTTTTTGGGATAGGTGGAATCAATACTTTCAGGATCTTTTCCATCCCAACAGTATGCATTCTAATGCAAAAACAGGGCTCTTTGGGGTGGGCTGCCTATTTCTGGGGCTTAAGTTGGAGGTGACAGGGCCCCAGGAGTGGGTGGAGTTCACCCTAAATGCCTTGAGGCTTTGGATGTTGTTGGGCTGCCCTGTTTGACATGTGTCTGCAACAGTATGGGGACAGATGGGACAGTGCCTCTGGCTTGGCGGTGGGGTTTGGCCCCCTCATTGCAAAGAGGGATCGGAGGTTGTGCTCCAATTAAAGGGGGATTACACTCCTCAGCCTCCCCAGAAAGGTCTACTTGGGGGGTGCTAGAGAGGACGGTCCACTGGGTAGTTGAATCTCAGACTCTGGAGGAGCAATGTGGTATCTTGTCTTGGTTGTCGGGCACTGTACCAGCGCTAGACCCTCAGAAAGGTCCTTGACAGTGCATTGGAGTTTGCCCAATCAGTCTACTTGTGTTTTGTGGACCTGGAGAAGGTGATCTTTGTTCCAACCCTCAACTGTGGTCACAAGCTGTGGGTAGTGACCGAAAGAGCAGGATCACGGATCCGAATGGCCAAAATGACTTAACTCATTCATTCATTCATTCATTCATTCATTATTTAGGGTGTCAATGTTTGGCCATCCAGGAGGGTGCCCAGAGTAGAGTTACTGCTCCTCCGCAGTGAAAGAACTTAGATGAAGTGGCTCAGGCATCTGGTCAGGATGCCTCCCGGATGCCTCCATGGTGAGATATTCTGGGGATGTCCAACAGGGAGGAGTCCCGAAAGGAGACCCAGGACATTGTAGAGAGACTCTATGCCTCGGCTGGCCAGGAAAAGCTTTGAGATTCCGCCAGATGAGCTGGACCCAGTAGCCTGGGAGAAGAAAGTCTGCACCTCTTTGCTTTAGCTCCAGGACACGAATAAGCAGAGGAAAATGGATGGATATTGTAATCCTCAAAGTCCGTGGCTATACCCCCATTTCCACATCAGTTGTCTAATAATGGTTCACGCTGATTAAATGGGACAGTCTATCTATCTATCTATCTATCTATCTATCTATCTATCTATCTATCTATCTATCTATGCCATGAATGTTCTTGGACAGCTGCTCTTACAGGGCAAATCAAATCAACAAACTGTACCAATGAATAAATGAAGAAACATCTCACTTGAATCATGGTCTCTGCAAAGATGGCCCTTTTTGTGTCTGCAAAATAGCATAACTTGATTTATCCACTTGTAGAATTACTTTCGATTGACTGCGAGGTTTGCGTTGGACTGCTTGCTTTGGATTCTGAAAATATAGTTCTCAGAGCCAAATTATACAGAAGAGCTCCCAGAGTCAACTGTTGAAAGAAAAGGAAAATGCACTGTATTTTTGATCAAATAGTGAAGTTCGCCTTTTCATGGTTGGAAAATATATTCTTTTTTTATTCCAGGCTACAGTATACCTGCCAGTTTTACGTAAATCATTTTTGCTCTCGGTAAAAGCCCTCATCATAAAAAAAAAAAAAAAATCCATGCCAAAATTCAATCAAGCATTTGGATAAGTAATATAATGCTATTGACCCACTTTAGTCCAATGTCTGAAGCTGTATTGAATTGAATCTTGGGGTTTATGTAACAGAGTAACAGAGCTGAAGGTGTCCCTGCTTTGCAAGTTCCGGTAGCTTGTGCTTCCGGGGAACAGATATGAAATGAAATGATAAATATTCTAATAGCAAACATGATTGAGGACAAAGACTTGAAACAAAATGACAGGATTATTTGAAAATATGTGAAATTAAAAATCCCGCGTGATATTTCATTTGCCTTTTAACTGTCATGTAATGTTTACTATGTAAATGTAAGATCAAATAAATGGCCATGACATTTATCTAAATGTTAAAGACAACTGAACTTAATAAGGTAAGGCAGCTAATGGATTAGGCTGTTACAGCTGTCGCCTGGTGCTTTTTTCAAATATTCTGTTGAAGCACCATATTGTCAGACTATTTGGCACATAGTTGTAGCTGCAGGACAGTTACTTCATGTCTTTTTAATTAAAATGTTAATTCCTTCAAGAAAACTGCCTCAATTAATGCCTCAAATATGTTTTCACATATGTTTTTTTTTCATAGACGAAAAAGCTAATGAGTGACATTTTTGGGGAACATTTAAACATTTAATATACATTATCACTATCTGTTTATACACATAAAAGTCAATAGAGCTTAAAGCTGCATCAGGTATCTAAGTCTCCCAATCAAGATAATCCATTGTTACATTTGGATGTTCATAGTGTCTTTTTTAACAGAATTATTATTATTTAGTAATTCATGATAGACACGCACACATACCAAGAGAGAGCGGGAAAGATTCACATAGAATTTTCAGCCATTTTCTCAAGGTGTTTCCCCTATATACAGACAAAGAAGTTGTATTAAAAAAAAAAAAAAACAATTACAACTATAAGAAGTTAAAGACACACTCGCACACACCGATAACCACCCCGATGAAATGGATAAAGTAGGTTATGTATGTTACCGACTACTGATTTGCAGGGGAACTTAGACAGAACTGGCACAGGAGGACATGGAAAGAGACGGAGAGAATCCAAGGCAAGAGAGCAAGGAAAGGAGAGCATGGAGAGAAGGTGAAGAGAGTCTTTAGAGGAGGACATGGAGGTGGAAGAACATGGAAAGAAAACAACCATGGACTGGTCATCTCGGCACTGTTGGCCAATTCTCTTATGGCCTGTTGATGAGACCTTCCCCCGACTCCCCCTTATCTCCCCGAGGAGCTTTGCTGTTCTGGCTACGAAGCCCTTGCATCCCACTTCCACTGGGTGCATTTCGATCTTCCAGCCTCCGTTCTGCCTCAGACACTAAGTTGGCATACGTGGCATAAGTTGGCAAGAAGTTGACTTCTTACATATCTAGGCTTCCTCTATGGCGGGGGTGTCCATACTTTTTTGGCTTGCGAGCTACTCTCAAAATGACCAAATCCAAATGATCTATCAGTGCGCGCGAGTGCATGTATTGTTTCCCTTGCATAACAGCATGATCATATATGGCACAATATAATTGTGTACATTTTTGTGTACATTGTCTACATTGCCTTAGTCTGGTGACGTCTTAAACTGAAAGGACTCAGTCAAGTAACAGGTAGTCCAGCCTCTGACACACTTCCAAACCAGTCATGGTAGAACGGTGTTCGTATCGAGATCTCGGACTGGCTGTACTGTATGTCAATCAAGTGTGTCAATGTTGTAGTGGGGATGGATGATTGGTGAAGAGTTATTTTTAATAACGGTTCGCTGATTGGCTAGCAATTATTTTACTTGTACTGTAGCGTACTCTGCGACTCGCGGTTGAGTTGTTTTTTTACGTTGTGCGGTAGTTTATTTTGAAAGGCAGGGCTCCACGATCAACCCATGTTGCCTTTTCAATCGACCAGTAGATCGAGATCGACGTATTGGGCGCCCCTGCTCTATGGTGTCCTTCCTCTGCGATGTCTGCTAGATGATGTAAGTAAGCCGCGGGGATTTGGTTCAAAGGACAAGGTCTGGTAGCAGTGTGGTTGTCGTGGTCTCCGGGGGGGATATGAGCTTCTGGTCCAAGTCAACCTGCACCTGCCAGTCCCTGGCTACATTCAGACACCTTGGATTTTCCACACGTCCTGGTTAGTAAGTGGTTGGTTGTTGATGGTTACCCTCTTGCCCTCCACTTTAACTGCTCGGCACTGGAGCGCTTGGTTGTGTCTCCATATGTACCTACCTTGGGAAGGCTGGTCTTGCAGCCAGCGAAGATCCAAGATGTGCTTGAGCGTTGCTGGGACCGTACACAGGGGCCAAGATGGATCCTTTCCGAGCCACAGCGGCAGATTTGCAGGACACTTAAGCACGTCATACGGGGCTCGGATGATGAAACTCAGCCTGTTGGTTTCCATGCCCCAGAGTTCACGCCATTGGAGTTTCCTCTTTTCAACACACTCCCACGTCATCCAACAGTTCTGTTTGGCCTCCGCTAATGTGTAGCTGCTTCCTCCATTCGACACACCTCCTCCACAACCATGGTTTGACATTCCTTTATAAGATTCCTGTGGCCAGACCATTGCTACCTTTTAAAGGCCAAAGCCTTCTCTGTTTTTTGGTCATGGCCCACTATGTTCCGATTCGGTCTGTGTCACATCTGTGGCTGGGGTCCTTTTTCAGCCAGTATTAAGGTAGGAGCGACTAACCTTGGTGCATGTGAACAGACCAGGGATGTGCAGTGACAGTGTCCCTTCACCGTAGAGTCCAATGCAGCTGAGGCATTTTGAGGGTCCGAGACATTTCCTTACTTGAGTACTCCAGTCGATTGGCCAGGGCGAGCGAGACCTCATACATGGTCAGTGGCCACAACAATCTGGGTAACAGTCCAAATTGGAGGCAACACAGCTTCAGTTTTCTGGCGAGTGCAGTTTTTAATGGCTGTGGTTAGCTAAGTTCTAGGCTAGGCTGTGTTGTGGGCTGTGGATGTCTGTGGCTAGCGGATGATGTTGCATGTTGCTGGCAGGGCTCTGTACTTGGGACTGTTTCTGGCTTGGCTGGATACTGCAGGAGGGTATATGCAATGCTAAGCTTCATTTGCGGGACTGATGCACAAAGACTGTGGGAGTTCTCCTCCCTCTGGGCTTCACTCAACTGATTTGGCCTTATTTGTATTGGTCAATGTGAGGCCCCTCTCTGAGCTTGCTGTGGCTTCTCTTTCTGCCTTGATGGACTTTGCATAGTTAGATTTGACCAGCCACAGACATGGACCTGCTAAGTCCAGGTTGAAGGTCCTGTCAGTGCGATACTGGTTGTGCCATCCATTGTGAATCCTGTTCCGTGGTCTGTTACCATACGATTCGTCTGGGATGGGTCATCTTCTGCCCCTGCTCTCAGAGACCCTGGGGGGATTTTTCTCCTTGAGGTTTTCGTAGCACTGAAGGATGAATCCAGGAATGCTGACAAGCGCTGGGTGCCGCTGGTATGGGCCGCTAACCCAAATCCAGCCCCATTAAAAATTAGTTTTGCAATAAAGTGGGTGACCTCTATTTGAACTTCAAAAACTTAATAATAAATAAAATGGCTATGAGTGCATATTCCTTCAGGTCTGATGTAAAAGCTGCCTTTAACTTTCATTCATTATTTCTAACACTTATCCTGCAGTTAGGTTCGCAGAGGGGCTTGAGCCTATCCCAGCCGCCACTGGGCTGCTCGTGACCTGGACAGGTCACCAGTTGGTTACGGGGCAGCAGTTTGAATCTCCACTGATACCGTCTTGATCATCTATCCAACCATTATCCACTGCATATTATATACTTGGGATCTCTCTCACTCACACATTAGGGCAGTTTTCCCTTTTTTTTCCCAGTTAACCTTCTGCATTTTTTTGGAATAAGAGAGGAACCCAGATGAACAAAACATAGAAACTTTATACAGAAAGGCTCCCTGTGGGCATTGAACCAGAATACTTCACTTTATAAGGTGGACGGACAAACCACTGCACCACTGTCCATCTTGATTCTATGAAAATATTTAATTTAAAAGAAGCGAGCCATCAAACAGGCACCACGGTCTTTCTGGAGAGCATTTGGCCAACGGATCCCTGTCTCTGTAATGCCTCTCTCCATCTGTGTATCTTACCTAGTTATATAGCTCTGTTGTCACGCAAACTGTCTCTGGACTTTTGGTTTATTTAGAGAAGTACCTCTGAGTTGCATAAAATGGATATTGATTCTCCCCGCTCAGGATGCCTCAAAGGAAAAGGTCCACAAGCTAAATTCTGTGGATTCTGTGAGCTCTGAACATGGAAGGCAGCTCAGACACTTCACACCCAAACTCAGAATATATATACGCAGATACATCAGGATCTACCGTACTTGCTGTCAGGCGAAAATGCTAGCCACTGCGCCATCATGCTACTGAAATCAAACACTCAAAAATGCTGAAACAGGCGCATCCAGCACAAGGCCTATGTGTGGGCAAAAGTAAAGGATCTCTACTAATCAATACTTTAAAACGGTTTAAATGTTGTTATGTCAGGCACTAAGCCTCATCCCTTGGGAACCTAAAGAGCAACAGTGGATTGCTGACTGTGTGTTGTCATCATTCAGACTTATTGAGCTAAAACTGCATCCATATTGGGGTAAATGGTTTTCATGTTTCAATGGTTCCCTGAGGAATATGGAGGATTGTGTAAACCATCCACTTCCCTGATGATTGCTGTGTCTTCAGTGGGAAGTAGTATAAATTAAGACAATTTTAAGAGGACAGCGGTGTTCCATCAAGAGTGCATTCAGTATACAGAGTGCTTGAGCATTTACAACATAACAAATTAAAACTTTTTAAAAAACATGGCTTCAGATGACAGACTGCTTAGCTTGATCTCTGGGAAGCAGTGGTGCTGGAGCCTATCCCGGTTGTTTATGGGTGACAGGCCGGTGATTGGTCTCTATGTCTTAGAGACATGCAACCAGTCGCTTTCCTATCCACAATTTGGGGTCTCCAATTAACCTATTGCGTGTTTTTGGATTGGGGATAAAAACTGGAGAATGTAAAAGGTAAGAATGTGCAAACTCCACCCTGAAGAAATGCTGCGAGGTGGAAGCACGAACCACTGCTCCACTCTGCCACCCTGGACGCTGTACAATATTATCACATGGTGGTACACTCCTCCTATTTATTTATTCATTAGTTATATATTATGTTGTATTAGCCTCTTACTTATGTAGGGACAAAAGATATAAAAAAAACAAAATAAAAAAAAAGCAGTTGCATACATACAGTACTTCTGGGTTCTGATGTTGAGTATTTTTGGTTGTAAGTCAGTTTGTTTGTTATTTGCATAAATGTATTTGACGTTTTAAGCAAAATAAAATATTAAATATTAAAATTTTCTACACATTTTTGGTAGACAATTAACACAACAGTACATTATTACCAATCATTTTTATTTTCATTTTTGTATGTGCAGTGTCTACTATACTCTTGGTCTTTTGCACCCCTGCAAGGCACAAAAGAAAATGTATTTCTTGAATGCAATGTAGAAGCAAGACTAGCTATCTGTGTTTGCAATACTCAAAGAGTGGAAAAGATACAGTGACTGCATATATGCTGGTGAAATTTGATTCATTCCTTGGACAGTTTTGTGGTCAAATATACTTTACCTCTCCTGTTTCATCATTTGCGGTTCAGGAGATATGGCCGACTCAAAGTGAATGTTCATCTTCACCATTGATCATTCCAATACATTGGCTATATATCAGCCTATCAATCAATCAGCCTCCTTCTAATCCCATGTTCAATTCAAGCTGGTTTAAATGTTTGATGTCTCAATGTCTTAAGATGTAAAGCTTTGCTGACTTGAAGCAAACCGATGTTGAATGATAAAATGACATTTGATCTGTGGGACAGTGTTTTTCATTCAGTAGGTTGTGTGTGAGAGAGACGGTGGGAAAGCAAGTGAGCGGGTAAAAGAGAGAGAGAGAGAGAGAGAAAGAAAAAGAGAGATCTCGATTTTACCCCTCCACATTCATCCCATTTTTCCCCCTCCTTTTGCTTTGTTTGTGTGCCATCAGAATGAATAAAACAATACAACAAATCTACAAAAACACATTTGTAGGATTTTACAACGTCTGTGTATTAACTGGCAAACTGGTAAACTGAATTTCTGAGTGTGGTTTCCAGTGGCAAAAATCAAAAGATGATAAGAAAGATGAAATAATTCCATTCCTACTTCATAAAATGAATATTGTATCACACTAGATCTGTCTATTGCCCAACTTTAAGACATGGAATGGTCTATTTGCTGACTAACTTATGTTCCCACAGAATGAATAATGTGTAATATGAATATTAAAAACTACTGTAACCTCATTTTTTAAATAAATGAATAGTTTGGAACAACCCAAAAACATTACAAAACTTGGCTCTCATGAATTCCTGGACTACTGGTAACAGATTGTTCCGTCATCACCTACTGATAAGACTTGAGGATTTATATTTACCTATTTAAGTAAAAATGACCTCAAATAAATCTTGCCACTCATACCAAAAGAGTTTGATGAATACAGAATATGACATGATATGATGTAAATTGTATTTAACTGTTATTTACAGAAGCCACACTCCTCCCTCAAGTCTCCATAAGTCCCTTCATGGGCTTTAATATTCTCACAGGTGTAAAATTTATTGTCATACTTTAAACTATTTAAATCACTGTGTGCTAATTGGAGCACCGTTTTTTTCTGCGTTTGGTGGGAATGGTGTCTGCAATATATATTTGTAACATAATCATAATGCATATCAACTGCAAGAATAGACAGATACATTCAAATTCATTTGGATAGCAGATCAAATGCAGAGCTCCTTAAAAGAAAAAGAGCCAAAACACAGTTCATCTTACTGACACACGGCGAACCAGCGCACCAAAAAGCACTGCCACTGATGCAACAACTGTAGTAGTATTCAAGATACTGTGTTCATAGTTCATTGATCTGTGACGTCCAGAACAGCGTTTTAAGTAGAAGGCCCCGGGGTAAAGAAGTTCATACAAAAAGATTGTAAATTATACAATAATGTCAAAAGGTACGTTTTTTTCTTATAGCCACACGTATTGACATCAATAGCGATTCATGGCATGTATTAACGCTTCACTTTATCCTTATCATATTGAAGACAGTTGACTCTGGCTTCCCACATGTGAGCCACTATGCTTCCACTCCCCTCTGAATATTTTAAAAGACTCTAGTTGAGGAAAATCAGGGCTGACTCCAGAATGTATCAGGTGTGTGACAGGACTGATGGCAGGTCTGTATTCTTTCAGGTTTTCAGGCCATCCTCACTGAGCTTGGGCATAGAAATATGCCACGTTAACACCTGGGAGACGCGGCAGCTTGGAGAGTTTCATCAACATGAATACACAGAAGTTTTCGTCGGTTTCTTATAATAAGGTTTTGCTGACTGGCTGATTATTGGGAGCACGTCTGCACGTCTGTCAACAGGTTTGGACTGTCATATGTGTGATGTTGCAGTATTTTGGAAAATAAATACCTTGAAATTGATTTACAATTTGCACATTCAGCCCTCTAGATCAGGGGTGGGCAATTATTTTGGCTGGCGAGCTACATTTCTTATTCAATTATTCATTATTATTTCTTGTTTAAGCGCAGGAATACTAGGTATCATGTAAATTGAACAAAATGAAAATTGCAATTTCAATATTTAAATATTTTGGCATTTTATTTCACCTTTAAAATCTTTAATGATCATAAAAATATCTTGTATTTAATCATCCATTCAAAATTAAACAAAAGAAAAAAATAAGGAGTTTCTAAATTCAGTGTGGATTGAAAATACTTATTAAAATATTTAAAGGAAATAGTTTGGCGAGCCGGATAAAAAATGAAAAACAGGCCAGATGTGGCCCGCACATTTTTTGCAGAGCAAGTTTGATGTTTTGAAATGAAACCTTGCATCAGAAACAAAACTATACTTTACACACATTAGCAAAACATTTTTAGCCTTGAAGGTCATGGGACTATTTGATAATTCCATTTATGGAGTCATCCGGTTACTTTCATGGGTTCCATCCCTGCTTTAGATTAAACAATTTGCATTTTCATTTTCTCTGGAAGCATGTGAGGACGGTTATCTGCAGCAGCTGCTACAGCATTTTTCTATCTGTGTCCTAGTCAAATACATTCAGACTGTTGGACATTAATCTTGGGGAAATTTGTTAATTTGACAAGACGGTTAGTTTTTGCTGAAGGGACTCAAAAAAAAAAGTTACTCTGGAGGACAACGAACGTTTAGGTGAAGTGTTTTTACCGATTGGCGGCGCCGGCTAAATGTCTGCCTTTTAGAACAAAAAAACGTCTCAAAATAAAAGGAGAACATTTTTGAGGTAAGCAAACCTTATTCCTACAAGAGCTGTTGGATCATATACTATATGTTGTAAAAAGGCAAGGCTTATAAAAATCATCACACCTCAATTAGTGCAATCCATCCCTGCTGTGAGTTTTATTAAATATCTCATGCGCCATTTCCCCTAAAGACAGTAAAAGTATTTCTTTCAGTGTTGTGTTAGACATTGAGATATTCGGCTAGGGAGCTAACCCGTTGATCAAAACCAATACTCGTGGTTTTCTCATTGTTTTGCGTCCCAAAAGTCATTCAGTGTTAAGAATTCTAACCTTTTTGGATAAAGCATTACATTACATTACATTACAATCATTTGGCAGACGCTTTTATGTAAAGCGACTTACAAGAAGTGCAATTCAGTCACCGAAGATCCAAAGTACTAGTAGTCGGAAGTCAGAAGTGACCACTCAACCAAATAGCCATCTCAGAACCAGAGCAACAACCAAAGCAAAATCAGTCTTCAGTTTCACTGGGCTAGAGACAGCTTTTTTTTTTCATCAGAAGATTGAATTTCTCCTTCATGCACACTGCACAGGACCAAGAGTGGACACACACACCAAAATGGATGTTAAAGCTGAAAAGCTGTGCTTGATCCTTTCTTTAAAACACCGTCAAACCTCTGGCTCAGAGGTGGTAAAAGACTCTTGTCCATCAGATAATTAATACAACAAATTAGCAGCTTCCTTGTCTAGCATTTTTTTTCTTTCCCTTATCGTCCTTTAATAATGGTCCATTTATCACTTTATATCCTTATTTCTGTTGTCTGCTCGATTTTCCTTGCACGTCAGCTCTGAAATGATTTAGAGGTGGACATAAAATAAGGTGAAAGAAATGAATGCAGAACAGTAAGAGAATGTGTAGTTGTTTATATGCGCCGGCCTCATTTCCATTTCTTATCGACATGTCAAGCCTCTAAATCAAATAATGTATTATATTCACCCCCTGGACTGAAAATGTAAATCATTATCCTGAGGGCAACAAACTCTTTTTATCATGCTGCCACATACTAACAGATTTCTTGATTCTGCTCTTCATGGGACAAATCACAAAATTGAGAAAGCAAAAATAGGGAAATTGTATGTTTTCTTGCATTAGTGAAAGATGCTGATTACTTGGTTAAAGGCCGGCCAAAAGCACTGGCTTTTGAGTTAAGAACGACATGCTGGAAAAATAGTGAAGTTAGGTCAGAAAAGTCTAGGAGGTACAAATTTATAGGTTTATATGCAGAGAAAGAGCAGAGACAGCAGGATAGAGGTGGGACCTCAAAAAAAAAAAAAAAGAGGACGGGGAGGATTTAAAGTGTAAGCCAGCAGTCAGCTAAAAATAGTCTTGATGATCTGGAAACGCGTCTGAGTGCATTCAAATGAGTAACTTAGTGTGTGTGTGTGTGTGTGTGTGTGTGTGCGTGTGTGTGTGTGTGCGTGCATGCCTGTGTGTATGTGTGTGTGGATGCACATCAAGGAAAGTGACTGTTCCCATGGTAAATGGAGTGAATTTATTACACTTGCAAAACTATAGAATTTCCCCAGATTGACTGGAGTGAGTGAGTGAGTGAGTGAGTTAGTGAGTTAGTGAGTTAGTTAGTCACTCACTCACTCACTCACTCACTCACTCACTCACTCACCCACCGACGCACTGCATTTACCACTGCGGTTGTCTCTAGCCAAACCAAAACCTCAATGAAATTGGAATTACCTGAGTAATATGTACTTTACCTCAGATTACTATGTTATGGGTTGTCAAAATGTACCATCATGTGTTGTTTTTGTGCTGCGTTATCAATTTCTTTGGTGTTAGTAACGGAAAAAAACGGACAAGGAAAAATTAACTTCACAGAGTATTTTTTTTTTGCTTCGAAATTTGAAAACAAAATGATTTTTTGATGAAAAAACGTCTAATGTTAAAACGATCTTTTCTATTCTTATCTCTTTAAAAAACACAAAAAAAAAGGGCAAAAATAAAAAGATTGATTTAATAACCAGAATAGTCACCATTAGCCCTGTAAACATTATACCTCCTCTTATACCTGCTATCAATCCATTTTCTCATAAATTCTAGTGGCACATTTTCCCACAGTGACAAGATATTCTCTTTTCACTCAATATTTTTAGGGTGTAATTTCATCAATTCTTTTTTAATATTCATTTTTAATATTAATTCATCATGTATTTTTTAGAGGAACAGTTCATTACATATAAAGATTTTCATAATTTACCTGTTTACCTCTTTTACACTGAAACAAAGGAAAAGTTTGGACTTAATACTTACTTGTAGGTAATGATTTTACTGGTCCGGCCTTTTTGGCATCAAATTAGGCCGTATGTGGCCCTCGGACCAAAATTAGTTTGACACCTCTGCTCTAACCTTATTCTCTGTATCCCCCTCTCTTTGTCTGTTTGAACAATAACAAAGCTTCCAAGCCTCTCTTCCCTTTCCCTGTATTTCTGTCTTGAAAGATTTCCACTTACAAAGCTTAAACAATTAGTGTCCTCAGTTCCGAGATGCTTACTGAGCGTTGTTTAACGGAAAGGTGATGTAACAGTGGGAAAATGCCCCTTTCCCAGATTTATTTAATGTGTTGCAGGCATCAAATTCAAAATGAGTGAACGTTTGCAAAAAGCATTAAATTTTATAAGTTTGAACATCAACTGAATATGAGTATTCAACTGAATATTGGTTGAAAATGACATGCAAATCATTGTATTCTGTTTTTATTTACATGTTATACATCATGCCAGCAGTCTGTCCATTACCCTGGTGTTGTTTCCTGCATCACACTGGACAAAGAGCATGCTAATGTGCGCCCCCAGGAAACGGTAACCAGTGTCACTTCAAATAGTCTTTGCGTAATTCATGCCAGATATGTTGGAGACAAAAATTAGATGCTTTATCCTGAATCTGTAGTTGTTTATGTTTTTTTTAATGCCATGTGGTATTGTCAGTTCTGAAACCAGCATCACTGAGCCTCACCAGGATCATAGGATCAAGTTTAGGAGACTCACAGCATTGTCATTTTGTGTACGTTTTGTAAACATCGATTTTGAAGGTCCTTGATCCAGTTTAACACCACAGCTTATGGGACATCCCAGCTACATGGCAGGTGGCGGTCATCATTGACACTTTAATTAAAAGAAAATATGGCAAAAACGCAGCTGCACATAGACTCCAGGAGGTTGTTTTTTTTTTTTTTTTCTGGATGACCTTTTCACTGCAAAAGTCAGTCCAGCTCTTGGTCGGTAGCAGTACTATTATGGACAAAGACCAGAGAATAAGTATACTCGAAACATTCCTGTTGTGCTATTGCTCCCTTGGGCCAAACTGACTCCTCTGCTAGCTGGCTTAGCTTCAATAATGAGAGGCTTGTTATCTGGAAACATCAAGAGGGAGAGTTGGTGAGACTGCCTTTCATTGGGGCAGTCACACTGCTTTGTCGGCATTTATCACATTTGTATAAATGTGCCCCCGGGTTCAGGATTTGACATTTTTTCACCAAAATAAATAAATGAATAAATCAAATTAAAAAGACCTGAGCTTTGTAATCACGAAACTACAGCTACAATCAGCCGCAACTCTTGAAAAAATGTTCATGATGGGGTTACTATTTTATTTTCTTGTTAGTCTAAAGCAGTGCTCCAGTGCCAGTCTGGATCATCACAAATTAGTTTGTAAACAACGCCAAAAAAAGGGGGAAAAAAAAACTGCTCCTGATAAATTCCACATAGGGTGTACAATGTCTGTTAATGAGTTCATGCAAAATGTAATGAGTTCCCCTCCAGAGCAAAAGGCTTGAAAGTCACCCAATTCAAGTCAACTGCAGTTTAGATTTGTGATGCGTGTCGTGGAACAGGAGAAACTCACTGTAAGTCTGTATCTGCTCTCTGATGCCCCAAGACGATATAACCGGGCGATATAATGGAAACTACTTCAAGCAAAACAAGAAAAGAAGGAGAAGCATACCGGTGCTGTTTGTTTGATGACATGCTCTAAGTATTCAATCTCGGTACAAAATGCCAGAAGAAATTATACGGAGTGCATTTTCAAAGTGCGTGGCCTTTTTTTGAGACCAAGGCCGTCTAATTGTTAATTAAGGGTTGTTGAAATTACTGGCCATCAATAAAAACATAAACTGAGTCCATGTGAGGAAATAAGTGGCATGTGGTCTCGACCTCTTTAAAAACCAGTCATCCGATGGTGATGTTACGATTGTGCATTTAGCAAGGCTGGTGAAAAAAAAATGTCTTCATAATCTTAAAGAATTATAGAAAGCCACTGAATTTTGTTTATGACAAATATTATTAATTTATTGGCAGCTGGAATAGGCTCCTGCATCCCCTGTGGCCCTAACTGTAGGATAAGCGGCAGAAAATGGATGGATTGAAGGACAAATATGATAACATCTCGCTACGAGTCTGGACCGAGGCCAGTGGTGAACATTTCAAAATGCAATTTCGAACATCTTGCGTTACGCTGATGTGTACCCTTAAGAGCTTCAAGAGCTTTACTTTTTTGTGTTTGCTTCCTCCTCACATCTTGCTCTTTTACCCTACGACTTTTTTTTTTTTTTGTCAACAGAGAACTCTGCACTGGCCTTTGTTACCTCAAGGAAGTACTTACATTATATTTTTGTTTGTTGTGAGCTCATAGTAGATGGTGCCATAAGGGAGCCGTGTGAGTATAAAGAAACACCAGTCAACTTGGCATCACTCTTTCAACTATTAAACAATCATTAAATGTTAAAATGTCTTGGGGGGTCAATGGCGAAATATAAACTGAAAGGTATTCTATCGTAATTTGTGATGACCTCATTGGTTGGTGTGTTCTTCTGACCAATTAATTCTCAATCGTGATCATGATCCTTTTAATTTGTACATGTGTGACCAACTCAAAGGGCAGTTTAACATTCAACAAAGTAAAGTTTTATCGGCTTTGTCACAGCCATCTGACTTACAAAGCAATTTCAGAATAATCCAACTGGAAACCAAATGTGTAATTTTTTTACCACATGTTTGTCCTACAAAATGATCACAATGTGATAGTTACATTGATGATGTACAGGCATCCTTTGACGAAGGCTGCATAAAAATAAAATGTAATAATCAATGCCAGGAACCTACAAAAGCGATTACAAAATGAAGAAAATAGATAAATGAAGGGGTGGGGCATGGTGGCACAGTGGATACAGTGGATATATTCTCCTACCTTATGGGTAACATTGGCAATTCTAGGTTCAAGAAGGAATGGAAGGTGGTGAGTTCAGAAGCAGAGAGGACAAAGGAAAGGCAGGGGTTGGTAGACATGCCGAGAGAGAAGGTGGGTTTACTGTGTGTCCAGGAAGTCTAGTTGGTGAGGTGGTAAGGCCAAAAACCTAGGGGCGGATGTCGAATTGCCAAGGTATCGAAAGGAAGAGAAATGGAGTAGAAGTGAAGGAAGCATTTGTTGGGGCTTTTAGGAGGTATTGGACTAGAGAGAAAATTCTGAAGTCAGGTGACGTGGTGCAGAATATCTCCAGGAGTGTGAGAGTGTGTACAGCGCAGGCTTCACTCGACATGTTGATGTAGATGTAGGCAATAGAGATGATGATGGGCAGGTTGAGTATCCAGGATAGGGATATAGGGGGAAACATGCTGTTGGGGTTTGCAAAACTCCAGATAAATTTGGTGTTCTGATGTCCTCATTGATGGGGATTCAGATGTTTTCGTGGAGCTGCATTGGGGGATGATCACCTGGCACCACCAGTGTGAAAGCTCATCAGTTGTGTGGCCCCGCCTCATTGGATGTTTCGGCCTTTAATTACAATACACCCTCCTTCGGGGCTGACCCTCCCCAGGCTGATCGGTCCTGGGCATGTGTTGCACTGGAGATGCCATGAAGTCATTTAGCCGCCCACACCGTCTCCCTCTGCTTCACTCCCTCTGCCGCAGCCAGTGACTACTTTTTTCAGCTGTATTCTCAAGCTATTCTACAGAGCACTACAGATGCAATATTTGCTTCAAGAATGCTTGTAGTGAAGCCCAGAGAAGGTCAGAAGGCGCTGCATTGTGCCTTTGTAGACCTAGAAAAGGGATATGACAGGGTGCCAAGAGATGAACTATGGTATTGTATGAAGTCTGGAGCGGCAGAGAAGTATGTAAGACTGGTGCAGGACATGTATGTGAGCTGTGAAATATCGGTGAGGTGTGCTGTAGATGAAACAGAGATGTTCAAGGTGGTGTTGGAACAACACCAGGAACAGTTCTGAGCCCCAGTCTTGTTTATTGTGATGATGGACAGGCTGACAGATGAGATTAGACGAGAGTTACCATGGACCCTGAGGTTTGCAGATGACATTGTGACCTGTAGTGACAGCAGAGAGCATGTGAGGACAATTCAAAGCTGAAGGTATGCCCTTGATAGGAGAGAAAAGAAGGTCAGACAGAATGCATTTGAGGGACCCAAGTGGAACCGTGAAGCCACAAAATGGATATAAAGAAGGTGTAGAATGTGGAAAAGAGGTAAAGAAACCTGTTCAAGCAGGTTTGAATGGGTGGGGAAAAGTGTCAGGGGTAATGTGCAATAAAAGAATACCAGCGAGAATGAAAGGAAAGCTGTACAAGACAGTGGTGAGGCCAGTGATGCTGCAGGCAGGAGGCACAGCTGGAGGCAGCAGAGATGAAGATGTTGAGGTTCTCTTTAAGTGTGATGAGGACGGATGGGATCAGGACTGAGTGCATCAGAAAGATGGTACATGTTAGATGTTTAGGAGATAAGGTAGGAGAAGCTAGACTGAGATGGTTTGGACATTTCCAGAGGAGTGCTTTTGAATATATTGGTAGAAGGATATTGAGGTTGGACCAACCAGGCATGAGGCCAGGAGCAAGACTGAGGAGAAGATTTATGCATGTTGTGAAAGAAAACATTAAGTTATTTGATGAAAGGACACAAAGAATAGGGTTAGACGGAAGAAGTTGATTCACAGTGGACCTCCGAATGAAGCAGTGAATGTAGTTAATGATCCACTTTTTGTGCTTGCTCTGAAAAAAAAACAAAAAAAAACTGTATTTCAAATCATCATGTTTCCTCAGAAGAATAAGGAGAACAAAAAAAAGCAAACACTCCTTAATCAACCTGTTCCTGTGAAACTCTGTTCCTGAAATGTTTATTCTGTTCCTCCCATAACACAGTGTCTTTGACTTTCTTTGTATTATATACAAGTGCAACCTCAGATCACTCTTGTATTATCTACAATGTGATTTGAAGTTAGATCTTTTCTCATCCAAAATGTATTTACCTTGGGTGAAAATTCAAAGAAGCCTTGTGATTATTTTTAGGTTTCCGGCCACACTAATATTTTCCAAAGTGGTGTATTTATCAAAACTAGATTTGAATGTGATGATTATGTTCTTCAATTCATTTGTTTATTACATTTGTCCTTGCCTTAGTCGCCTAAGGCCTTATACTATATGCCTAATCATAGCAGGTTTTTGGAACTTATTCTACATCTTACATTTTCTGTTCTAATTTCACTACTATTCTGTTTTATTGATCTCACCAGTGCCTCTATTTTAAGTTTACTGGTGTTACAGAGGTTGGACCCACACACAGATCCAGGACTCCACAGCAAACAGAAAGGGGATTAAACCAAGTTTACTTGGACGGGAGAACAGCAGGGGGGCAAAAACAGGCAAGGGGACGCAGGGTGGGAACAGGCAGATCAGACAGGAGGAACTAGCATACACCTAAGGGGGGGAGACCGGTCGGGGGCGTATAGCCATACGGAAGACGCTAGCACATGCCGACAAGGGAAAAGTCTGGACAGGGATGGGTGGCGAGGCGGAAGGCGCTAGTATTCACTGACCAGAGAAAGCCTGGTCAAGTAAATGCGGTTGGAAAATGTGCTGGTGAATGGGAAAGGACCAAATGGGGAGGGATGGTGAAATTTGCGAATGACCCGGCAACCAGACTCAAAGCTTCAGCTTTTAAGTCCTTCCTGACAGCTGGTATCCAGGGCCACCCATACGTTCCCAAGCATGTGTGCGCTCACAAAGTGCACACATGCTTTGAGCCCAACCCTGACAACTGGATTGACTGATTTGGTGCTCTAGGAAAGCAATTTCTTTTTTTAACCCTTGTGTTGTCTTGCGGGTCCAAAGTGACCCACTACCATGTTTAGCTGTGGAAAAAAATGCCTCAACCTATTTTTTTCCAACTTGAAATTTTATGACCCAGTAATTAGAAAAAGTGATATTTCTTTTTTGTTTATGTCTCCATGTGGGCTGTACACCACTAGAGTACAAAGATTGTCTTATGGGTCATTTTTGACCTGTAGGACAAGGGGAGTAAACACAATGTAAAGGGTTAAGTACCTATTTCGTTTCTTTGTCTGTTTCTGAGAAACAGCCATAGCCTTTGGTTCCTTGTATTGAATTCTGGACTGGATGGATGTGTGGAAGATACCCATAGAAACAGGCACCATCGGAGCTTCAACCGAGTAAAACCAAAAGTTAATTCAATTCACTTCAAAGCAATACAATTCAGTTTGAATGACATGACATGTTGCATAGTGTCAGTTGCTAAAATATTTGTTTTCAACAGCCAAAGAGTGGAAGTCTGACATGCTCCAGGGAAGAGATGGAGAACAGCATAGAGGAAGCTCAAGGAGATTCCAACAGAGACCATCCATTAGGTAAATATCCTTTCTGCTCCCTGTGTGCAATCTGAGCGTCCTTTTTAACATGTCAGACTTCGCGTCTGAGGAAGTGAGCTTGGCGATGAGATGGCCCCGTGCACGTTCAGCTCCCCTTCTTAGAAGATCGAGAAGAACTGTCAGCAGATGTAAACAATTATGGAAGGCTATTGTAGAGATAGTCACACCAGTCAAGATGAGCTTAACGTGGCGGTGGTTGTCGAGAAGCCACAGCTGGAACCCTTTGGCAGGTGAAGTCTAACTCAGCCTTTGCTAACCCACTCAGGAGATGTGTACAGATTAAGGGGCGAAACAGCTGTGACCCCGACATACCTTCTGAGGATGCTTGTTGAAATCTTTGTGTCGTGGTAACTGGACTTGAATTTCTTCACTAGTAGACGTTTCACCTCTTATCTGAGAGGCGTCTTCAGTGAAGGATGAGGGGTGAAATGTCTTCAAGTGAAGAAATTCAAGTCCAGTTACCATGACAAGAAGATGTCGACAGGCATTCACCATGACCTGGATGACTGAGAACCTCCACAGACATCTTCTAAGGATGCAAAAGTGGTTCACAGCTCTGCTCAGCCCGATTCCCGCCTATTTTGTGGATATGCACAATTCCAGGTATTCTTTATCTTCAACTGCCACACCCCTAGTCGTTCCTGCAGTCTCAACTTGTAGCAAAGCATCTCTGATGTTTACTTCACCTTATGAAGTCTGTAAATGTATATTATACAATATTGGCAATTGCTCTGAGAAGCCTACTAGCACTCAACAAGACATTTATCAAATCTTGTTGATAAGAACAGGGCACTTTTAGTGTCCTCTGTTTCAGTTGGTAAAAGTAGATTTTTCTGCAGTGAACTGATTACCCAGGACTGAATCAGATGGGGCTTTGAATTACACAACATCCATCAGTCCTAGATCACGAAAAAGCTCTCTCAAATGATTGCAGATAAAATGTTAGCATGCACATCCAATATATTTTGGTTTTGTTTTAATATATAAAAAAGAAATTGATACAGATACAAAAAAAGTCTCCAGGAATACCAAAGTGGATGTGAGAAAGATGGCCATCATCATTGCTTTGATCGGGGCCATGCAAGAACACCTGAGAGCTCAAGGTGGTACCAAATAAAGTATCAGCTAAGGTCAGGATTATTTTGAAGACTGTTAAGGGCAGAAATTAAGCTGTACTAATGCCATGTCTATAATAATGAATGAATGAATGAATGAATGAATACCCAAAAAGGAAGCTTATTCATGATTTGGGGATCTCTATCTTGATGGTCCTGTTGCTTGCATCCCAGCTGTGACAAAAATAGCTCCCCAGAGTTTAAATAACTGAAAAAGATATTATACCACCAAGGGGTTTATAAAAAGGAACTGAGGAATGAGTCCACAGTTGAGTTTGAATGAGTTTGATGTAATGCAGCTAATTACTTAAACATAGAGTTTGGGAGGAGGTAGATTCATATGGTATTTTTATTTGCCGTATCATGGCAGACCTAAATCACAGGTTTGGTGTTTAAAATTTCTTGAGCTTGCCAGCCAGTCAAATATTTAGTTATATATTGAATTGGTGTACTTCTCTTCCAATGTCCGTTAAATAGACCAGTGAATTTATAATGGATTTCTTGGTCTCTTCAAGCAGGTCACAATAAGGCCTGGTTCTAACTTAACTTCAGTAAATCATTCACAGTTATACTCCATATACTCTGTATAAAAATCCCTTTCACTAGCAGAATATCAGCAGAAACAGTGGTGGTGTGGACAGCAAACTAAAAGACACAGCAGTCCAACAAGGTTGTAGTCACTCAGAGTCAAAACCAGACAGCATGGCAGAGGCATGGTTTTTGCCTAATAATGATTTTGCTGTCAACTGACTGCAGCTCAGTAAGTAATATCTGCCCTGCCATATTTTACAGTTTTGTATTTTTTCCTCCATTACTGTTGTATTTTTCCATGACCCATGACTTTACTAAAAATTATTATTATACTTATCATTATTATTGGTAGTAGTATTGGTTACATCAATTGTAAATTTGTACATCACTCTAATATTAGCTGCTGACTTACTGATCACTAATCAGTATAAATGATGGCATTAAAATTCTTTTTAGAAATATTTTGTGGTGTCTTAAAAATAAGTGCATTGGTGAGCATTCCCCTGTTTATCGGCTGGCATACACCTCTCAACAGGAGTGCAAACTAAAAAAGTAGATTCACTGTTTTTTTTGGTTTGGTTTTGTTTAGTTTTAGAAAAAGTACATTTATTTGGGAAGAAACTGTGGAAACAAGCATATGGTAGAGATGCAACATGATTTACACATGGCCCTTCAATTATCAGTTATCATAAAAAGGCATCTCTGCTTGGAGAAGGGTCCGATATGATTGCATTCCCTTTCTCAAATATTGATTTGGAACCCCTATTAATGTTAATCCACAATTTTAGCCTCCTCTGAATCCGTAGCCACTTTCATGGAAACTGTGGCATTTACAACCTAAGAGACTGCAAAGGAAATAGGTTCCATTGGTGGACAATGTAAATATTGGTTTGTGACACTGCACCAGAAATTACTTTTACATCAAGTTGACTGGGTATGTAAATAGCCCAAGATGTATCAAAAAAGTTCATACTTTTATGAGCGTCCTAGAATCGACATGGTACAGATTTTAAAGAGGTAACATTTGTAGAAATTGGCGACCCAAGTGAACCCTTAAGATAGAGAATCAACAATGTCTCTTGAATGATTCCGTTTCCATAATTCAATATTCTTAAAGAATGTATGCCAAGGTTGGTTCTGGTCGATAGTGATTGTCCAACATTTCTCAAAAATGTGATAGACCCTTAACTTTTCTTCCCGTGCAGCTATTTTCAATAGTTTAGACAAAATCTGATATTTAATTGTAAAAAAGGGCATTTACACCAAATGATTCCATCCTTTGGCTGGCACGGTGGCACAGTAGTTAGCGATTTTGCCTCAGAGCATGAAGGACCTTGGTTGGACTCCGCAGGGGACCTTTCTGTTTGGAGTTTGCATATTATCCCCGTGTCTGCATGGGTTTCCTCCTACTGTCCAAAAACATGCAACAGGTTATTTGGGAAAATTGGCCAGATGTGCGAATGAGAGTGTGAATTGTCTGTCTGTATTTGTGACGGGCGACCAGTCCAAGGTGTACTCTGCCTTGTTTATGTAGGAAGATGGACTGAAAAGCAATGAACAGCAGGATGGAAATGTGGAAATGAGCTATGAACATAATAGAAAAATGTAGCACTTTAAGGAAGTGGGTACAAAAAGTCAATCTGACTGAACCACTCAGAGTACACATATTAAGCTCAGGAATATAACAGTAAGACTAAAAACACATGGGAATACGGCAGAGCATACAGTACTTCACTGAGGAGCTGACAGAAACTGAACTAAAAGGAGGACACGACCAATTAGAGACAGGGGAACAAGAGGGCAGGACAAGAAGCTGATTAGAAAAGACAGGAGGAGTGGCGCTGGGATGACGAGGACAGATTAGTTGACGAGTCACAGGTGAACACAAGGGAAAGCTCTGGAATAAAAAGGAAATGGACAGATCATAAAGAAAAAAACAAGCATTGGAATCAGAGTCAGAATAAACAGCTCAGCAAAAATAAAATGTGAGAAATAGATAAACTATTCTCCAGTAAAAAAACTGTTCAGAATGCCCTCATGACACAATCCTGTTGACACAGAACAATGGACCAATCCCAATGTGATTGAATTCTTACCTAAAAAGTGTGGTCGAGAATGTATATTTATATTCCCTCTACTAAATGTAGCCAAGCATGGATTAATTGGCAATATAATTCACTTTGTCACATCTCGTTATTTTCAGAGTGCAGGATCATGTCACACTCTCCCTCTCTCACTCTCATTTCCCCACCTCACTAAGTGCTTTTTTTCAGTTTCTTTTCCTTTTGTGTAACACTGATCTTGCCATTGCGCACTTCTGTGCCAGCTCAGAAAAACACACATCGACTTGAGTTGGTGAATAATGCGGCCTCAGGGCGGCACTCACCAGTGTCTCCCTGAGCCAGTCACAAGACCGGATAACTCCAGCGGGTTGCGTCAGTAAGGCATTCGGCAAAACTTGTGCCTAAACCAAATATCCGAGCCAAACATACCAATATCATACGGGATCAGTCGAGGCCCGACTTAACAACAACCACCACTGGTGCCGGTAAGCTACAGGGTACCAGTGGAAATTGGGCTACTGTGGGTTCGTAACCAGAGACAATAGAGGAAAAGTAAGAGTCTGGGACTGAGTGTACAGACTTTGAACATTGTAACAATGACAGGAAAAGGTGGAGAGTTGGCTGACATGATGCTTAGAAAGAAAGTGAATATACTGTGTGTTCAGGAGAGCAGGTGGAAAGGTAGTAAAGCTAGAACCTTAGGAGCAAATTTTAAGTTGTATTAGTTGTACTTTCTCCATGGACCATAATGTTTGCAGATGACATTGTGGTCTGTCGTGAGAGCAGGGAACAGGTGGAGGAAATTATAGAGAGGTGGAGGTATGCTCTGGAAAGGAGAGGAATGAAGGTTAGTCACAGCAAGACAGAGTATACATGTGTGAATGAGAGGAACTCGGGTGGAACGGCGAGACAACAGGGAGTGGAGATCAAGAAGCTGGAGGATTTCAGGTACTTGGGGTCAACAGTCAGGAGCAACGGGGAGTGTGGTAAAGAGGTGAAGAGACGGATCCAAGCAGGTTGGAATGGGTGGAGAAAAGTGTCAGGGGTACCAGAAGATGTTGAGGTTCTCTTTGGGAGTGATCAGAATGGATAGGATCAAGAATGAGTCCATCAGAGGAACAGCACATGGTAGATGTTTTGGAGAGAAGGTCAGAGAAGCCAGACTGAGATGGTTCGGTCATGGACAAAGGAGGTAGAGAGAATATATTGGTAGACGAATGCTGGAATTGGAGCTGCCAGGCAAGAGGTCTCGAGGAAGACCTAAGAGAAGATATATGGAGGTAGTGAGAGAGGATATGAAGGTAGTTGGTGTGAGAGAGGAGGATACAGAGAATAGGGTTAGATGGAGAAAGTTGATTCACTGTGGCGACCCCTGAAGGGAAAAGCTGAAAGAAGAAGAAGGCGAAGAACTTGTACTCATGGTACCGACAGGAAGAGACATGGAGTAGGAGTATTCTTGAAGGAGGACTCTGTTAGGAATATTCTGGAGGTGAAAAGAATGTCAGATAGACTTGTAAGTCTGAAACTGGAAATTGAAGGTGTGATGCTCAGTGCTGTTAGTGGCTATGTGGGACGTGAGTTAGAGGAGAAGGAGAAGTTCTGGAATGACCAAATTAAGTGATGCAGAATATCCCCTGAGATGAGAGAGTGGTAATTTGTGCAGATTTCAATGGACATGTTGGTGCAGGCAATAGAGGGGATGGAGAAGTGATTTGGTACCCAGGATAGGAACACAAAGAGATGGATGGTGGTAGACTTTGCAAAAGGGATGAAAATGGCTGTAGTGAACACCTTTTTCCAGACGAGACAGGAACATAGGGTATCTTGCGAGAGTGGAGGTAGGAACACACAGGTGGTGGTATGTAAGAGTGGTAAGTAACAGCTTAAAGCGTCAGATGCAGTGGTGTAAAGCACATCACCACAGGACTCAAGAGCAGCGGAGACACATTCTCTGGAGTGAAAAATCGCGCTTCTCCATCTGGCGATCTGTTGGAAGAGTCTGGGTTTGGCGGTTGCCAGGAGAACCGTACATGTCTGACTACATTGTGCCAAGTTTGACGTTTGGTGGAGGGGGGATTATGGTGTGGGGCTGTTTTTCAGGAGCTGGGCTTGGGCCCTTAGTTCCAATGAAAGGAACTTTTAAATCTTTAGCTTACCAAGACATTTTGGACAATTCCATGCTCCCAACTTTGAGGGTACAGTTTGGAGCTTGCCCCTTCCTTTTCCAACATGACTGTGCACCAGTGCACAAAACAAGCCCCATAAAGACATGGATGACAGAGTCTGGTGTGGATGAACTTGACTAGCCAGCAAAGAGTCTTGACCTCAACCCGATGGAACACCTTTGGGGTGAATTAGAGCCGGGACTGAGAGCCAGGCCTTCTCTTCCAACATCAGTGTGTGACCTCACAAATGTGCTTCTGGAAGAATGGTCAAAAATTCCCATGAACACACTCCTGAACCGTGTGGACAGCCTTCCCAGAAGAGCTGAAGCTGTTATAGCTGCAACTAGTGAACCGACGTCATAGTGAACCCCGTGGATTAGGAATGGGATGTCGCTTAAGTTCATGCAAGTCAAGGCAGGTGAGCCAGTACTTTGGCCATATAGTGAATATGTGTGAATGAGAGAAACCAGGGTGGAACAGCAAAACTACAGGGAGTGGAAATCAAGAAGTTGGAGGATTACAAGTACTTCGGGTCAACAGTCCAGAGCAACAGAGTTTGGAAAAGACGTAAATGGTTCAAGCAGGTTGGAATGGGTGGAGAAAAATGTCGGGGGTACTACGCAACAGAAGACTATCGGCCAGAATGAAAGGAAAGGTGTACAAGACAGTTTTGAGACAAGCGATGCTGTTCGGTCAAGACACAGTGGCATTGATGAAAAGATAAGCGGCAGAGATGAAGGTGGCAGAGATGAAGATGTTGAGGCTCTCTTTGGGAGTGACGAGGATGGATAGGATCAGGAATGAGTCCGTCAGAGTGACAGCACATTAGATGTTTTAGAGAGAAGGTCAGAGAAGCCAGACTGAGATGGTTGGATCATGTGCAGAGGAGGGATAGTGACTATATTGGTGGACGGATGCTGGAATCGGAGCTGCCAGGCAGGAGGTTTACAGGAAGACCAAAGAGAAGATTTATGGACGTAGTGAGAGAGGATATGAAGGTAGCTGGTGTGAGAGTGGAGGTTGATTCGCTGTGGCAAACCCTGAAGGGAAAAGCCAAAAGGAAAAGAAGAAGAACTTGAGTTGGTGAGTATCTAATTTCATATGATCAGATTCGATTGTCAATGGTTTGGGTTTTTTTTCTCCCAGGAGATCAGTGTAACTCACTGAATAATTTGCACTTTGACTACCATTTTTCTCTGAGCACATATCGAAAATGTTCAGCATTGACCAACTCACTGCATCCGCCGTTATTACTTTTCATCCAGCTGTCCAATTAGATGAGACGGACCGGATTGAATATTGGAAAAAACAACTTGGGCATCCCGAATGTAAAACACTTTGGTTGAGATGAACTTTGGTCATCATCGTCTTCCCATAATACATTTCCATGGTCTTATGTTAATAACAGTATAAGAACTGAATACCTGACGCTTACATTTTATTTCAATCCTGTGCAATTTCATTTATCAGCGGGTCCACTCTCAAAGATATTCAAATTTACACACTCGGCAGCTTGAAAACCACTCTTCAAGAAATGAAATGTAAGAAAAGCTGCTGATAGAGTGGAATAAAGAACACAATTTTTTTCTTTTTTTTTTTTTTTCCTATCAACTTGTTTCAGAACAAGAATCAGCGATACTTTTGCTTTGTCAATTGATTAAATTATATCCAAGATAAAAGCACTCTACTGATATAATAATATTCTAACTTATAGAACTACAATTACATTATATATTGATAATTGGTCATTTTGGATGTTATGAGAACAATGACCAAAAAACACGGGGAAATTTTTCTCCCGTGCATCTGATCTGATGTTATAGAAATGAAAAAGATAAACTTTAAGCACATTTTGCCGCCTTCATCAGGACAAAAGACTGAGAAGTGTTTGAGAGAAAGGTATTTGGAGAAATGCGGCACTTTGTTTAAATTAAGTACTCTCACAAAGAGTGACTTACTTCATACCTTCTTGTCAAACTCCTATGCGATCTTGAAAAACATGTCTTCTTAATACATTGTGAATTTATGAGGCAAACAATAGCCTGATTGATGGTCTGCCAAACATCAATGACTGCTCTTTTTCAGTACAATGTTACTTTGTGTTTGTCCTTTCTGATGTCTGAGTTGGACCGAGGACATGGATGAGAGATGCTGTGAAGGCAAGTCCAACAATAAGTCATGATTGATTTTGTCCCCTGCCAGTTGGAGGAAGAGACAAACACATCCCCCATAATGCCTAGTGAGATAGATTGTACACCAAGAATGCCATTGTTACTGAAAAACACATTTTTCCTGACAAGGCAACATCATTTCTCCTCCCCTTTCCCTTTCTCTCAATGACAAGCTTGATAGATGTCGTTTCCAATTACACAACTATTTCTTTTCTCAATCAATATGCACATGTACACAAACAGTAAGGGGGAAAAAAAAAGCACAAAATGATGTTCCACATACCTCCCATCATGCATGAGTGGGGTTACAAACTTAGCCGGAATACAAGGCTTTCAAGGAGTTGTGTGATACTCATCTTATGCTCTATTTTTGTAAAAATCCAAACATTTCAATGATGGGGAACCTTGTTCCAGTCATGGAAACGTAAAAAGGGTGAAAGCTGAACTTTTGTACGAAACAAATGTACTTTCATTGACATTTGAGTCCATTTTAAGTGAATCAAAATGAATTTCAAACCAACAAATCAAATTTGGTGCAATCGTCATATTCGAACAACAAACTCAAATTCTGTTTATAGTACCACATGTTTTTCTTTTTTGTTTGTTTTTTTTTTTTTTTTGCCAGCCTGAGTTTAGTGATTTGAATAAAATCATGTTGCCCATGCAGGACACTTGCTGTGTTTCCTCCTCTGCCAGTCGGCTCCTGTTGATTTCAGATGGCTGGCAGAAGGAGAAGAATTAATAATGCTGTCATATTATATGATTGGACACAGGGAGAAATTGAGTCACAATGTATGCATAATATGCACAGAAATGACCAGATTTCAAATGCCCGTCTGAAAAATTGCTTCACCTTCACCAAGTTGCACTCTATCACCAAAATGCTGTTTTGACTGGGATTAAAATACCCGTAAATGAATCCATCAACGTGTTTGCCTTTAGAGGTCAATGCAAAATACCTGCAGTGGATTACTGATGGAATATGGTTTATTATGAGTCAGTTACACTCATTTTACTGATTGGTTTTAAAATGAAATGTTTGTTTTGTGTGAATTACTTTCAGCGGAGAATCTTTGTGAACGTATCTGCTCAAACCCAGAGGAACAATATGGAGAGAATCGGGCCTGCTGCTCATTCCCAAAGGCCCTCAGACCCCCTGTAGTAGTTTAATGCTACCATTAAACAAAATCTGACACATTTTTGATTCAGGCTTCATACTCATAACCAGGATTTTAATCTTTCCTGAAAGAGACATGAGAGCCTAAGATGGACCAAAAAAATCATGCTTTCAAATCTAAACTAATTTTGCAAGACATCTGGAAACTGTGGAATGGAATGGAAATGACTAAATTTGATATTTGCATGATTCAAGTCATAATTTGGGTTTTTACTTGGATGTATGATGTCCAAAAAAAAGACATTTTCAGCACGATTTGTGAATTTTTTTGCCCCCGAATCAATTTTTTGTGCGTTCGGAAGACCTACTTTTTTATAATTTTTTTATCTTTTAAACCCAAAAAAAGGGTCTATGTTGGGAAACCTCTCTTTTTCATATATCATGTTTATTTTTCAGAAGATACTCATAACCAGGGTTTTAATCTTTCCTGAAAGAGACATGAGAGCCTAAGATGGACCAAAAAAAATCATGCTTTCAAATCTAAACTAATTTTGCAAGACATCTGGAAACTGGGGAATGGAATGGAAAAGACTAAATTTGATATTTGCATATTAGCATGATTCAAGTCATAATTTTGTGTTTCACGTGGATGTATGATGTCGAAAAAAAAAAAAACAGCATTTTCAGCACAATTTGTGAACTTTTTTGCCTGCGAATCCATTTTTTGTGCAGTCGGAAGATCTATTTTTTTTTTTCTTTTTTTATCTTTTAAACCCAAAAAAAGGGTCTACGTTGGGATTCCTCTTTTTGTGTGCTTTTTCATGTATCATGTTTATTTTTCAGAAGATGTTACAAGTACTGCTTTTGCCGAAAGAGGAAATACTCTATTACTCACAGGGTATTTATAAAGGTTTTAAATTCTGGGATATGAGAAATGCAATTCATTAATGCTTCATTTAACATGGTAATTGCTCTTTCTTTATGATTAAACTATACAGTTCCAAGGAATTTATTGACACTAAAATCATCCATTTCCACTTAGATTTAAGAGACAAGTAATGTTGCACAGAAAAACATTGCTCCTTTAAATGAATCTGGTGTATATCAGAAGATGATAAGAAGAGGACTTCTGACACTCCAAACACCATGTCCATTTTTCTACCACATGCTTTTCAAATCACTTCTAAATATGGAATATAATTTTTCTTCTTGAAGAAATGTCATGGACGCATGCCTTTTCCATTCTCTGGCTTAATTAGAGTTCTGTAATTACTGGGACAGTCATTTCTGGGTGGAGGAAATGGGATATATAACGTGGGCTGTTTGGGAAATCCTTTGAGCATTCAGGGAAAGCAATACTGGACACTTTGGATACAATCATGCAGAAAGGCTCCCGAAAAATCTTTTTGGGAGGATGAAAACAAGTTTCATAATTCAGGTGTATTTTAAAAAATCATTTTGAGGGCACCGACATTTTTAATATGCGACCAATGACTTGCAGTGCATTTTCAGATAATAAAATCCAACATCAATTAAACACCGATTCCTGGCCAGGATCCAGACATGGGAAGACTTACATCTGGGTCAAATACTGTAAAATAGGCCTTTTCAGGACTTTACCACTGGGCTGATAGTGATGCAATATCAGTCAATGAATTCACACTCCTTCTTTTAATTCCCCTCAAGCATCTGTTTCTAAATGGTCTTTTTGTTTCCCTTAGCGGAAAGGCACATTATAACCTTCAGCTGTTTTATTCTCTTCTGAACACTAAGCAGAATAGCCAGAGGGAGAAAGCTACTGCCAGGACACAGTTCAATCTTCAATAAGGGTAATTACCGTAAAAATCAATTCAACCACTTTACTATATTTTGCTAAATAGGGAAAGAACAAAAAATCTGCTCTGTCAAATGGAATCATACACAGATACTGTACATGTGCACATGGATTGAAAAATCGGAGCCAAAAAATACGACACATGCATAACACTAGACACTATATGGTAGAATTTTAATCATTCAAATCCATTATAATTTTTTGTTGGCTTGTAAATGCCCAGCACTAAGCTCTTTGCCATAGCCGTTGGCTTATTTTGATTTGAAAGCCGTCAGAGACCTTATCAATTCATATAAAAGCGTTTCGGTCCAGGATCTCTTTTTTCCTCCACTTCCATAAGTTTATTATGTGTTGAAATTGCTCTGTGAGCCCTTCAAGTGAATATAATGCGAATCGACATCCAAGTTAAAACGGTATCTATTTACTGTAAAATTGGAGTCTTTTTGTTTTGTTTTTTTTTCTAATAGTCATCAGTTTTCGTTTGGTTTCCTTCATTAAGCCTCGTATTTTCCTGCAGGCTAGTGCTTTCTCACATAGTATTACATTTAGAGCGTGGATTGCTACTTTTACACTTTAAACCTCTGATTCTTTGCCCCAGGTAAAGCTTGTCCTGTCGCTTGTCTTCGCTTGCCTTAGTGCGTTCATTTCCTCAAACTGTTGCATCAAAATCTCATGTATTAACAAATTACCATCAGAAATTCCTTTTTGAGACAACATAATTCCCTGACCATATGCAACATGCTGTATTCTGCTTGAAATGCACGGAGCAAATTTATCCCACTCTGACAGTAATGAGCGTTTGAACAAAATCTGACAAAAAAGTTACAAAACATTTCAATAATATTAGAACTAAGCAAGCAGTATAGTAGTAGTCATGGTTGTTGTAGTGATATATGGCAGTGATCACAACACAAAGTGCTTGAATATTAGATTTATAAAGTAACAATATTATTCTGATTGAAGCTTCGCTGAAAACATGATCGATTTCTCTCCCTTTGACAACTGTTAGTTCGATAGGAGAATTTTAGGTGTCCTGAGTTTTCTGATATTCAATCGAATCTTTTTAAAAGCAAATCAAAAATTAATCCGCTTTGAAGTACACAACCCTGCACCCCATGTACACTGAAAGTAACTGTATCTAATTCAAAAGCTACTCAGGCTTGCTGAGCACCAAATGGTCTGCTTTATTATCATGAGAGATTCTTTCAGCACTTCTCTTCACCAGCAGGCTCTTGACTACTTAATTTGACAGAGACTAAAGACGATCTGGCCATGGGTTTTAGCGGTAATTCATTTCCTTATGTCCATGCTGACAACCAGCCAATGGATGGGATCTGAGACCACTGAGGATAACCGTGAGGAAAGGGACCACATAATCCAAAGCAGCCTTCGGTAGAAAATTTCTGTTTCATTTTTGTCAGTCAGCTTGTCCAATTAGTCATTTCATTGCCTATGATCCGTTTCCCAGGTTGTCTAGATTTGCAGCATGTTATCTAGTTTCTTTATCTCACCCGAAAGTGTGGGTATATTTTGTATTTGCATGTGTTTCCTTAGACACACATTTCTCGTTGATATCATAAGAATAAGAATAAGAATAAGAACAACTTTATTAATCCCGAAGGAAATTGTTGTGCCAGAGTTACAGAAAATATAACAGTAATAAATAATAAAAAGAAAAAGGCAGAATTGGAAATAAAAATAAACTATAAAGTGTCTCAGTGAAACTATAAAGTGTCTTAGTAAACAAGTGATAAAACTATAAGTGTCTTAGTAACAAGTGAGGTAAGGAGTGCACAATAGTATGATAAAAGGAAAAATTATAGTGTAGCTGATATGAAATGAAATATTGCACAGTTCTGAATATTGCACAGAATACATTGAATATACATAGAAACAACACTGAAGAGTGTGTTTGATGATGGCAAGGATGTCAGTCAGAAGATAGAAACAGATAAGCCTCTGATCAGATAGAGTCAACACAAAGGTCCTCCACAGTAGATCTTTGGCGAGCAAAAGAGGTAGATTCAGAGACAGAGCTGGTGTGTGGGGGAGATGGCTAAAGTGGATATGAGGTAGAAATCGAGGGATGGGAGAGATGGGATGAAGAGCTGGAAAAGAAAAATACAAGCACATCTGCTGCCCAGTTAGGGATGGGTGCTGGATCAAAAAAATAAAATAAAATAAAAAATAAAAAATTGACTGTGTACGAACACATATCTCCGGTTAGCATCTGAGGAAGAGCCAAGTTTTTGCTTGAAACATCATGCATGCGATAAAATAAGTGTTTTGTGTTATAGGTAAAATAAATCACCTTTTATTTTTGGAGCATTTTAGGTGTGCAGATTTTTTTTTCAAACTGTACTAAGAGATGGCATGAAGGTTTTTGTTTTGGGGATCAGTGCATCCATTTTTTTGAAAATAATCGTAATGATTAAAAATAAACAAGAGCCCATCTGACAAACTGTCTTTTCTATGTGACCTTCTGATTTACCCATGCTTTGTATACAGGTTTCCAAATCCTGATTTGTATATACAAACAGCATTTATTCTTTTTCCCTCTTACACATCATCTCTCATTGTTTTTTGTTTTTTTTCGACAGTTTGTCTCTCAGAGCATCCTAATGAAACCCACAGGTTATCTGTGTTTTGCTGTGCAGGGAGCAGCATGAACACACTCATGTACAACTTACAAACTTCTGTATCTTATCTGCTATCAGAACATGCAGTGTATATACCTTGAATATATTGTCTATTTGTATCTATTTTTCATTTGATACCTGCGTGCATATATGCACACAAAAAGCATAAATCATAACTTAAATAAAATCTTTGTGAGGAATCAAGATGATATAGATAGCAAATGCATCATCTAAGTGTGTTGGATTGTCCTGTCTTACCACACATGATAAGACACGTGCACGTTTTCTCATTATATAAGGGATTTGAGCATTCAATCATTTTAGGGAATATGGATATGGATTGGGAAAGCAATGTTATTATCAGCTGCGTTCTGCATCTATTACTTGTATCTTGAAGTGATGTTGTCTAGTGCTTGTTTATTTACCAACTCAAGGATTGCAGATGGAAACTCAAAGCTGGGATGCAGGTTCTCTAATTCATTTGGAGCAATGAGAATTTTAGAAGGTCTCTTACAAATTTACGTAATTTGCTTAACTAAACAGTCTGGCAAATTCTTAGACATCAATGTACCAGTATACAAAGCGTTTGTTAATAACAGATCTCGGACAGTGTGTCTAGAATAACTGAGAAAGTGGGTTAAGGTCAATATTCCCTGTCCTCTCCTATTTGTCCTTGAGATGTCTTTGCTTTGCTTTCAACACTTACATGTAAACCAAGCCATTAAGAAAAGGGGTGAGAGAAGAAGGTAATCTGGCATTCCTTACTTCAGATGCTTTCATACCACAAACCGTTCATTCACCAGCCTTTTTTTTTTCCCACAACCAAACAACGCATTTTATATCACAGTGTGCACAAGGAGGCAAGCACAAAATATAAAAGATTCAACTGCAAATTCAGCTTATGCTCACAATCATGCCACCTGCAGAATAATCTGCTGTCATGGGCTGTATCAAAGATGAAGGAGTTGATGGTGGACCTGTCTGAACCCCGTCTGCATCAAGACAATAGATGTGGACACTATTGACGAGTACGAGTACCTCGGCATCCACATAAACAATAAACTCAACTGGACTAAGAACATAGATGCAGTATGCAAGAAAGGTCGACCACTTGTTTTTTTCCTTCAGGAGACTCGGGTTTTTCAACGACTCCAGAACAATGCTGCAGATGTTCTATCAAATGCTGGTGTCCAGCGTCATCTTCTACACCTGGTGTGCTGCGGCACAGGGCTGAAGGCAGCCGAAGCTAACGGACTCATGAAACTCATCGGGAAGGCTGCCTCCAACCTGGGAGCAGAACTGGACTTGTTAGTGGAAGATGCCTGAGAGGAGGATGCTGAAGAAGCTGCTCAGTATCATGGACAGCACCTCGCTGCACGCTGCACGCTGCACGCGCAGTCTGCGCACAACACTTTCAGCTGTAGACTGACAACAACGAAAAGCACCGCAGAATGCCACGGGAAGTCTTCCTTACCTTCCTTACCCACCCTTTTCTGCAGGAAGGAAATCTGAGACAACAATAATATCAATAGCATGTTCAGTCGTGACAATACTGCAACACTGGAGCCTTCTGGCAAAATAATTTCCATCCGGATTAATAAAGTTCTATTGTATTCCATTCTATTCACTTGCAATTGGCTGATGTTTGAATCTAATATTTATGATTGAAATGGGTGAAGTCTGACATAAGCGCCGTTTCCTCATCATTTTCTGGGTTCAGCGTCGGTGGAGGAACGCGAGTTCTCATTAACATCAGAAAGATGTGGAAAATATGACCTCCGCTTATACTTAAAGATAAAGATACAGATGCTGATGTAGATATGTCAGTCCAGGTTCGTCAGAAAATGATAAGAAATGCTATGGGAGCCTTCCTCCGTTCGGCAGGCCACTGACGTGTTCAACATTTTCTGCAAAATAAGATTTGGGGTTTAATTGTTATTATTGATTTATAATGTGCACTGAAATGCTGTTCAGGTAAATCAATTATCCCACATGAGGCTGATGCATAATGTCATATATCTTTTATATGTGTCATGGCTGAATGAAGACATGATGAACCAATGTTCACTGGCTGCCACCCCAATTTTACACCTGTTGTTTGTCAAAAATTATATATTCACCCCCCGAAATTAACTAAGTAATCCAATTTGTAATAGCCACCCAAATAAATGATATGGACATTTGGTGCAGTCACTAACATTTATTTTTTTCTTAAGGAATTGAGCCCATACTTACAGTAAACTCTGGTCTTAAAAGATCTTTAAGCTGTTTAACGGCATGATCTGAGCCAAGAGAAAATTCTAAATGTTTTTTTTTTCTTTTTTTTATTCCTGTAAGTGCTTGTTGATGGAATCATGCTGACCAGATTAAAACATTTTCATTGATCTTAGATTCTGGAAAGTGTGGCACAAAGGACATTTTTCATGCAAAATTTAATAAGCTACGGAGTCAAAATGTCATTTATCAATGGATCTCTTTTGTAGGAGAAAATACACTTTAGTTGTCTGGGGGAAAAAAAATACAGAGGAATGTCACACTGAGAATGACAAGCTATTGTTTTGGATATTGAAAACAGTAATGCAGGTAATGTGCTAAATGATTAAATTTGGTTGCACATCTACAGGGCATGATGACATTTTACGACTGTCTCAACTGTCAAAATCAAATAAAGGATGGTCTCAAACACCTCAAATGGACTAGCGGACTGACTGAACCTGTGAATCCCAGATATAGAAAAAGCACTCGGCACAAATTCAGGAGGTATATAACACAGTATGTTCTGTTTACACGGTGAAATGCAAACAAAGCTTTTTCTTGGTTCACAGAAAAAAAAAAAAAAAACAATTTCGCTTTGAATGTCGAGGCGCGAGAGTTGTTATTCCTGCTGTTGACGTAACTCAGTAAGCGAAAACAATTGAATGGAAGTGGAAATGTCAAGGTATTCCTTTACACAACATCCATTAATACTTTCAAATCTGTTAAAAAGGAAAGAGGTGACTGGGTGGACAGTCAGCACAGAGTGGAAACATAATAAAAATGACAGATTCTAAAAATCCAGAATGTCAAGGTATCCTTTTAGCTGTTCAACAAGTGTCTGGATATCAGGTCTCACTCATTCTCTTTCCATCCCTCCACCTCCGCCAAGGACACCATCCATGCTGTTGTTACCATGGTGACAGGCCCAGAAGGGCTGTGGGCGAGACATGTGAGGGACCGTGGGTGACCGCATGTGTGTGTGTGTGTGTGTATGTGCGTGCGTGCGTGTGTGTTTTCACGCCCAGTGTCTGTGGATAATCATGTGTATGCAGATTAGTGCCCCTGTTTGTTTTCTTATTATTTTTCAATCTTGTGTTTTTTGTTTTGTTTTTTCTCACTGTTTTGTTTTGTTTTGTTGCTTAGACATCACACATCCTGTAAACTAACTAGGGGGGCAAGGTTTTCTCTGTTTGACTGTTCAAATGAATAGCATTTTTTTTTCTGAAAACACATGAACACTTTGATATAACTGAAATATTTTGAAGTGCTGGACTTTTAAAATTATACACTTATAGCTGCTGTCCTTGGCATTCTGACACATACTGCTGTGGATCAGCATCATAGTGATCTATAAGACCTGAGATGTGATTTTGATTTATTGCCCACAAAACAATACAAGCCTCCAAGGGTATGCGCCCCTGTATTAGTGTGTGTGATGGGCTGTGGGTGGTAATGCATCTGTTGACAGCTATGATTTACTCCATTTAGTGAATGAGAGATGAGAAAAAAGTGTCATTTTCCTGCTCCGACCACTTTGTCCACTAAGACGTGTCTCCACTAATGTCACTTTCAACAATCTTGCCTGAAAGCCCTACAACAGTTTTCTTTTTTCTGACTGAAACAGCTGTTCACATCGATGACACATTTATTGTATGCATCTGTGCATTGATTATTGTTATTTTGAACAGAATTTTGAATGATATCCTATTTCACGAAATGATTTTATGGAGTTTGCAGGAATGCAACATTTATTAATTACCATTAAATGTCTATTCAAAGTGTAGTGGGCTCTCAAGCTAAAAAGTAATGTAAACAGGATTACCATTGACTCAAATCCAAACAGATATTATTTATAATTGTTAAATATCAAATACCTTTTTGGGGTAACACTAAATCTAACACATCAAGAATCTGTCTCCATATGACGAGAAAAAAAAGGTAAAATTTTACGCAACAATAGCTAGCTGAGCTGTAAGGCGTAACTGTGATACTGAGGCATTCATAACATTCACTCAAGTCAGTTATACTTAATTTCATCATGTAAATCAATATTAGGTCTAATAATAATGAATGTTGAAGTTGTACTTACTGCAGCATTCAACAACTACTATTAATAGTAATTCTATTACCATTTCTTATTCATTTATTTATTATCATTTATCATTATTCCAAGAAGTAGTAGTAGTAGTATCATTATTATCATTCATTCATTTCCTATGCTGGGGCCAATCCCAGCTGACATTGGGAGGCGGGGTACATCCCGGGCCTGTCGCCAGTCAATCGCAGCGCCACATTTAGAGACAAACAACCATTCACTCTCTCTTTCACACATAAGGGCAATTTTCCAATTAACCTTCTGCTTGTTTTTGACTGTGGGAGGAAACCGGCGAACCCGGAGGAAACCCACACTGACACAGGGAGAACATGCAAACTCCACACAAGGGGCCTCCTTTGGGAATCAAACAAGGCTCCTTTGTGCTGTGAGGTGGAAGTGCTAAAGTCACCACACCTTTGTTATCATCATCATTATATTATTGTTGTTGTTTGTTTTTGTTTGTTCAGAAGTTTATTAGCACAGTGTACAATTACATCAAGCACAGAGGCAGAGATGTTTGTACCAGATTGTAGCTCATAGCTAATTTCCATCTGTAGTCCTGGACAATAAAAATATAAAACGGTACAAAATAGACAACATATATGTGTGTGTGTGTGTGTATATATATATATAAAATTGTTGTTGTTGTTGTTGTTGTTGTTGTTGTTGTTGCATCAGAGCCCTCCTCCAATCAGAAGCTTTGAAAGTTAATCTCCTATTTATACACTCTGTTACAAAAGCTATTTTTCTCGCTATTGTTTCTTATAAGACGGTGGAAACTACAAAGAAGAATTGGACGATGTGCAAGAAAAAAAAAAAAGGAAAATAAGAGGGAAATTGAGAATAATAGAGCGCAGGTAATCACCCTCATTAAACCACCATATATTCACATTAGCAAAACATTTCATCCTGTTTCTCTGCATGCTTTATACTACCCATTTTCCAGCCCTTGGCATTGATGAAGCATCATCATCATTGCATGGGCTGACGGTAAAGTGGCTCCTTGGCCAGGCCTTATCGACTGGCACTCTCTGGTGTCATCCTTGTGTGAATGTGTGGGTGTTCATGCCAGTCAATGTATTTTGCTATTGTAGTTTCTCAAATACCATGGCTACAAAAAAACATCACTGTGATGGCAGCCCCCTTATGCAAACAAATGGCCTTGCCTGGCAGATTCAGCGAAGTGTGATGGTTGGATTTGGTTTCATCAGGCAGGGGGAACGATTGCTGTTATCAGATTTATATGAGAAAGTGTTTCACTTCATCTGTCCTGTCAGAGCCACCGCGTGCCTCTCCAAAAGGTAGATCTAGCTGCAGATGTTGCAGAGGTGATTAGCCATTTTAATGGCTTTATTGCTCCACATTTTTTGAAATAAAAAATGTTTCTGAGCACAAAAAAAAAAACGATATCTACTTTTTAAAGGTCACTTAAGTAACAGACATGTTTCTATCTGTTACCAGGCAACAGTTTTGGTCACACAAACACAGACAGGTTAACGTGTGGAAATGTATAATTCCCGAATAACCTTAAAAGTAGTGGCGTGTGGGGAGGATCATGGCCGGCGAGGCGCCGACTTCCTTTGGAACGATACTTATAATTGTAAGAACTCCAAAAAGTTTCTTGTCCTCGAGAGTCTCACCTCATTTTTCAATTTGTGGTCTTTTCTTTAATTCTTTATTTTCTTTCTTTCACACGCATATACGTCTCCACAAAAAGATCTGTAACTTTCTTGTAAAAATCTTCCTTGTTTCTTATATTTTTCTTATTTATTTTATCGTACACTGCTTTCAGAGGGACAGCAGTCGCGAGCACCTGCCAACCCACACTCGCCCCCTTCAGGTGAGGCACACTATTGTCTGCCTCACCTCATGACTTTTCTCTGAGGTTTATCTTTCAATCAGTGAGAATAATTGTATCACATACTTGTGCTAAAGACATTATACAGCTTGTAGAAGGTCGTGGTGTGTGTAATAACATAATAAATCTTTTTACAAACATTGTATTGGTTACATACTGAGAAACAGAAACAGCTCGGCGGCCGTACCTCAGCTTGCATTTGATCAGGAAATGCGCGATTTCAGTGATTTGTTCATGAACACAAATTACAACATGATTGGCCTCATACGGAACATACGTTCTTAACGTAAGATTTCATAATGACACCTGCCTCCGCTGACCGCACGTCACTGATTTAAAGTAATGATCCAATCGTGGCTGAAACCATAGTAAGGGAAATGGTAGAAAAGTAAAGAAAACGTTCAATCTTTTCATGACTTTTCATCACATTTAGAGAAAAACAGTATCATGAAATTTGATTATTTTTCATTTGTTATTTGACAGTCATAAATCCTATCTGTAAAGAGACAGAGAGAGAAACTCTAAATTTTGAATGTCGTTAGATGCACGGATAAACAACGGATTCTGAAACAGTAAAATGAACACATGCATTTCTAAAGCTGGGTCTTTCTTTCAGTTACATCAGACGACAATTTATCACACTAAGTTTTACCAAGACTCAGTAATTCTTACTTTGTTTTATTGCAAACTACAAGCTATACACCCACATGCAAACAAAAATATTCAAAAGCACATCACATATGCACGCACGTATTATTACAAGGGGTTTATCACATATTCACCGTGAGCAACAGGTGTGACAACAGCCTGCGTGAACTCCGATTCTCCACATGGAGTGTGTGTAGGTGTTTGTATTTTAATGATTAGTTGAGGGTGAATACATGCCAGCACACTTTGCCTTGTGCAGCCAAAAAATGCTTTCAGTTTTGCCAGTGCCACAAGAGGGGTTTTGCAACTTCTCACCTACATCCACTAATTGTACAGTAATCTCCTGATCTAACATTTTTCCACCGTCGGGTTCTCTGATTAAAAGAAAACAAAAATGAATAATAGTAATAATCTTTTCGTATGTACAGTCATTTTCAGGCTTGAAAAAAAACATATCATTATTGAACCAAGAATCCACTATTATGGTCAGTGATCCACAAAACTATCCATATGACCTGAGGGTGCTTAGGAGGTGTAAAGTAAATTTCAAATTGACTCAGTGACACCATTTGACGAAAATAATCCCTGCAACACAGCATGCGCTGTATAATGTATGTTGCCTGCTGAGGGAGAGGAACCAGCACAGACAGACCTGACAGCCCCAGGGAGTCAAATTAACGAAGAAGCAAAGTTGATTATAAGCCTTTTAACGTCTCTACTAATTACCACAGATGCTAATTAGATGTAGCTAACTGCAAGGAGGGTAATCAGTGTCTGGAAAAAGACAGAAGTTGGAGTCAAACTATCATGTCTCAACCCTTCATGGGGCACAGTTAGACATTATACATTGCTCTACAATATCCCAGGAAGCATGTTTGTTCATGCTGACATCTGACAGGCCCTCAAGACAACTCTGCGAGTTTTATTTAGAAGTTTTACCAGGGTATTTGTGGTGCATTCGCTATCGCATACCATACACGCGCAGGCGCACAAACGCATGCATTCTCTTTCTTTTTTTCCTCTTTCTTCAACCAACACCGCAAGACACACGTGCACACATAGGTGCACGTCCATTTAGTTTGACTTATGCGGTCTGTGACTGCGTTATTTTGTGCAGTAAATTCTGTTTTTTCCTGGTGCCAAAATACCAGCTCAATCTTCTCCCAGGCTGTTGACCAAACAACTGCTGGGGCTGATTTACTGTGGTCAGCTTCAATTACTAACCTGGAGAGCCACAGGTATTCCTCTGGGACTGGGAAGCTATATGATTCAAGGACAATTATTTTTAATGAGAATGCCTCTAGTCCATCTGCATGCTGGTTGAGGGTTGCTTGAAAAATCTGTCCTTCAGAGGGCCTCCTTCTCACTCTGACAGCTCTGCTTAATTTCCTGTTACGCCCCGTGTGGAGCGTATATCAGTATATTTCACTGGTGACATGGGCCACCAGTGCAACCACATCCTGAGTGACTGTACTGGACATATGGTGTTTATACTCACATAAGCTTACGCGTTATTGTATAAATGTCACTAATAGCATTACACAATACAGAGGGGTGGGGAGTACCATTTTATGTCAGTGTGCCCATAACAAGTTTGGAATCTTTCTTTATTGATTTTGATTCATTTTGACAGAAAACATGACTATGAAAGTCATTTTTTTTTGTTGTAAAACTGAATTATTCACATGTCATGCAACTGTGTAAACGTTATTTCAGTAAATTTGTTATTGTATTGGATTCCCTCTCACTCCTTTGGGCCAATGTCCCAACAGAAGATACAGTAAGTGTAGAAAACCTACTTCTTATGCTTACGTTTGGGTCTTTATGCTTAATCATCAGATCTTCTTTAGTGACACCTTAGCATTTCCAGTCTTCTTCAAATAGAAAACTGATATTTTTAATACAAAATAAACCCTTGCACTTTAACCTAGTTAGTGCAATAGAAATGCACACACAGTTTCTTGCTCTGACCTCAGGTTCATTCAGAATGTGACTTTTAATTGGCAAATTCACTGTTTGGCATATTCAGTGATCCTATCTTAAGATCTAAGAAAATCCATAGCGGGTTGTCAAAAGTAGCTGTCAAAAATGTAGATCTCCATGATCTTTTAAGAGCACCTCAAATATCTTCCATTTCTCTCGTAAGTAATGATGGCAACAAAAATAGTCACACTGTCTTGCTTCCTGTGGTCCTGGTGTTCATAAAAACATATCATCGTAACAGCCATTTGAAAGATGAGTTACAACTTTCTTTGGATGTTCAAAAAAAAAAAAAAAACAAAGCTACGATAGCAGGCTTCCCTGCTCGGGTTTGCAAAGCCGCACCACATTTACGATCAATCATTTTCTTGAGTTTTGTCCCTGCAAGTCTTCATTATCATGGAATTTGCCATTAGCCTTACTGTAACACATCATTCGGAGCTCAGGAAACAGCTTAGCTTCATTAATCTGATCTATTTTCTGCACAAAGCTTTGATCCTCTACCGCTGCTGAGTGTATATCTCCAAAGGGGCTCCTGTGCAAAGGGTAGCTCCTGCTGTGATTCCCAGCAGAGGTCCTTCATGTAGGGTTGTGGGACCATTACAAGCTCAGCGGCAAGTAGGATGTCCAGATCTTTCATGTTTCAGAGAAGTGGCATGTAAAAGGGATGACTAGTTGATTCAGCAGCTTGACTTTACCACTGTAGGCAATAATAACAGCACAGCGTCATCGTTACATTGCGTGTGATTTTGTGCGAGTATGTGATTCTGTTGACACAACTCTAATTTTTATATTGTTTTGTTTACCTTGCTGTGTGACGCATCATCTAAACCCATGATATCAGACTCCGGTATCCGGTTGCTTGTTTAACCCGTGTCTCTTTTGGTGATTAGATTCCTTGCGTGTGTGAAACTGAGGTTTGTCTCTTGTTAAAGTCTGCAACCAGATAGTGACTGAGTTGTAACAGAGTCTTATCGTCCTCTGATGAAAGATGCTCCCTTGTGCCCGGCCGTGTGGTTCAATCCATTGTAGTGAGCTATTACTCACACTACCCGGTTTTCAGTTCAAGCTGAAACCCAAAAACCCTCAGCACACGGATCCACAACATTAATGGGAAATAGAAATGCTGGAAATGTATCGGCTTCAACCACAACCAAAGAATATGCTCACACTGGATTAAAACCTCTATCTTCAATAGGAATCGGCTATATTTTTTTTGCTTATGACTATCATGTCTTTTCGCTTTCTGCCACCCCTTTTATTAGAGAGGAATCGACTGAAGTATGTGAGCTTGGTTTTATATCCTTTTTTTCAACAATGCAGAGTGAAAAACAGGTGGGGCGAAAACGCAAGTAATTTGATGAATAACAAAAAAAAAAGAAATTAAAGATAAAATGTTAAAAAATTACCATGAAGACAGCGTCAGATGTCTCACAACTGTTTGTTGTAAAAATATTCCAACAACGCCTCAACAATATCAGCATAAACTGTGAAATTATATCATACGCATTAATATCTGTGGTAGCCAACAATGCTGATTTTATCTGACAATATGTTATAAATGATCGCATCACGTCAAATCCCAGGGTATGAAGATATTCTTTGACTCAATTATCTGAACAGTTTTCTTCTTCTGCGTTAGGCTTGCCCCAACAGAGTAAAAAAAAATGTATGTTGTCTTTAATAATGGTGCCTTTTACAAATTAGAAATATCGATGTCTAAATCTGGGTTCAGATCTTTGACTGCCACTATTCTCTCTCTAAAAGTCTTCTCTAGGCCAGTAATAACAATATTCTGGACTCATGCTTATCTGATTTGAAAAAGTGGATGTCACACAATTTCCTTCTTTTAAATTCTGCCAAAATTAAATTGTTGGTCAGTGGCCCAGCTTGACAAGGGCATCAGTATGATATTGTAAAATATACTCTGGATAATTAGAAAAAATCTTGAAGTCTAGCAGTCAAGGATCTTCATGTCAGATTCGATCCCATCCTAAGAAGTTGCCAACATCAAATTCTACAACCTGTAGCGTAGTTAAAATCTGGAACTTTGTCTTGATCAAATCTTATTTACAGCAATGTCTTTATATCTAATCACAAAATTGTTCAGAAAGCAACAGTTGATATTTTAACAGAAACACAAAGACTATAGCTTACCTCTAATGACTTATAATTTCAATAATTAGCTCATTCCCATCAATGATTTTAATGTTTCACTCCGTCGTCTCTGTCTAGGACGGGGCGGCAGGGTGGCGCGGCGGTTAGCGCTTTTACACGGAGCTTTCACTAGACGAAGGACCCTCATCCAAAAGTGGACTTGCGAGAGTTTGATTGGAATAAATTGGAAAAAATTGCCCAGATGTGTGAATGAGAGGGTGAATGTTGTTAGTCTCTATATGGGGCCCTGCAATCAATAGGCGATAGCTCTGGGCTGCACTCGGCCTCTCGCTCAGTGACTGCAGGGATAGGCTTCTGCATCCCTGTAATGGATGGTAGCAGACAACGTGACTGTTTGGAGAAGTATTAGTCTCGGTCTTAACCTCTTCACAGTGGCGTCGGCACAGTGACATTGCATATTTGAACCCAAATAATGAATCCATTTCAGTCTCACCGACCAGTATGAGACTGGACAATTCTGCTTAATTAACATATGTCCAACCCTCTATGTCCTCTTTTGTTTGCGTCTCTCTGACCCTGGCGGTGAAGTCATACGGGCATCATGCGACCCCCCGACACTATTGCTACAGGACTGTCTCAGAAAATTAGAATATTGTGATAAAGTTCTTTATCTTCTGTAATGCAATTACAAAAACAAAAATGTCATACATTCTGGATTCATTACAAATCAACTGAAATATTGCAAGCCTTTTATTATCTTAATATTGCTGATTATGGCTTACATCTTAAGAAAACTCAAAAATCCTATCTCAAATTGCTAGAATATCATGAAAAAGTAATTTTTGTTTTAATTGCATTACAGAAGATAAAGAACTTTATCAAAATATTCTAATTTTCTGAGACAGTCCTGTATGTTTCCAGATTTATTTATAATGTTCTAATCATCAAGTTTTTATACTGTGGCGTTTTAGTCAGGGAAACACCTGGTTGACGGTAAAACTGTTAGTCTTTTAGACAAGCAATAGCGGTTGTTGGCCACAGCCACTCCACACAAGCCTGCAATATAACTAACTGTTCACATTCAATTCCAGTTTAAAAAAAGAAAAGAAAAAAAGACAGAGTTCGTTGCACCCCCAAACCACACCCACATCATTCCCAGCAACCCCAAAATCACAAAGAAAACAGGCATCGACATCAACATTTGTGACACGCTTTCATTTATTTTTTTTAGCCAGTCAAATCAATTCTTTAAACCTTTTTTTTTGTTCTATCACATGCCTCTAAGCTGTGTCTTCTTGACAATAAGAAGATTCTCCGCTGTCCCCTGACATGACTCACCTTGCATGTGAGTACATAACATATGTGAAATTCAAATTAACAAAAAAAATTCAATTGTTGATGTCTCTCTAAATGCTACACCGACTCCATGCACTGAGTTAACTGCCACAATAAACACTTGAAATCTGTTCAAATACACCTATGCGTGAGAATATATTCCAAAATAAACATACCCTTGTAAAACACCTACATTTTCAAACATGCGCGTGCAATGAAGCATGTATGCTATCTATTTTTATTATAATATTTTGATTGCATTTAAAGTACTTTGGCTGCAAGAGAACATTTAACAACTTCTTTACTCACTGTGTTTCATCAGTTTCTGGTAAACACAAAGCAATGTAAACTAGCTACCAATTCGCATTGGATCTTTTGAATCAACAGATAAACAGAAATAACATCTTGAAACGTCCACAGAGCAAACACTGCATGTGCTCTGTGCCAGCTGTGGGAATTAGGCAAGGTAATGACACAATTCTGTACTATTTTGATAGCAGAAAATCTAATTTGCATGTATTCCTTACCACTGAAGGGGATAAGGTATTTCTCCTAACACTAATAGGAAAATACCTTTCTGCAGAAATCTAGTCCTCACCCTTTTTCCTCAATGACTGCATCCTGGCAGTCTTATAGGCTGATCTCACATCTGATTTTGTAGTGCAACTCACAGAGGCATTACATCATTGAACCTGTCAGATAAATGTAGCAGCTGCCATCCAATGGTGTGACCCCCTACTGGCACTAATATATATATAGAGAGAGAACAGTTTTTTTTAGGTTTATATGGCAGGTAGGTATACGTACGAGCAAAACACCATTGTTGTGAAGTATGAGCATTCCACAGAAATATGCTCATGTAATATGAAACCCTTTTTAAGCTTTTTAAAAGATGACCTGGTATCAACTAAAAAAAATAAATAAATAAAAAAAACAGCAGCTCAGGTGTAAGGTTTATTTAGGAGATGCAGTGGAGTTTAGAATCCAATGTGGATCAAAACATGTTCATAAACAGATAACTGCTTAAACAAATTGACCTCGGTGTCACTAAATATCTCTCAAGATAGTTGGAAAAGACTATGTTTAAAACAGGGTATCTATAAAAAAAAAAAAAAAATTGTATATATCATCATCAGAATTCTGCAAGCATACACTCTGTGTGGGCCTGGATCTCTGACTTAAAAGTAAAGACATGGAAAACATTCCAGTGACTATAAAGAGATATTTTTACTTTCCGGCGCACAAAGACACACAGATACACACAAAAGCTTGTAAGCCTCTTTGGTGTGAAGAGGGAAAATTGACAAAATGTGTATCTGTGACCTAGTATAGTGAGTGCAGTCATAGTCATCAAGTTGGATTAACAGTTAAATATGTAAGTCACTGTTTATTCAGAAGTTACGGTGCACTTAGATCATATTGAAAGCTGTCATCAGCTGCCACAGATAGGATCACATTGACATTCACGGAGCCTGACTAAGTCACAAATATGATAATGCAGGAACGAGCGACACATCTCTGCACATCTCCAAACACAAAAATACAAACTATGTCGTCATGCATATGCATAGAAAAGCAAGAAAAAAAAACTCTTTGCTTCCCAGCGGTCAGAATGGAAATGCATCTGCATGTGATGAGGAACAAGAGGTCACGCAAAATCCTGCAGCGGTTGAGCTACTTAAGACGACAAATGCGAGCACTGGAAGGTAATGATGAAAGGTGGCGAGGAATTCGGGAAAGGGAGAAAAAGGTAAGGGCATGCATGCTTCCAAGTGGACACAACAAATCCTGTTTAAAAAGTTCCACAGCATTGCCTGCCCATTTATCACAACTGCATCAAAATATCACAATTCAAAAACACACTTGCACAAACACACACACACCCCCCCACACACTTATGACTGCACCTTCTGCGGCAAGTGAATGTATGTGTATTTGTAAGATGTATTGTGCTCCACTGCACCTGTGGCAGATTTCCAGTATTCAGAGGAGGATAAATTGTTCGCTCCTTTCAGCAGGCTTGCATTCTGACCACTCTGCTGTTTATGAGAGAAGGGAGGAGGGACATGAGGAGAGAGAAAGAGCGTTTGTGTGAGAGCAAAAAGAGCAGCAGAAGAAAGAGATGAGAGGAGCAGGGAGGTGAGGAGTAAGCGGTGTGTGGAGGATTAATAGGGAAATGCACTGCAGATGATTTGTAACATGACTACCTTCTATTAATCTCCCCTAATGCACTTTTTCACTGCAGGGTGGAAGGAAAAGAGAGCATTGAGGAACGAGGGCAGAGGATGGGGAATAAAAAAAAAAAAAACAACTGAAACAAGTCAAACATGTTTTACAGACCAATAAATGTTAGAAGAACCACTAAAACTGCTGCTTTACAGATAAAAAATAAAAAAAAAATCAAAGTTGCGAATACCAACCTTTAAGTTAGATAGTTAATCGGACATTTGAAGAGCAAAGATGTGGGAATTACAAATCGCTCATCAATTTACCGTGATAAAATCATCAAGGTAATGACTTCACATGCACTTCTATTCATTTCTGTAGTCGAATACATTTTTGATTTAAAAGCATCAGTAACTCTAAAACCCTTGAAAATATCAGCAGAGATGAAGAGTTGCATTTAACCTTTTTTTTAATTTTCTATCGGAATTCTTAAAGGTTCAACTATACCTCCATGAACAACACTTTTTTTTCTTTTTTTTTTTATGAAAACTGATGACGAAAATATTTCCAAAGATTTTTCAAAATCCGTTAAAAAAATACATACAATTTACAAAAGATAACGATTCATCAGACATCATTTAGAAATACAGACGTGTGTTGTAACTCACAAGTGTCTCAGTCTGCAGAGTCTCTCAGCTGGACTCACCTGAGGCTGATCAGCGATCAGGGCCGAGATGAAACAAGCCTGAGATTCATTTAGTTGCCAGATCATCCTGTCAGTTTGAATCAGCAGGCCGGCAGTTTCCCCCCTTGTATATTTTGTCATTTATTTCAAAGATAGACTATGTTTTCGGTTTTCTGTAAACTGTAATTTAGTGACCAATTAAGATTTTTTTTTTTTTTTTTTTTTGGTCTGTGTTTTTGGTGTTTGTGGACCAACCTCACAGTAAATAGATAAAACCTTGGGTTGAGTTGTGTATTTCAGTCCCAACTACTGTTTTTTTGTGACAATAAGCCTGCCAAAATAAAAACTTCTGGAGCAAAAAATTGAGGGAAGAAATTACTGCTACAATAATAATTATGAATAAATTAACGATCAAAGATAAATGTTGCGACTTTTATGGCAAAAGTAAAAACTTGTGTTTAAACCATTTCAGTTTTTCATGTTTTTTTTATTATTATTATCATCATATTTTAATTTTCTTTGTTATGAAAAGTGATGGAAAAAAGAATAAACACAAGATAGCAATTCAACATACCCCAGTGCATCATTTTCAAATACAGATGTGTGTTGTAGGAAACAATACATTTACAGCAGCATCTGTGCAGCATGTTGTGCAAAAGGACAAATGCATGGCAGAACAACCTATGGGATCTGTCGAACTGTAACCCATACCAAACACTTCAGGTTCAATCAGAATCTAATCACGTCTCTCTTTTGAGTGTTACTTTACCTTTAGCCTTATCTTGCCAATTGCAAGGAAAGAAACAAGGCAGGAGTGTAAGATTGTCTGACACGGTCTCTCTTTCAGCTTGTAATCCCACTTGCTTTCCAGTTGTTTCTCTCCTCTCGAATCTAAACCCGTCAGCGAAGAGACGACATTTGCCGCTTTCCAATTGTTGCTGTCAAACGTGATGCAATTATTAGAGCGCCATATAAGTTGTACTCAAAGAGCGCCCCGATTCTGCAACTCAATAGATCAACGCAAACAGTAATTTGCCAACATGATTGAAATTTCCCAATCGTGGGACGATTCGAGGCACGTTCTATTCTAAGAACTTGAGACCGGGAAAGTGGTGTCTTTCTAATGGGAAAAGTGTAACGTCAGTCAGAGCGAGATATATAGATTAATATCTAGCACCTTGCAAGATCCTTGGTCATCAACCAATGCTTCATGATAATGATTGGGTTTTTTTCCTGTTGTGATTGAAGCTAAAACCCTAAACTGACTCGTCTCCAACGACAAGGCATTATTATTTGGGCTACGGTGATCTTTGCGGTGGATCCATTGAACTGTAATGAAATTTAGTACAAATGGAATCCTAGATTGGAGCGTCTGTGAGCGACGTATTTAACTGTCGCAACATTCTCCGATTAAATTACTTCGTGTCATACGAGGCGATTGCTTTCCTGCTCTTAGAACATTTTCACATGAACTAAGCAAAGAGAGGTTGTGATTAATCTTCCTGGACTTCTACCTGCCTTGCCTGGCTTCACCGATTTCTCTATTGATCCGCAAACACTGATCGCCCGCATCCACATCCCAGGCACTCAAATCACCATCGCTGTTCAATGCAATGACTGATGTGATGTTATTGTTTTTTTTTTTGGTCCCGAAGAAAGACTGCCATGACGCTCACAGCAACTTGCGTCTGTAACACATCTCAATTTACATTATCCGTTGTAAAGTGTTTTACATACAGTTCCGTCCCAAACGTAGATAGGCTGAGTTTCTCAAGTCAATATGAGACTTGGTAATTACTAGACACCGTGTGACTTCATTGCAGATTGACTGAGATGAGTGAAAATGTGACTTTAAAATTTCATAACATTAATTACCACAGCCAAACCCACATTAATCCTCATAATGAGAGAAGCAGATGGCACCCCTGGCTGAACAAAAGGAAGCAGGTGCACATACCACAGAAATTGCTGGAATCTTACCAGGCGAGACAGCAATGCCTCTGAAAATACAAACCTCCCAATCCGCACTCAGCAATACTGATTTTGACAACGGTTGCCGTCATTCCCGGACTACAAGCCGCAACTTTTTTCACACCATTCGAACACGACCACTTAAACAGTGATGTGGCTGATTTAAGGATTTTTTTTTTTTTCCTTCATCCCGCCGAAACATTTAGCCTCGTCACATCAGACCAATGAAATTACAGAGGAATTCTGAGGCCGTTCGAGTCCGACACTGAAAAAGGCGACGCAGGAGGAAGAGAAAGATAGTGATCGGCTGGAATAGGACAATGTGGGGATAAAAACAATGGATAAACTTTTCCTTGTGTTATTTATTTTTAATCTTTTTCCATCAGCTGTGTTACAGGCACTGTTCGGAAAAAAAAAAGATTTCCGTTTGTGGATGGATGTCATTAAAATTTCAAAAAGAAATTTCTGTGTAAATAGCTCATGTTACAACATGGACACCTGCGGCTTGTCAACAATTGCTGCCTATATATCCACACATATATCTATTTGTTTATTTTCACCCAGTGCAGCTTATATTCGGGTGTTTTCAACAGTCTGTAAAGGACAGTATCAAGTACACATTCAAAAAATGTCCATTACTATTTCCAGAAAATCTGGCACTTGCTGCAAGTTTTTTAATCTTTTGACACCAACACAGAAAAACATGTAAATGCATTTATATTTATGTAAATACTCAGTGTAGCTCAGCTCTGCTGGTGTCAGAAATAAGAGAGCATTAAAAGAGAAATCTGTAATTCTCACCATCATTTATATTACTTGAATCGCAGCAGTGGGTGATGCTAAAATCTCAGTGAAAGGATTGGGATTTTTTTTTTCTCCCCAAAATACAAAATGAAACATTTCTTCATATACAAGTTGATAGTGGAGTTTAAAAGTTGAAAGGTGTTTTTTTTACACATGATTAGTGGCTGAATAACTTGCCAAAGTCTGCTCTTAATTTGATCAGTCCAGCTACCTTTCTCTGACTCTTGCTTTGAAAATTATCTATTACAAAATCATCAAGTGCATGAAACAGCAAGGAACTTTCTTTATCTCGATGGGTTGTTTTATTTCTGTCGTCGTGACATTTAGAGCTTAGTGCCATATGCTCTGATGAAAACAGAATGTTCGGAGAGATTATTTTCAACTTCAGCCTGAGAATTTCAAGCAATAAAAAGTAATCAAAGCTTTATCTTTTAATTCAGGACAGCATAATAATGTGGAATTTTCATGGGTTTAATCTGTCCATTAGAAGCCTCCATGTTGTTTTCCCTCTCCAGCTTTGACCTTCAGAACTGTCTACTTAAAGCTGCATTTCATATTTTTATGAAATGTGGATGTATTTCGGATGTATTATTGTATACCTTCAAGAAACAGGTAAAAACTGTTCTTTTTCAGGACTTTTTACTGAGCTGATGCCCCAGATCAGGTTAGGCAGCAAGTTAGGCTATGCAGTGTGTGTGTGTATGTGTACGTTTGTGTATGTCTTTGTCAAAAAAAAAAACAACTCACTAACCCAAGCTTACTGTTCTGTATATTTCCCGTGCATCGTGTATTTGCAAGTGTATTTGCAATCCCTATGTCCTCTATTGTAAGTCGCTTTGGATAAAAGCGTCTGCCAAATGCAATGTAATGTAATGTAATGTAATATTTACTCACAAGTGTCTCAGTCTGCAGATTCTCTCACCTGAGGCTGATCAGGACCAAGACGAAACTAGCCTGAGATTCATCAGATTGCCAGATGATCCTGTCAGTTTGAGTCGAATTTTGATTTTTTTTTTTTGTCTGTGATTTTAGTGTTTGTGGACCAACCTCAAAGTAAATAAACAAAAACCTTGTGCTAAGTTGTGTATTCAAGTCCCAACAACTGGTTTTAGTGACAATAAGCCTGCCAAAAAGCCTCCTGGAGCAAATCATTGAGGGAAGAAATTCTTGCTACAATAATTATGGATAGATTAACAATCAAAGATAAATGTTGCAACTTTTGTGCCAAAAGGAAAAACATTAGTGCTTGAACCATTTCAACCTCAGTTGCTTTACATGAACGTGACATTGGTGTACGGAGGCAAAGGAATATTTCTGTCTTCTCCAAAGCTGCCTTGGCTTTTCCCAGGAGAATATTTCTTGGCCAAATACACATTGCTGATTAAGACAGGGATTCTTATATTGATGCATCTATAAAATACAAGATACTTCACCAGATATTGATCCAGGTCTGATCCTAACAAGACACACACACACACACACACACATATACTAAATGTGCAATCTCAAATATATGTGCCCACAGGTGCATACTGTAAATACATGCTTTCAAGGAAGCTTAAACAAAAATGAACCAGGAATATTGAAATACACAACCAGCATTGCATGGCCTTCTGTGCACACACAAATATGCACAACACTGCAAAAAAATTGAGAAAAAGCTTCACCTAGTATAGGGCAACATGTGACATAGCCTATGCACATACATGAATCTGCTTGTGTGTGTGTGTTAATCCCTGTGCATTCATATTTTTGACACTGAAGGTTGCACTCACCTTGCATGCCTATAGGAATTGGCGCATTGTTCATGTGTGGTATGAAATGATCGGCAGTTTGTACATCACCTTAGAGAAGAAACTGTCGAAGTTGTAATCATGGCTGTGAGATCTCTGACTGACTGGTCCTCGCTTCCTTTTCCCTTTCATCCAATGATTCTGTAATTAGTTGATTGACCTCTGCTGTCAGGGTCTAATTAGACATGGTAATTAAGGATTAGCTGGGTCACAAGGGGGGGTGGGTACATGCATGTGCGTGCATGTGTGCGTGCATGTTTGCATGTGTGAGAGAGAGAGAGAGAGAATGAGAGCTGGGGGTCTGAAGGTCAATATGTTGCTTTATTTTTAGGTGACAAAGAATTGTCCAATTTCCTCCAAGTAGCAACATTATTTGGGAGATAAATGAAAGATGGATGTGAGATGAATGTAAACCATGTTAATTAAAAGAGTGACTAATCTAAAATGTTCCCTCATATCAGGCAGCTGTGTATTACAATACCAGACAGAACTGCACTGACTATGTACTGAAGTGTAACCTGCTGTGTTTTTTTTTTCCCACTGGCAGCTTGAAAAGTGACTTCTGAATGACATATTCTTGCAAAAATATTGCTCCTTTGCGCATGCCATTAGCTCATTTCAGGCCAAGTTAATGGAAAAAAATGTAGATTTGGCAGCAAAAACTTGCTTGTGCTGGAAATCAGCAAAAGTGCTCTTTTCCTATTGTGTTCTAATTAATAACTTTAAACAAGCTGGTCATGCACGCTTTGATGGGAAACAGCAAACACAATGGAACATTAGTGTGATCCAAGCAAAAATAATTACAAAACCACAATGGAATCCACAAAAAGGGCTTCATCATTTATAATACAAAAGAGTAAACGAGGTAGTAATGAGAATAACTACAGTGTTTCCAAGCACAGCAACTGGCAATTCAAGAAAAAACATCCAAAGTCACACAAAGAATTCAATTTTGTCAAATATGCAGCTGCTTCAATCGTCAGGTCTGGGAAATCAAAGGATAGTTTTGAGAGCTTCGAGAAGAAAGTTTGCTCCCTCCAAACTGTGAAACAGGTATTTAACTGCTGTGACACTGAGCAAAAACCATTTGGGAGCTTGTGGAGAACCAAGCGGGAATGTGTTGCTGCATCAAACGTGACTCAAGGGAAGCGCTTCTAAGTCCCTCCAGCGCTCAACTCGTCCTGCTCTGTGTCTCTTTAATAATTGAGGCTAAGTTTGTTGTCTTGTCATTTGTTACATTGCAGGTAACATTGGGTGATCATAGAAATACAGAAATTAAGGTACTGGATAATGTAGGTGGCCGGACACAAACTTATAGTGTCAAGAATACACTTGAATAATGACATTTAATGGCATGGCAGGAAGGAAAGATGACATGTTCAGTAAAGATGTAAAGGTAGCAGATGGAAGAAGCCATTTCTGCATAACAGATGCATTACAAATGAGTCTTGGCCCAGTAAAACACTTAAAAAAGTAAGGACGAGGATTGATTGGGCTACGGTACCCCTACGTGCCTGAAAGTAAAGAACAAATAGAAAAGTCGAATAATAGGATAACGATGCCAAATTATTTACTGTTTTAAGTGAATGTAATTTAATATATGCATCAATGTTGCAACCATATTACAATCCAAGGAAATTACCTTTTCTAAATCTAATTATTTTTGACTCAACTGTGAATTTTAAGTAGATTGTTTGATCAACCTAATAATAATAACCAACTGACCAGCAAACAAAAGAAAAGAAAATAATTAAATAATTTTATCTACTTTTCACAAAGAAGAGGATGGTTGGCACATGACTCATATATATATATATATATATAGAGAGAGAGAGAGAGAGAGAGAGAGAGAGAGAAGGAGACATTTGTGTGGTGCAATGGATTTTCTGTCTTTGGGTTTATGAATGCATATGACACAGAATGGAAATGAAAGTGGCAGAATGATCTCCATTCCATGTCTGGTTGGTTTCACCCAACATTGGTTTTACAAGTTCACGAAACAGTCCACTGGTGAGTCGAGGTGGGGTGACTTTTTTATTTGACTATGGATGTTGCTTTCGAAAGAAGGTGCTTTTTAAACCAAAGGGAAGAATCGGCTACTCCGTATATGTTATCGCAGGTGAAGGAATCTATATTGAGAGCCAAAGATAAAATAAGCTCCACTTGCAATGTCTAATGTGTAGCGTTAATAACCTTTTATTAACTCTATTCTGGCTTTTGCTTGAATTTGAGCAACTGCCAATGCTTGCTGCAGTGCTACAGCACAATGCTGTTGCTCGTGGCCTCTAATGTTCCAGTTACATTGTTATAAATCATTTTTTTACATCTATGCAACAGTCACTTCTAAGTTTATATCTTGGTGAAAGACGCCCAGATTATCTGTTCATGCACCAGCAGTTTCTTTGTAATGTGGAAGTATAATCATTTTTGGCCCTGGAATTATCACAGTTTAGGAAGTGACTTGCTAAGCAATTGTTTTTTGACTTTACTTAATCCAACAGCACTATTTAGAGTTGTTTTTGTGGACGAGACTAACCAGGCACACAGAACGTATGCATTTTTTAAACCCCGATGATGGTTTGTTGTTGTTTATCTATACACCACATGAATGAATAAATATTTCTTTAATCGTCCCACAGTGGGGAAGTTTCAAATGAATATATATGAGTTTCATTTGAGTTGTAATATTGTCATAATAATTTGCTGGAAGAGCTTTGAATGGATCAAAGGTGACGGCACAATTTATTGCCCACAAGCTTTTACTTCTGACCTAGTATGCTGTCTGAATTCGTATCATGTACTCATGCTATTGTTGGACAAGATAAAGTTCTGTTTTTATCCCCCTGGCAGGGAATGTCCTGATGCTCTTTTACCACAGCCTGGCCCAAAGGAGAGGACAGATAAGATCCTACAACAATGGATTACATGGATTTACACAAAATTCACATTTCACATCAAACTAATATCTACAGCAGAAAAATCACAGTTAGTTTTCTTTTCGGTTCAAGTACACAGGACAAAACAACTCCTGAAAATGAATCCATGGGCTAATATTATGTTTGAATTGCCATGACGGTATCAAAGTTTTGTAGCCCGTTCAGCTAATGAAGGATTGTCTAAGGACTATAAAATACAACATTTCAAATAGAGTAGCCCCCTAAAACTGGGCCTCATTCAAAGTATAAGTCATACAAATCAAATATCCTCATTTGAATGACAGAATGGTATCACATTCAAATAGTATAGCAACAAAAAATGAGGAAGTGAATGAGATATTACTTGCGTTTGTATCCCTTGCTTCTAAAATTGGTAATTTCTTCTTTTTTTTTGCATTAATGTGTGAAATGCTTACAAGGCATTTGTAACACCATGGCTACAGATTTCGTAAGCAAAATTCCAAATTGAATTGATCAGGGTCTGACCGGAAGTTCGAGCAACCTTATCTTGGGTGAAAGTGCTTATTTTTCTACCGTCATTCTTGTCTTGTGTGGTGTGATATAGTTGTGTTTGTGGTTTAATTGTGTGTTTTTGGAGGTTTTATTTGTTTTTTGCTCTTGTCTTCAGACGCTATTGCTATTGCTTCTCGAAGCCAACGCTGAAGCACGGCATCAAGTTGGGTGCCGGCGTCTCTCCGTCCAGCGTGGAGAAGGAAGTGGCGTTGACTGTAGGAGAGTTGATCGACAGATCCCTGAAACCTGCTGCACGGATAATCGGATCTGTGGTTCTGTCCGTGGAGAAGGTGGAGCAGGCTCACCGGCTCACCGGCTGGTGGAGTCTGGGCTCTTGGTGAACAGAGCATTCATCCAGGTGCCCCCTAAGATCATCCTGTCCAACATGCCTCCTTTCACCAGCGGCAAGTTCCTGTGCAGAGGCACGGGAAGGTGGTGTCACCGGTTAGAAAGGTCCTTTCCAGATGTAAGTCCCTGCTCCTTAAACATGTTGTATCTCACCAGAGACAACTTTTCGGGATTCTGAACAACCGTAATGAGGAGCTCAACGTCCGTCTACACGTCTAGGTAGATGACTTTGACTACACGTTGTTTGCAACCTCCTCGCACATGAAATGTTTTGGTTGTGGTTGCCCCCTAGCGCAGTTGGGGCTTGCGGTCCTGACTGACACCACGACACTTCATCCAGTGTAGGAGTGGGCTTCCTTTTCCTGAGAGCCTTTGACCCAAATGCCATCAGGGTAGAGCATGTGATTTCTGATTCCTATTGGTGAAAGTTACCTTTGACCACTTTGGGTGATGTTAATTGCACAGAGAAGGAATTACTAGATCGTAACCAATCAGAGCAATTTTTAACATCTTAAAAACTTTAGGATTTTACGTGAACCTTAAATCTTAGCAGTGCAAGAGAGGCAAGGAAGAGAACTTCTATCTATGAAACAGTCAGTGTGAAAAGTGTTGATATATTACTTATTCAGGAAACTTATAGCAATAAAGGCAGCGAAGTGGACTGGCGTCTGGAATGGAGAAGGGAGGTCATAATAAGGTACAGAGAAGGATGCATGCAAGCTGCAACTCAACAGATGAATCTCTCTTGCCTGTCTTGACCAGTTTTAAGTCTTTGATCATCATTTTAACATCTTAAAAACTTGTAGCTGGCAAAACAAAACTTGTTACATTTCAAAGATGTCACATAAAGGCAAAGTGTCGGCTTTCAATAGCCTGGTAACCTCACTACTGTGCCTGTGTGCACCCTCCTTCAGGTCTCTTGGCCCAGGTACAGTTAAAAATGGTAAATTTCTTTCTGTTTGCAATGGGTTCCACAGTAGGTTTTGTTTTTATCTAGAGATGTGAGGGTCGGGGCCTTGTCCACCTGGCCAGCAGGACAGCCATATTAAGAGTACAATTTGTTCAGAGGTACCTTGTTGGACCTCCTGATTTAGTCTGGAGGGAAGTAGCCTGCTGCATTTTCAGGCACATCAATAACCTGGCGATGCATGCCGCTCTGTTTTTTAACTGATTTTAGATGCTTAGAGTTAAATGGGTTACCCTGTTTTTACCAGGGTGTCTTTAAGTCCTGGCACAGACCAGAAAGCTGCTGATGGAACCATTGGTTTACACTGCCAGGCTGGATGGCATCACTGCATGGCAAAAAGTTGTTGGAACCAGCAGGGCTGGCATAAACTAAATACAAGGAAGAGGACTGTCTGCTGGGGATCTGTTCTACCCAAATAGAAGAGAGAGGGTTGGAACTTTGGATGAAAAAACTGTCCGCAAAGGAAAAGAGCCTCCTTCTCCTGTGTACAGATGGTCAGGCTTGACCAGACGCCTTCTCCGATTTCAACCTAAACCCCAGATTTGGGAACCTGGGTGGCTCCTACTGAGGCTCGGAGTCATCTAGTTCATGGTGAATTCTTGTTGAAATCTTCTTGTTTCTTCACTTGAAGAACTGAAGAAGCCTCTCAGACAAGTGGTGAAACATCTTCAAGTGATGAAGTCCAAATGCCACGACAAGAAGAACCGACAGAGCTGTGTGTGTGGTCAGACAAACTGTCTGCATATCTACACAGATGTGTGTACATATTTTCCATATCTACACGGGCAAGATGCAGGTGTCTATAACCTTCTTGTTTCTTTTCTACAACGGAATTCTTAAAGCAAAGGGCTCTATCTGAGTTTGAAACCATACTGTTGCTATCAAATTCTGCTCTCAGTCTAGTTTCCACCACTCTTCGTTGAATGGCTCATGAACTTTATCCCTGGTTAGTTACTGCAATTACTGCAATACACATCTCTCTTTTTCTTAAAATAATGGTCACTGTCACACTTGTTTTAAGTTTCTTTTCTCTTCATTTACACAAAAAAAATTGTTCATGTTTAGTAAACAGTATCATCAACACCATCAACATTCATGATTACGTGTCTGAAATTTCTCATTCATCCAGGTTATTGTTCTAATGGAAAAATGTAATTGTAGCAACTTGCAATTGTGTGGTTCAATAGTTTAGTACTGGAGAAACAGATGAGAGGCGAAAATGTCTTCAGAATTTCAAATAGACCTTCCCAGTTCCCTCGGCAAGATTTTACAATGAGACTCAGTAGTGCGAAATTACCCAATACATGGAAGCTCCTGTATAATCATTATTCATTATGTATTTTTGTTGGTTAGTTGGGTTACGTTTATTAGACTGTTGCACTCCAAGGACAGAATATCCAGGCATAAGATCGTGCGAGTGGTGGATGCTGTCACGTGCAGTGAAAGTGTGGTGGGCGAGGCTAAACTGGTTCGTGCGGTTGTCCAAACAGTGTTGTTGAGCAAGGCAGTGAACCCCTGTACCTGCTCAGGAGCTACCTTCTGCTCATGGTTCTTCCACGATGGGCTAAATGCTATGGTTAAATTTCGCTGCTGCTGTGCTGTATGTGTAATTAAATGTGACAATAAAAGATGTTTCCTCTTCTAGTGAGGACTGTGATGATGTCAATATTGAAGAGACAAAGCAACACTTGCACTAACAAATGGCCCAACACAGGACTTCAGTACAGAACCCCACAGTTCACCTACATCTGAAGGACAGGGGCTACTCTGTTGAGCACAACAATGGTCTGGCAATCTTGGAAACAATAAAATGAAAAAAGAAGTCTTTGAACAAAGGAAGGGGACATAGATGTAAGCTGTCACCCATTTACATTGCCAGATTTGGGACACATACCGAGATAGATCACCACAGATACACCAGGTCCATCTGCACTTGCCAAACAACCTGAGAAGATCAAAATCAACGAAATCAACGAAACCAGACCAAAGTGATTATTGCGTGAACCTCAACCCAAAAAAACCAACATGCTTCTTTTGTTTCACACAAACTAAAGTGTACCTGTACGAGCACCTATTCGAATTGTAACTCAGGTCTGCCCCCAGGTCCACCTAACGACACCCAAATTAACACAACGACCTCATCTTTGCAAGACAACTCCATTAACATAACAAGCCACCTCAACTTAGACAAACTCCCGGCCAAATAAGTTATACACCGAAAGCTTCCCACAATCGATCAGAACTGAAAAAGCCTCTTTGATGAGAGGTGAAACGTCTTCAGGGGACAGAAATAAAGTCCAGTTGCCACAATTAGATTTAACAGGGAGCTAGTTAGTTATTTAGTTTCCGGACTTTTATATTAAGCAGTTTTGCACCATTCAAACTTTCTTAAACGTTCCTGAGAGAGAAGTTTGTTTGCAGACAAAATATACAAAAATGCAATAAACGATATGAAACAATACAAAACACCTACAGGACTGATGGACAACAAAAGACAGTGGGCCATAGAGGGTAATATAAAGGGAAAACTCAAAAATAAACACTATAACAAGATGTGCAATAACAGATAAAATAGTAAGTTAGCATCCTATGACATCTCAGGAGGCAGAGAAGTCAGGCTGGTCCCCAAGGTGAAAGTTGTTTGTTTTTTTTTAATTCTATTATTTCTGTGACTGCAATAATGAAAAGTTCTCTGAATCTATTTTCTAATGAATTATTTTCACTTTTTCCCTCAAAGACCAAATGACTTGAACCATCACATGTATGAGTGGTGATCCCCTAAAACTGTGCACCCTTTTTTCATGTATTTTATCTTTGGAGACAATGCACTAAAGCTCTTCTGTTTTAAGTGTAGAGAGGATTCGCAGAACGGGAATTGCACACAAACAAACGTTTGTGCCCAAATTTACACTGACTCTTACACAGCACAGCAGATGCCTAAAATGAAGAGGAGAATAGTATTCCAGCAAAAGCTTGTATCATTCTAAAATTGGCTTTGGGTCTCCCAACGTAGCTAAGTGTTCACATTGCACCTTCTCTTCTGCGTTCCCTATTGCACATAGATGAGAAGAGCAGTCTAATCCTTGATATTTCTCCCTTTAGGCTGTTCCATTTGGGGTGCTGGAAATAATGTTATACACTCCATTATTATTATAGGCCCAAGGCATCTCCGTCAAATCCATTCATGGATTTTATTGACTTTCATTTTGTGGTATGATTGAGGCCTGTTTGCCTTGCTGCCAGTGGCTGGGAAAACCACACTATCAATGAAAGGTTTTAAAAAAATAAAAGTAAAATAAAAGCCAACACATACGAATGTACTCTTCAAACTATACAGTTAAAACACTGTTAAATACCTACTATATCGAAACTGCAGTAATAATGTTAACACCCGGCAGGATATTAAGACATGCATCTCTGTCTGTAAGGATAGCCCATACTTACAAATTAAATTAAAACATTTCGAGAAAACAAGGTGTTATTCAGTCTATCTTAGCACGCATTGCTGTTGAGGCTAAAGATGGACAATATTTGTTAATATAATATGGCAATTTGTCATGAAAGATGAAGACAGTCAAGATGGCTGTTTTCATTGAAAAGGCTTGTGTGTTTGTGTCACTTTACAGGTCCGACATGGTTGGACTATACTCTGGAACGGTTTTCAGAAACGCAACATTCTCCCATGAGCAAGGTTTTGGCAATAGTGGCAAGGAAAAACTGCCCTTTATCAGGTGGAAACCTTGGCCAGATTTGAGCTCAATATGGGTAGTCTCTTGATTCAGTCGGGGTGGGAAGAGAAAGACCAAGAAAAAGGACAGCGATAGAATGCAAGAGTGTGACAGAGAAAGTTGGTTTGGGTTGGGTTGGGTCATACTAGTAACAACAGCGGTGCAAGCAGCTACATGGCTCTGGTGACATAATACAATAATGGCTTCAATATTCAAGGGGAACCTCTATTTGTCATAGCACTGCTAGAACTCATGTAGGTTTTTTTCACATATATTTGCAGTCCATGAGCATTGGAAATGACTCTCTGATTGGTAAAAATTTGAACTGAACTCAAAGTACACATGTGAAAAATCTGCAGCCACAAGACAAGGCTACCCTGCTCTGTGCTTGGTTTTCTGCCCACAGTATCTTTTAAGTACTTTGGATGGACGCATGCTGAAGGCACTTCAACTGTGCACTGACTATGCAGCAATCATCGCTTAAATGGGGTCAGATGTAATCTTAAAAGTGTCTGGGATTTTTCATATGTGGCTCTATTTCGATGATCTAAAGCCCTGTCTGGTACACATGGTGCAGTGGTATGCTATTTTGAGAGGTTGATACATGAACGACGTGACAGGCTTATAGTTTTCAGAGGTTGTCCAAGGTCCCTTTATCAATTTGCACACATGTTTTTGACCCAGGCAACCCAGCTGGGGTTGATCAATCCCAAGCTTGTATCCAGGTAGCTCTATCCTACACGCCACACCTCTCCCTTCCTGATCCAGAGCCACCACACCCTACTTCTGCTGCGTTGGTGGCCAACTTGATGGCACTTTGCTGGTTGCCCATTAGATGCTCAGCATTTTCTGGGCCTTGAAGCGGGACTGGCCCACAAAAGCGAGATCATCTCCTCAAGGTCATTCAGGGTCCACCTGCAGCCTGGGATGGATGTTGTTGACACCGTCAGGTCATCCACGAGGGCTCGGATGGGTGGCTTTCAGACTCCTGACTTGGTGAGGGTCCCCCAACGCTGAACTTTCATGGTTTTCAACAGCATGTTAGTGGCAGGTGCAAAGAGTATGACCAAGGTCGGAAAAACAGTGATGATCCCCTTTTCGAGCTTGTGCCAGTCAGAGGTTGCTGATCCGGAGCAGACTCTCAGGCGGTGGTTAGCACAGAATAAGGTCTCTTCAACCAGTTTGTGAGGTATATATCCATAGGGGTTCAGAGGTCCAGCCACTGTACAGTCAGATCTCCCTTGTTCTCCCTGGCTTCCCTAAGGAGCTGTGTGACACGCCCATGTACTCCAGACACCCAGATATCTTCGGGATCCCTCCTTTCTGGACCAAGGTGTCAATATTGGAGTTCTTCAGGAGGTAGTCTCTCAATTGCTTGGCTGAGGAAGATCTTCTCTTCCACACTCTGCGAATTGGTTTGGAACAGATCGATGTCCTGTGACTTTTCCTCCTTTGGGATCCACACACCCTCCATCTTTCTCCGCTGGTCTGCTACCTTGCGCCTCAGTCTTGGGCATTTCTTGTGAACCTTATAAGGTCATCTAATGAGCCCCAAAGCGACACTTACTCTTCCCCTTTTGATCACCACCTGTGTCTCCTTCTAACCGGACTCCTTAATTTCAAAATCCGGAGCTGGTGCAGGTAGGTTGATCAAGGAACTGCTGGCGCCCAGGTCTTGCTCTCTGCATTCATTTCTGAAGGTCTCCTTGAGGTGGTGGTCGACCTCAACTTTGGAGCAGGCAAGTTGCCCACTGCGCTTCTGTCCTAGGAGCTGTTTTGTTTGTTAAAAAAGCAGCTCACCTCCTGCATCTTTTCCCTCCTCCTCCTCCTCCTGTGCCACTTACAATCATTAGCCTCTTGCAGATTATGCTGCACAGCTTCGCAAGAGGTCCCCTTTCCTCTTCACTCACCACCTTGAAATGCTGCCTCAAGCTCTTTAACCCCTGTCATAGCTGATAGATCTTGCTAGCTCTGTTGTTCCAGGTGTAGAAGAGCTTCACTGTCCACTTCTCCTCTAGCCAGAACCTCTCTGCAGTTAGGCTGATGATTATCATGGTCATTGTCTTGAGGCGTCATTCAACTTCCCCTTTTGGCAGCTGCTTCCAAGATGGTATCAGCATATTCATCAAACTGGAGTCACTCCTTCTCCTTACTAGCTTGGAACAACTTCACCTGACAATTTTCTGATATCCTGTGTGCGTCAGGTGCTTGCGTCACCTGGAGGCTCCGGGCACTGTGGGGTGACTCCAGGCCTGGCACCTCCTGCATCTCAACAGGCATACTGGAGATCTATCACCTTCTGCATACACTTCATCATGGCCTGGTGGATCCCTAGGCCATGTCAGTTCTGGCATATCTTGTCACATTTGTATTCCATTGTCGGCGTTGTGTTTCTTTGCCATGTGTCATCGTCCTTCAATCCGTCCGGTGGGAATCTTTTCTGCCCCTCCCCTCTCAGAAATACCCCTGGGGGGTATTTTTCCTGTATTTTCCTGTGCGGCCAATCCGTAACTTGTTATGGGCTTCTTCCTCTCAGATGATGCTGCTGCTCAGGAGACTCCCCCTCCCTGCAACGGTGCCATTTTTCAGGTGGTTCACTGTCTCTCAAGCTGTTACAATCTGTACTTGGTGGTCAACCAAGTATTCCAAGTAATCTTAAGCATTTTTGTCCTGTGTCTTCATTTGCATGAGGATTTTATCATATATTTGCATCATCTTCCTTGATTATTTCCTTCGGATCCCCGTGATAATTCGAAGTATCATTCATTCATTCATGCATTCATTGTCTACCACATATCCTAAATGTAGGGTCATGGGGATGCTGGAGCCGATCCCAGATGTCATTTGGCAGGAGGCAGGGTACATTCTGGACCGGCCGTAAGTTGTTTGCAGAGACACAAATAGACAAACAACCATTCTCTCTGTCATTCACATATCAGGGCAATTTTTCCAATTAACCCTCTGCATGTTTTGGTGCTGCAGGAGGAAACCGGAGAACCCGGAGGAAAACCCACGCAGACACGGGGAGAACTTGCAAACTCCACATAGAAAGCAAAAAGTCCCCCTGTGGGAATCAAATCAGGATCCCTCATGCTTTGAGGTTTGGAGTGCTAACCACTGCGCCATATTTGAAGTGAATTCTAAATATGTGCCGTAAATTAAATTTGGTGAGTTTAATCATGAATCAAAAGTCTTTTTTTATGCTTTTTTTTTCTGTTTGTTTTTTTACTCCTGAGACATCTCTGCTTCTCATCTTCAACATAACATTCATGCATCATTGGCTGTGTACTTTAGACAGGCACGAAATCGAAATATTGAATATAGGTCCGCAAACTGAAATGAAAGTTTTCCTTGAGCAAAATATTAGTATATAGGCTGTGCTCCTGTCAGCATTGCACGAGGAATTTACCTCGACCACTTCTTATTTTCAGATAAGCATGGCCGAGTGCAGCCAGTTTTGTGGGCATGTTTCATAAAATGGCGCAAGGTACATGAGATGACAAATAACCACAAGATCATTTTAAAACCAGTGATACGTTTGTGCTTCCAATTAGACCAGGTGGCCTGGGCTCAAGGTACAACTCAGAGCTTTCATGGGCTGTCTACCAAGGTATATTCAGGGTTGGCAAAAGCTAGTATGTTTTATGACCTACTTTAGCATTTTTTTTTTTTCTGTTTTTTTGTTTTTTGTTTTTTTTTCAGGAAAAAATGAAACACTCCCATATATATGAACCATACTCAATACACTGTCCAGTACAAAAAAGCAGTATCATTTTAAAGGTATAGAATAGAATAGAATAGAATAGAATAGAATAGAATAGAATAGAATAGAATAGAATAGAATAGAATAGAATAGATCTTTAATCATCCAATAGTGGGGAAATTTCAATTTCATACACATCAGAAAGAGGAAAGCACAGTAAAGGTAATGATAATGTGCAGCAGTCAGAATATAGCAAATATAAACAATATGGGTAATCATTCTAAACATGGAAAAAGAGTCATGTATAAATGGCTGACTGACCAATTGAATGAGTGAGTGAGTGAATGAATGAATGTATGAAAAGACCCCTATTTAGGGCAGAGCTGGGTATTAAACAACCCAGCAACAGCTGGCAGGAAGGACCTGCAAAATCTCTCCTTTGCACATTTGGAGTCGCTGAAGAAGCTGCTCAGTATTCTGATGATGTTCTGCATTTGGTGGGAGATGTTGTCCATCAGAGCCGATAGCTTTGCTACCACCCTCCTCTCACCCAACACCTGCAGTGAGTCCACGGGCCACCCAGGACAGAGCTGGTCTTCTTCAGCAGATTGTCCAGTCTCTTCCTGTCAGCTGCTGACAGGCTCCAACAGACTACTCCCGTGAAAGTTGCTGATGCCACCACAGTGTTGAAGAAGGTCCTCATGAGAGACCCTGCACCCCAAAGGACCCGAGTCTCTTCAACACTCTGCTCTGACCTTTCCTGTCGAGAGCATCTTCATCTGTATGGAGTGACCAGTCCAGTTTATTGTTCAGGTGAACACCAAGGTACTTTTAGGAGACCAGTCTCTGAATGTCCATCCAATCGAATTTGCAAACACAGGAGGGTAAAATACACAAGCGTCATCTGCAGGGCTTTGGGTTAGCAATGCTAGTTTTTCGAATGTTTGTTTTTCATATCTGCCTCAAATTGTGTTTGAGCGATGATAAGTAGAAAGACTTCTCTAAGTGACATGTCAAGGAACCACAGCTTTGGAATATGGGTCAAAATCCATCTTGGTGCATAGTGATCGACAAATATTTATAGTGGAGGATCCTATCATTTATTCTTTGCATCATAATTCAAATTGATGTGCAAATTTGAAAAATGTATGAATAAAAAGTAGAACTATGTGTTAAAATGGATCACAAAAAAGATAGTAGACTTGCAATTTCCAATGCGCAGCATTGGGTTACAGATACAAATATGTAAAAAGAAAATAATTGTAACAATTTTTAATAAATTAATGAAATAACATCAGTGTTATTTATTCATTAAGGATGTGAATGTAAATGGCTAAAAAGCAGGAAATATTACAAACAGTTTGTCAAACTTCATTTTTGGAAAAGCATCTCGTAGATCTGATTGTTCAATTAAATTCTTCTAATTCTTCTCCGTGTCCTGCTCGCCCAGGTTACTGAGTCAAGCATTGGGTTGAGGAGGCTCCCTCAGCTTAATGGCTTAGTTTTACTATTAATAAACTTAACTCAACTTAATGATAAATGTATTGAAAATTATTAGAAATAACATACACACACTTTCTAGAATGGGTTGAAGAAAAGTTGACTTACAGACCTCCATAAAAACCTTAACATAATTTGAGCCTGGAAAAATGTAATTAGTCAACTGGCAATATTAGTCGAACAGTAATGTCTGAGTCTACATTCAGTACACTAGTTAAAATTGTCATGAGTATGCTGCAAATTAATTTTAATAAATTGTTTGTGAAAAAAGTAGTTTTAGTTACCAATATTGACTTGGATACAGATGTGTACACATGTGAATTTACAGTCTCTCATAGCATAAACATATGCATTCACATATGTCTGTGTTTTCTTCATTGTCCCTTGGTTAATTCAATTATGCTCCGAATTCCGATTTCCAAGAGGAACCGACCACAAAAATGCCTCTGTTTGCAAACTGTGTCACAGCCATCATTAGTCACAGTTATTCAGTTTGACACTAAAACCCTTTGTTATTGGAGCTCTAGCAACTCTGGGTAATTAGTCATTTTACTAATGAGACAAACACGAAAAAAATGTTCAGTTAAAGTATCTTTGAGTGCAAAGTAAATCAACAAGAAGCTATTTTTCAACTCGCAAAATACTTATTTTATTGCCTGTTTATATATTGTACAGTTATTTTATTGTCTATTTGTATATTTTGTATATCTTGTCTATTTGTACAGTTTTACATTTGTATTGTCTTCCCAGGACTACAGATGGAAATTAGCTATGACCTACAAACTAGTACAAACATCTCTGCATCTAATAAACCAAAAAATGAAATGACATAAAAATGTCTTAACTCTCCTCACTCCAACCCACCTCTGCAATTGAAAACCATTTCACCACTGGAGCTCTCTTCCCTTTTTTTTGCTCACCTTTTTTTCTATGTGCAAAGTCAACATGGAAAAAATAGTAGGAGGTCCAGTGAGGTCCGTCTATGTTCAGGCATCCTTAATGGGTTTTCACCAGCCTTTCCACCTCGCTGAGGGTTTAGGCTAAATGTCGGACTGCCATTCTACCTGCAGGCTGTTTTTTGGGAATTCTGTCTTCTTGCCTGCCGAGGGGCTTGTCAACCTCGAGGCATGGAGCTTGGGTGAAGGATAGTTTAGGGATTAGACTCGAAAGTCTTTATGGGTTCCTGCAGTTAGAAGTGAGCTGACTCTCATCCTGCTCCCAAAGCTTTCACGAACACAGATCTGCCCATCTCCATAGGATTAGGTAAATATGCTAGTCCCGCTACTGTGTCACCTTTGTGGTGCCAGGCACACTCTAGCTGGAACGGTACTATTCACTCCTCTACTGTCTCCTCACAGTAACTAAATATTTTCAACATATGCTTGCACTCCTCAAACAAAGGCTTTTCTTGGTGTACCAGAGGGATGGGTCATATCAAATACAATATGTTCCTTACAGAAGTGTTCACTACTCAAGAGGAAGCACATTAGAAGAGCAATGACCTTTCATTCAGTTATAGTTGAAACTTTTTTCCATTTAAATTAGTGTACTAACACTGATACAGTTCATGTGTGTGGAGGTTGTCGGTCATCTAGGTCATGGTGAATTCTTGTCAAAATCTTCTTATCATAGCAACTGGACTTGAATTTTTTCACTTGGAGATGTTACACTCCTCATTCAAGAGGCTTTTTCAGTTCGAATGTCCTGTGGGGAGTTTCCTGAATATAACAGCCAGGGTTTTTGGCAGGTCTAAGGGCGTTGTTGTGCTAACAGGGGTATCGTTCATTGGGACAAAAGAGCAACATTTGGTAAAGGTAAAACTAAACAAAAGAGTGAAACCTGTCGGATCACATAAACTGAGGCTCATGTGGAAGTTACCGGTCTTTCCTGGTTGTTTGGAGAGTGCAGGTGGGCCTGATCTGTGTGTGCAAATCCCTCTTGGTATTGATCTCAGTACAGCGCTATACATTCGTGAAAGGTTGTGTCTGAGCCCCCTCCTGTTCAGAGATGGTTTTTCTGTTTTGACAACCTTTGATTCCTCTCTCGAACCCTCTGTCTTCTCTCGCCAGAATACGGACATCGCTGTCTGGAGGTGGACCGCAGAGTCCTGTCCTAAAGTGGTGGCTCTCCTATGTTGGCCCATCCATTTGTGCAGAGGTTGTTAGGTCTCTCCAATCCAGACAACATCACAATCCTCTGTTTAAGTGACAGCAGACACCACATTCTCTATCTTATGCCTGGATGTTTTGTCCTTGGGGTTACATCAATTTTTGTCTCAGGATGTTGTGGGGTTTGAAATGTACCGGTCTATGGTGGTGGTGGACCACCCTTTGGAGTTTCCAAAGCGACTTAAAAAAAATGCAATTCAGTCACCAAAGATCTGAAGTACCAGTAGTCAGAAGCCAGAAGTGACCACTCAACCAAATAGCCATTTCAGAACCATATGCATACATACGTTAATTTCATGTTTGTTTGGTTTTTTTTCGGGGGGGGGGGGGGGGGTGGCGATTAGTGGGGTAGCGCTTGGTGAAGAGGTATGTTTTCAGCTCACGGCGAAAGATGGGCAGCGAGCCCACTGTTCTGATCTTTTTTTGGAGTTCGTCCTACCACCGAGGAGCCAAGACCGAGAAGAGCCGTGACCGGTTGGATCGGCAGCCGGGGGCTCTGAGTGATGGGGTGGACGGTCGCCGAGAGGTGGCAGATCGGAGGAGACGGGTGGGGACATGCAGCTTGACTATATCCTGGAGATAAGACGGGGCCGTCCCATTCTTAAACTTGATGCAGGCGGCTACAGGGAGCCAATGTAGGGACATGTTGTAAGTCGTGTCTGAGCCTAATACGGTTCATTATATCAAATCTAGTACCTGACATTTACAATAACAAATCATTGTCACTGATGATTGGTATAAGCTCTACATATTGTTCTGATTGTCTCCATGGTAACAGCCCTGTCTTAGTCATCAGAGACATTTGGGTGGGACTGAATGGAGATTGAAATCCCCAGGCTTGCACCCACACACACACACACACACACACACACACACACACACACACACACAAAGACACATAACGCACTCACACCCTCAACTCAACACCTTCTTGGCTTCCAACGCCTCTCCTTCCCCTTGTTGCAGAGCAGCTTAAGGAGGACGCAGCGAGCGCTTCTGTTGGGCAGCATGCTTCCGCCTTGTCCTTCCCTCTTTCCTCTCTTTTCTTACACAACATGGCGCCCAGACGTGTTTGCTCGCTCTGCAGTTGCATGCCGGCAGCCAAGCAAGCAAAGTAAAAATTTTATTGTACGGGGAAACACGTTTTCACACCGTACATATAACAATAAGCACTTTGAATCTTTGAATCTTGGTATTTTGTGAATTAGTTCTGCATTTACTACTCTATAACTGTGTGCTATGAACGAAAGATCAAGTTGTTTGAAGTCACAGCAATACAATGCGCAAAGAGAACTTTGAGCTATCACTTGATATCTATCTATCTAGCTGGTGAATTCTAGCAAGCAGTTGTGCAGAGGGGTGCTGAAGCCCAAAGGTCTAAGTTTGTCAACCAGATTTCTGAGGGCTGATGTTATTAAATGCTGAACTGAAATCCGGGAACAGCATTTGCACGAGTGTTCATCTCCTCCAGATGTACAAGGCTGAAATGAAGAGCAGAGCAGAGCAGATAGCGTCCTCAGTGGAGTGGTTGAACCAGTTTGAAAAACTGGACGGGGTCGAACCAGAGGATGATGTGCTCTTTACCAGACTCTTAAAGTACTTCATTATCATCCGGAGCCGGTGCAACCGCATGGCCCGCATGCCTTCCCACATATTTCTGGCATTAGTGGTGGCGTGGAAAGTCTTGGATTCTTTGATTGTGAGCATGCTTTGATGGTTTGGTGCCACGTATCAGGTTACGTCTTGCTGTTCTCAGAGCCTTGACTCGAAGGCTGAGTTTCACTTTTTTTTTGCATTTTGCATATTTTATCAGTCATCCAGGGTTTTTGATTGGATTGTCTTTGTGACGCTGATGTCCTCCATGCATTTATGATGAAGGTTGAAACAGATACAATGTACTCGACTATATTGACGAGGTCTTCCGTGTCGGATGTTGTATTTCTTTGGCAACAAATGTTTTTCCTCATAAGACGATATACTTTTTTTTTTTGGTAAAAATATCTATGCTAACATTCTCAAAGCTTAGTGATACCCTTTCTCAAAGTACAGCACACCAAGAAATTGTTCTGAGATTACATTGGGCTCTCGATATTATGAAGAAAAAAACAGTCATGTCGTCTAAAAATGTCTTTTTAGCATTGGTGAGTCACCACCTCTACAGAGTGCAGATCACTGCTGTGAAGGGGTCTAATGATGGGATTTGACAACAGTGCCAATTTGATGAACCAGGGCTTCTGTTGCAATGCGGTACATGGACTCGTTGAAACTTATAAAAGGCATGCATAACTTACTGAATAGCAAAGCTTTCAAATAATTAATCAAAACAGACATAGGCAAATTGTCTTTTACGACCTCAGATGAAAATATATTTCTGCGGACATAGAATATATCCAAAATATCTTCAGAGGGATTGATATAGGAAAAGTGTGACAGCTGTTTCTTTAGCGTAATTTCTATCTGAATGGATTGGAGAACATTTACAGAATAACTTTCTCTCTTGAGGTACATCGTGGCCATCCATGAGTGAAACTGATTTGCCCTTGTATTTAAATTTGCTTTGGCGAAGCATGCAGACGCAGGTAGCATTAAGAGAAATAAACTGATCACTGACTTTTACCTTTGGAGTCCTGGTGAGTGTGTCTGTTTTCAGCCGAATTGTTTTTTTCAATGTCGCTCAGATCATATTACTTAATTTTGTATCTTGCATAACATTAAAAAACCTGATTAATGCAATTCACCTTGAGAACTGACAAGAAAGAACTGGTGTGTGTAATTGTAATGTTACAGCCCCCTTCCTCACTGCAGGGCCGTCTTCTTCAGAGCAGCCACCTCTCGAGAATAACAGGCTAACAGAGCATGAAGGGAAGGCGAGGTCTGGACCAGGGGAAGATTGCATGACTGTCTAACAGGATGTGCTTAGTTACACACTCTCTGTTCTTACTAGACACTGCACCAAGGCCACACATGGGAGAAGCAACAGTGTGTGTGTGTGTGTGTGTGCATGTGCGTGTGCGTGATGCAAGAAAAGATGTATCATACTCCTCTATTTGCCTGGAGAAACTCTGGGACACATCCAAGATGCCAACAGCAGTGACAGCATCATCAACAAAATGTAGCTGTGGCACACACACACACACACACACACACACACACATACACAGATTGCTGCAGAACCACTTGAGAAAAACCCTCCAAATGTGTTTAGGAAACTGCTTAGCGCTAGGAGGTAAAATCAGATTTATTTATTTTTCCTTTTCGTCCCGACCAAACAAACAGCTGCTCACTTTCTACCCCTCCCTCTCTATTTGCCAAGTGGGGAATCCTTCTCTGTAGAGAAGATTGCATGAACAGCTCGAAATTTCGGCACTGTCTACTTATTTCAATTACAGCTCATGAAACTGACTCAGGCACTCCTGATAAAAAAAAAAAAGTCAGCCTGCTCCTGTAGGTCAAACAGCAATGTGAGTGAGGGGCTCGTGTCTAAGATTCCTCACGACAGCTGCCTTGCTTATTGGCATTCTACATCAGCACACCTGTTTATCTGATGAAGCTATTTTCCCATAAAGAAAGATTTTCAGTGGTTGGCTGTTTGCCCGGTTTACCTTTAAGGGCCATCTCCTGCCCTCATTTCTTTCTCTCATCTCTTTTTCATTTCCCAGGTGGGTAATTCAGCAGCTTAAAGGCAAAGACATTTTGCATTCTATGAAGCACCTGGAAATAAAAAGTGAGCATGGATAAAGGTCTAATTAGAATACCAAACACAAGAGGCAAGGAGATGCTCACAATATACAATGAGACTTCTTATCAAATTACACAAACCTTAAGCATCAGCATTAGATTTTTACCTTGCCTTTGGAATCGTGTGGGCAGTTATCGCTAAATCTGTGCAAGTTTTAAGACGTTAGATTAAAAAACAAAACTTTTTTTTTTTTTTTTGTTTGCATGAATGCAATGACACTGGGAGCTGAAAGTACATGGCGGCATGCACGCGGCCAGTGAACGAATGGTATCTGTAAAGAAGCCAAAAACTAAATGTTGCCAAAAAGATCTCAGGGGAATGAAGTCGCTCATGTAAACACAATGAAAGAGTAGAAAAGCGAAATGTTTTCAGGGCGAAGCGAAGGTTGTTGCTTCTCCAACTAAATGAATGAAATGAATGAGGTTAAAATAAATGAATGAGGAGTGCGCACGAGTTTGTGAACGTGTGGGAGGAACGGTCACAGCGGAGACGGTCGAAGTACGAGAAATGTCCGTAAAGCAGAGATGACAGCAACATATGCCGATGTTGAGGGCTTCCCAAGAAGGATTTTAATATTTAATGCGTCCTAGATTTTACCCCCACTCTCCCCTGCGGGACAAGAAGTCACTGAAAAGACAGGGACAAAGCGAGACGTGGAAAGGGAGACAGAATGAGTGAGCAATTTTACAAAACTGGAAGCATGACTACGGAGTCAATGGGACTTATCAACAGCGGATCAAATTACTACGACACCAGGTGATTTTTTTGCAACATCTCGGGGCACAATAATATGAGCTCGCAACCGCTGAACTGAAAACTGAAACCCGCTGACGCCGGTGTCGAGATTTACTTTAAAATTTCTCAGACAGTAACTTTGATTACTGATCTAAAAAACAAACACAAGCACAAAATAATGGCTTTGCACATGTTATAGTTCTGATTTCCACCCAATAGGAGTGTTTTGGCTTTACGTAAAGCGCGAAATGAACACGAATTTAACCGCTGCGAGCTTTGGGCTTTGTTTATTTGGAGAGATTTTCAAGACAGTCAGCTACAAGTTACATTTAAAAAAATAATAAAGTGTTCATACTCGGTTAATATTTTGATGTTGTACCATAGAGCTTCAAGTTGGGGTTAAAGTTCAATGTTCAATCAATGTTATAATTACCACCCAAAGGCCACAGGTCCCTTTTCCACTTAATGTACAGTACGAGATAACATTGATTCTTGTACGAGCGAAGCCTCCAACACCTAACAAACAAAGCTGCCTCAGATGGACAGGCTGGTTTCTGCTACTCAGTGCACGTTATTCAATATGTCCACCTAACTAAAACATCGAAGGCTTTCAAATTTGATATGGCACAAGCACCCCTTTCAAGATTATTCTCCTGGATGGGCTCTATCTGCTAAATTTGCATGTGTGTAACTGTGCTGCCGTCCCTTTATAGGGCAGTATAGTAATGGAGATACTGTTTAGATATTACCGTATTATCTCCCGGGCTCAGCATGCAGACAAGTTAAAGCGGGCTCTACTTACTAGAAACACGGAAATATCTCTTGCTGCTCTTCCTCTTTCCATCACTGGACAATTACAATATTTATGAGAAGGAACCTGTAGTGGAAAAACACAGTTTTATTCTCCGGCTACCCCCCTCCCCTAGTACTGTGGATTTTTTTTTTATCCATTTTTTTAATAAAACACCGCCAAGAAAATCACTCGAGCATTTGTCAGAGTAATTGTACAACACAATGCCATGAATGGGTATGAGCCTCCCATTTCAAACTGCTGACAGGCACAGAATAAAACACCTTGCACTGAACAGGAGATTAGGGCAGAGAAATAGAATGAGTCGGAAGACGGCACAGGAGAGACGATAAGTGTGTGTATGTGTTTATATTTTCATTTCTATTCTTCCCCTAAAGTCCTTTGAAAAAAAATTATAGTTGGAATATAGTTGGAATAAAATGCTAATTACACCGAACTTTTATTCATGAAATTAGAAGAAACAGTGATCCAGAGACCTTGTTCACATACATTACCTTAATTTTAGAGGAACCAAAAGCCCAACGAAAATATGTTTCTTATTTCATTAAATCATGTTTCATTCCAATTACAATGAGGATTATAAAAAAAATGGGGGGCAATGCAACTACTCTGCTTTGCAAGTCTATGCTACAAACTGCTCATCAAACTTACGAGGTTTAGAAATCCAGAATCCTTGGCGAAATAAGACCTTATGAACAATTTTCAATTTCAAGAAAAGGAGAATGATACGGGTCGTATGTGTGTTTGGCCATGAAAGATACATAGCTGTCATTAAGACCTATCTGGATCTCCACAATCTGCACCCTGGCCACATTCGGCTGCAAAATGCCGAAATGGTGATGGGAAAACTACCAAACTCTTCATACCGTTTAAAATGTTGGGTCTATGATTTCGGGCCGCTGGGTTATTTGCATAATTTTTGGTGAGGTTTAAAATGTCCACGTGAGAAATTGCCATTTACTCTGTGTAAATGGATGTGTCGCGTTGAATTAAGCATGTTTCTTACTTCATCACCCCTCCATCAGGAGTCCCAGAGCGCATTGCATTTTCCTTTTGATTGCTTCCCTGTTATACTGCAGATGAGAGTCCGAGCGTGAGGGTCGGCATAGGAACCAGCATCGTGTGGCTATTTGTGTACGCATGTATGATTTAAGACTTTCAGTTTGTATTTACACAATTGACTTTTTTTGTCAGGGATCAGTTGTATCACTATACAGCTGTCAGTCACAATTGTTATTACATCACACTCACTTCATATCAACTTGTACGTATCTGAGTAAATGATAAAGTACTCCTTTGCTTTAGCTTGCCGTGGGAAAATGAACAAAAGTATTTTCTCTTTGACCTCACACAATCTTATTTTGCAATCAGAAGCTCCAATAACCTCTGCATGACACAGAGAAAATTCAATTTCAGCATCTGTCGCCAGCAACAAAAATCAGGTACATTAGTTGCACGCCATTTGTGTTTTATATTCTCTTCAAATACAGAGACTGTGGACTGTGTGGCGTTCAAATGTTATCCCACAACAGCACGGATGGTCGACCGAAAACTTCAAATTGTCCATAAGTAAGAATTGGACGGTGAGTAGTTGTATGTCTCTACATTTGGACCTATGATTGACTGACAGCTACTACAGGATGCAGCCCATCTCTCATAAACTGTCAGCTGGGATTGGGACCAGCCCTCGAGGGACACCCAGTGCAAGATAAACACATATTTCTGTCCCGTGAGTTACGTTTTCCACCCAAATTCATACATATCGACGATCGTCTTTGCAAACGTCCCTTGTTTTAGTGCCGTTAACCTTCTGCAGATAAGAGGGAAATACAAAGCATAAAAGACTTGGGAAAGGTAATATCTGTAGTTTTAATTACGTATAATATATTCAGGAAAACAGGATAACAAGCGTTGCGCGCAGTTGTCCGGTAAGGCTCAAGAGAGTGGAAGGGGTTTTGAAAAAGCAGTAGAGTCACTTTAACTACTTTAACTTCATTTCATATTTAAAAGTATGTAAAATATTGATAACTACATATAAAGAAAGTCTTATGTCATACACATATCATTAATCACGAAGAATTTTTACGAGCACACATTTCTCTATTGGAATCAAACTGGACATCGTGAAACCAGACAGTTACAATTACTGTGTATTGATTCGCCCTTAAAATTGTTTTTCTTAAGGTGTAGGATTGTGTGGAGATGATGCTTCACATCTTTATCTGAGTATCTCACCGGTGTTGCACTTGACTCTCTATGTTTTGAGTCTTGGTGGATCGTGTGTCACTTCGACCAACTATTTCAAATCACCTGGGTAAAAAAAATCAAATTCGCTCCAAGAGTCTTTTAATTCAAAAGTCGACAGTCATTTATTGGAAAACTGGATTTCACGTTTCACTGTTAATCAACAACAGCTTTTTCTTACTGTTGTTGTTGATTGCTGTGCTGAAATACATTATATATCTATCTATATATATACATATGTGTGTAAGTATGTAAGTGTGTGTGTGTGTGTGTTTAGAAATATGAATAGTGAGAGAGAGATTTTGCATATTAGTTATTTTATTTTTAGTAACACATAAAATTATGGGATAATTCCGCATATGTGATAAATGTGAGTGAACGCCACATTTCATGTTTGCTTCAAATGAAAATGATGGCGGCGCCAATTAAAAGATGACAGGGAATATATCTGTGTGTGTTTTAAGAGCTTAGACATATTGCACAGTTGGCATTTGACACGGCTATCTTTAATCTAAGTCCTCATCTCCAAATTGGCAAAAGTTAGAATGATCTTAATTACATTTGATGAAGACGCCATCCCTTTGGAGTGATCCCTCTCAGTAATCCTTCACATTGGGGACCTTCTGTCTACAATAACGGAATGGGATCATGAATACCAAGGCTGGAAGCGCAAGTTAGACTGCTCGTGGCAGAAACTTGGCTATCATGGGAATTTAAGAGGAGGCTGGTAAGCCACTTAATACCCCACTAGACAGAAGATGAAGAAAGCATACTTATTATTTAGATTTCTAAGAGCTGACTGTAGAGCTCTTGTGAATTGTGTCGCCATACTTTCTTTTAATACAAAAAAAAACCCACATATTTGGACCGCAAACAAATAAGTAAACCATTTGGCAGGCTCTCATTCCACCACGCTATTGCACACTTCTGCAACTCCGGCGTCATGTAACGAAAAGTATGGTGTCATTCATGTTTTTGTGCTTCCCGCATATTGGGGAGTTCATATTTTTCCATATCAGTGTACGGGAAAATGTGATGCAGCTCATAATACCAAATGCAATCAGGTTCTGCCCACTGATGTACTCTGATACTTGTATCTCTGAGCACAAAACACTTCAACCTTGATGATGGCTGACTTCTATTTTGCAATGTAGAACAGAGCTTTGTATTATTGATTTTGTAACATCATTAGTTTTGCTAAGTGAAATTGTCTGGTGTCAAAAAACCTGTTGGATAAGTATTGCCAAAGTTAATATCCATAATGAAATGCATATTAAATATACATAATACCTTATGTGCGAATAGTGTGTGTGTGTGGGTGCGTGCGTGTGTGTGTGTGTGTGTGTGTGTGTGTGGGCTGGGTCGAGTCCCTTTAGTAATGAGAGTAATGAGATGCCCTCTGAGCACTGTAGTCATTAATCAGCCACTCATTATTGAGCTGTGCTGTGAGACACACACAAGGATGTAAATGTACACACTGGCTTTCACACCATGTACGGCATTGGATTCAGCCTCCATCCTCTGACCAAGTCCCTTTTTACGGCATTAATACAATGTCCATGTCCAAGCGTCATGAGTAGTGTGGGGGCACGAGTAGAAAAATAAATTAAAAAATCAAATGAGTAAATACATGAATAAATAGCAAAATCTATGATAGGACGACCCGTTTCTTTCCAGCGAAATTTCAGCAGCCCTTGTTGCTTCATGAATCTATGTATGAGAATACTCAGCTCGCAAACCAATGAGTTTTACTGGTAAAACATTCAGTGCTTCGGTTTTTACTTAATTAGTATGCCATATATCTACCATATCCAGATTACCGTTGAATATTTTGCATTTTAGTGTCAGCTGTCAAGGCTCTGCAGGTGTTCCCGATAACGTGCCCTCGATTTGTGTACATACAAGTGTATGCAGGGGGGCGGGAACCAAAACACATCATTATGCACCACCTGTCAGGTCAAGGAGCAGTAATGCTGGCCTGCCACTAATCGCGGCCGTATGCTTGAAGAGGATGGATGTAAAATGAAATGCAGTCAATCAATCCGCGATAAGTTCTTCAGGAACGGGTGAGTTTTTGAACGCTCTCACAGAACGGCTCCATCGTCTTGCTCTTTCTCTTTCTCTTCACCTCAAGGACAGAATCATATTTATCCTTTAACCATTGTTCCTGGCCCACTCTGTCGTGCCTCAGTGCATTCCTAATCCTGTTTCCAATTCCTCAAGACAAATATTACCATCAATCAACCACACACATCTGCCCTTGCTGTCAAACAAATGTGTCAAAAACAGCCTTTGTCTGTTGGTGTGGGATGATTTTTTTTTTCATAAAAGAAAAAGATTTATAACAATTCCCAGTTTGTCATCACCCGGTCCTCATCCTTGTGCACAAACACACACACACACACACACACACACACATACACACACACCATGTCATCAATGTCAATTTGGAATAAGACCTGACTAGTCAGTGATCTAGTGAGACCGATTCTAAGCCCATGTCCAGTATTCTTGTCCCAATGCACATCTCAGCTTGTGCACATATGTTTTGTGCTTCAGTGTCTGTCAGTGCCACTGCATTGGCCGTCATCAGCTTGCTATTAAGGAGCACTGGAGGGCTGTATCTTTGCTGCCTCACACAGGACAAAGGTTGCTACTGAAAGCAGAGTCACATCCATCACACCTAACACGTGTAGAAAGAATCTTACACAAGCAGTCCTTCCTGCTAAGTCCCACAGGAGATCTGATAACAGTGGTGGGGCTCCAGCTGCTTCAACAGTTATGTGGGACGTGCATGAGCAAATGCTAAATCATCCAAGTGGGCAAAAACACACAAACGCAGACAAATTCTTCAGATTCCCTGCTGAAAGGCTGGAGAGAGTAAGGGAATCACACTGAAATTTTCTCAGCTGGCACTTATAGCCAGGTGATGACTGTATCATTTTGTGTGCGTGTGTGTGTGTGTGTATTTGTATAGGAGTCAGTTTTATAGTCAAACCCCTCTCCGTTGAAAACATTTGCAAAGCCAGTTTTTACCTCACTTATAATCAAATTTAATATAAAGCCCTCTTTGCTGCAATTGTTGGAACCTGATTAATGATTCACACAGAGGAACGGGGTGAGCAGGGTGAACAAATCAGTTTTTGCATCATCTGTTTCTCCAAAAAAACAATTTCATCTTCACCATATGCAATAACTGGCGATAAACCAAATAATTTAATGTGACTATTTAACTCAATATTCAAACATTGTGACATCCTTTCATGATCTTTCACTGTTTCTCTTGCAAAATTGAGTCTCGAGGGAAAGACTTTTGGAATGCATTACAAATATTTAATGGAGATATATGCAATCTAGGATGAATACGGTTTACAATCCGCTCTGGAGTTTGCTTTAAACAGGTTTTCAGGAGCAGCTGTGGCTCGGTTGGCGCCCCTGTCAATCACTAGGTTGCTGGTTCTATTCACGTTTCCTCTGAAAGCACTATGTACTTTAAATATAGACCATTGACCGTTTGAAAAACGCTATGAAAATAACACATCTGGGAAGAAAGAAAACGATAGCAAGGATTAAAAAAAAAAATCCCTATAACAGAGCGGTTTTGTTTCTATAGGTTCTGTACAATTTTGTTATAATTTTTTTAATCTCTGTATGAACAACACACACAAACATGGTTTCAAAGAGCAAATACTGATGGATATTTTAAAGAAACAAGGTTTCTCCCACTAAATTTTCTTTCTATTAATATCTTGTAAGCAGGCATATTCTCAAGAGATTTCCAGTAAAACAAACAAACATACGCTGTTGATAGAATATCAATCTCTTTTCCCCTTCCTTTGGGTTTTTCAGCAGTTAGCTCTTCTTCTTTGTTTGTTCCCTTTTGTTTTTAGGCCAGCATTTCATCATCCGTCACACTTGAAGACAGAAAATAAAATCATTCCATCAACTACTTTACAAAGAGCTTCATCCCTTTTACTCTGAATGATGCAACTTTATCAATATTTGTTAAACAGTGGAGCGCTGGGTGTTTATATGTGGTTATATATGATATCATATATCAGCACGTAGGCAGTAAAGATAATTTAGGTCAAAGCCAGACACAGAAGACAACCCTTGCCTGTAACAATTTCATAAATTTACCATCCTGCTTGGTTATTCCTGCAGTTGCCCTATTAACACTCCGCATCCTACCAAAGACAATAGATTGCATGATAATTATTTTCCTAAACAGGTAACTTATTTAACATCAAACATGAAACTCACACTCATATTGATCAGAGATGTGAAAGTAAACAATCAGTAGCATGTCAGCATAATACTGATAATGTCAAGATTTACATATATTTACAAGAAATAATGTATCTCACTATGCAAGTGGCTCGAACCTGTTTCTAGAGGCCAACTGGAAGTGATTTCACAAAATTATGTTCAAAAAACAGGTTCAGGGAAAGAAATTTTAAAAAAGTACTCCACTTACCCTTGATTTTTTTATGATAAAAAAAACTTGTTAGTCAAGCTTAACTTGATGAATTGGGTCGTTCATGAAGTCAAGCTCGGTCTGAACTGCAAATATGGCTTTCATTCACGGGTACAAGCTGAAAGCTAATTGGGTTGGAGACTATTTGGATAATATTTGACTTATTTTGCTGTTAATCCCCACAAAGTTTAGTTCAACAAGGTTGGAGAAACGAGACTGAATATGATTATTGTTCCTTTTTTATATATTTTTAGTCAACTGCCAAGCCCTGAAAGAGACCAATGTTACTTGAGGTTTTACCATTTTTTTTAATCAATAGCTAATGAACAAAAACAAGAAAATGACTCCAATATTCTAATCCTTTCGAGCTTGATTTTGACTGAATTTGAGAATATTTTGGAATATCCTTTATTCATCCTTAATGTTTTCTTGATAAAACAGAAATCTTTTAAAAAAGATTCCTGGATGACAGGAATTCCATTTTGCTACCTTTACTTTAAAAGTCTGGCAGAAGCTTTAATTGAGGCATGAAATGTTACCAAGGGTTCTACTTTCGTTTGTATTTAATGAAGTCATTTTTTTTTTTTGTTCTTTGGGGGGCTATCTTTTAAATCTACTTTTTTGAAACCTTTTTGAATAGACATATACCTTTATGAAACAGGTCGTAGAACTTTCATTACTGTTCTCCAGATGTGCTGGCTAAAGTTGAATTTTTGTTGTTCTCTTTGCTTCTTTTCCGACTTTAACCCAATTCAAGTTGTGTCTTCCTTGATTGTAAAAATGTCCCTTAATCAAAGTGAAATTACCTAAAGTCTACTAATCATCATACGCAACATACTGCATACAGAAACAACAGAAATTCAGTATTTACTCAATATTTAGATTTGAAACACAGATGCGGAAAGTCCAAATAGGTAAACTGAAAACAAGTAGTTGCTGATACAAATTGAAATACTTTGAGGCAAAACTGAGTCTTGGATAAATAACATACATTTACAAAAACTATTGCTACAACAAGTCATAAAGGATATGATACAACTTCCAAAACAATGTTAATGTAGTCGAAATCGCAGCAAGAGGGATTATGGAAATGCGGACAGTCTTCTTATTAATAAAGGCGCGTTGTCGTTCTATGAATTAATTCCTTCCAACACTGAACAAAAAGGTCCAATTAAACTAATGTTCACAAAAGCTCTTACTCATTATGAACTTGGGAATGATGTATTTGCGCTGAACACTTCAGCAGTCACTGCAAATAGTTGCTCAAAACGAAAACATTTCTATTATATTACATTCTTTTAAATTGGACGGTTATAGATAGATATATTTTTTACATTTTGACAGGAATTCATATTGAACAAAGTGCGGCATACGACCCGACTTGTAACGTCTTTGTTCGAACCGCTTTGTACCACCAGCAAAAACATATATAAATGGTTACCTCCGTTTTATCTTTGGGAATGAGGGACTCCATTTCCCAAACACACATTTAAATGTCCTTCGTGTTCAAACTGCTTGCAACATGAAGTTAACTAGCCAATGCAGCTGCACTTCCCAATCAGCCCAACTAATGAGGTCAAATTCCATTCAAATAGCCATTTTAAGTTAAAGGAACGAAAGATTGCAAAAGGCCAGAGTTTCCAGGCTTGGAGAAGCGGTTTTTGGGCCAGCATTACTCTGACACAAATCATTACAAGCGACTGTGGAAAAAAAAACAATATCACATGCAAATGCGCAACTGCTGTCTTCTTGGGATTTAGAGAGTGCGAGTTTTAGCATTTCGTCCAGTCTGTGTTTATTATGCAACATGAGTGTGTCAGACACTCTGTCTAACTTGGCCACGGGCGCTCTTTATAGGGCTCAGTGCCATCCTGTCATAAAAAAAAACATACACATAGGTATGATATGTGATACGAGAAAGCATACACATATTCACTACATTATTACAGTATTTGTACTTTGATAATTAAAATGATTTGAGTCAGGGGTCCCCAAACTTTTTCTTGCGAAGGCCGAATGACTTTTCCCTTCTCTGACGGGGGGCCGGGCCAGTTTGTAACAAAAAGTGACGATCGCAGAGGTGTCTAAATGTAAACATTTATTGTTTTACAGAAAGCCACAGATAACCAAAAATAAACCCTTTCTGGGATCTTGACAGGAAAAAACAAATCAGAAAATAAATAATCACATTATTAATGAAATAAATAACACAATTTATGACATAAAATAATAACCAAGTAACCCTTTTCAAGTTCTTCACAGAAAAAAAGAGCAAGGAACATTAACTTTCTCGTAGACACAACTGTTTGCAGCTCTCTTATATCAAATTCACGATGAAAACCAGAAAGCAAGCAGGCTATGAAACCCAACTGATACCAACACGGCACATTTCACTACCAGTATGGTTGTAGAACGGATTTTATCCCAGTAGATGTCATTATGATTATATTTGTATTATTATTTGCATCTCTGGTATTGTTCAGGGGCCGGGCAAAATGTGGAGGCGGGCCGCATCCGGCCCCCGGGCCGTAGTTTGGTGATTTAAGTATTAAATACATACAAATGATATAAAGTGAATGCGGGGTTATGAAATATAGTAAGAAGAGAATTATATCAAAAAATCTGTGTTCACTTCATGGCATACTAAACAAGCACCAATAACATCTCAGTCTCATGCTGCTTTTGAACGATCACCAGTTTTTGTCATCATTGGAAGTCATTCGTCATTATTCGGGTAGGTCAGACTGCAGGGCCTCTCTGGTTTGGATTGAATGTATGTATTCGGCTTTTCAAGCGAACACACTTGGCCTGTCTCCCACATAAAGTACGGCGTACTGCGGCGATTCGATTTTTCTTTCTCGTGTAACTTTGCCTGCAGGGAGCCTTGTTGCGAGCAAAGCATTTGCTCCCAAATGCAACTGATTTCAGCAAGAAATGACTTTGACTGCATGACTAATGTGTCCCAAACTGAACATATATATGGAGATGTTGTTTCAGGCCAAGAAGTAGAACTGTGTTTTTGGACCGCTCCGTATCGTTGCTTGTGAATACAACGCCGACAAAGCAGATTCCAGCTTTCCCAGACTATCGGCACGCACGACGGCATTACTCCCCTAATATCTTGGTTAGTGTAACTCCACAGCTAATTGAAAATGAGCCAGGCGCTGTCTGCCTGCAGTGCATTCATAAAGCTGATTAAGACACACACACCGGCACACACCCTTTCACCGCAGGACGAACATCAGAAGCCTCCCACACTGTACAAAGAATAGCATGCGCTGGTGAATAAATCAATAAGTCTTTTAGTGCAAAATCACTCCACCAGGTGAAGCGGTGGCACTATTATTCCTTGCCAAAGAAGGAGCAGCTGATAAATCAGAAATATGTAGGGATAAAACCACACATAAAGCCAGGGCAGAACATATGTATGCAGTGGCAGTGATTTACAGCAGGCTGAGCTTAACTGCTTACTGTCAGTAGATGTAATGGATGCCAGCATCTGCTCTTAATTTCTGTGGCTGGGAATAGATATTGCTGCTGTTATTTTCTCCCAAGGCAATTTCACTGATGTCTCCCAAGGTACCCCACTGTGTTATATTTGAACCATATGGGTGCAAAATGTTGCAATGAAAAGCGCGCTGCAAGCCTCCGAAATTGATCACTAAGAAAAGCGACTTTAGTTTCAATGAGAACCGTAATAAACAAAATGACTACTGCGGGCCTTATGAGCCGTCCCCGAAGTTGAGATAATAAGAGACAAACATTTGTGAGAAATGAGTTGGAAAATGGAAAAGATACACAGACTTGAAATGATTTCAAAATGTAATCATTGTGCCGGATCCCAGGATTAGGACTCTCACAGGTACGTACAAATACAAACGCTAGAATAGTGAGCAAAGCTTTCTTTCGTTGTGAATTCCACTCAGCGTGGACTGACGGTAAAGACCGTGGATCTGGCGTGAGCTGGCGTGAGATGCTAGTTTTACACCAGTCTTTTCAAAATCTTTTCCAAGTCTTGAAGTAAAGCCCAGCATTTGCTGCACTTTGTGTTTCAGGCTCGGCAACAGGTTTGGACCCAAGAAAATGTTCCCTCCTGCCACCTGCTGTTAAAGAAGACCGTTACAGTATATTTAGAGCCCGTTGGTTCAGTCAAATCCAACTTAAACATTTTATGCCAATCGTTATCCGTCACTAAAATTCCCCTCATCGAATCATAACATGTTTATAGCTGATAAAAGACTGACTGTCATATTTCCGTTTTCTGAGGAGAGCAATGACATAGGGGAAAATAAGGTTGAACTAGTTGAAATTTTGCACTGAAATAGCAACCATGACCCAGATCCAGGTCTGATAACCTGGTTAACTTGTTGCAAAGGTTTTTACCTGTGCCACAAAGGATGATGCAACTGAGGTACTCTTTCTTTTTTTTTTTTTTTTTTTAATATACATGCAGGTCTTTCAAATTGCCAGTAGATGGCATCAGTAGTTTAAGTTTAAGCTTGATGCCACAACAGCTCTCACGCCATCCCTCTAGTGTGGGCCTGTTCTGAAAAGTGTGGCATAATAATTCAAGATTGACAATAAAAGAGCAAGAAAAAGAAAAGGTTTTGTTTGACATTTAGAAGCAGCGTATGATCACATATCAAAGAACTATAAGAAGGTGAAAGTTAGTTGAAAACGGATCAATATAGATATATATAGTGTATGTGTAGAATATATATTCTAAAATTCTAATGATAATACGAATGTCAAAATTGAATGTAATTTGCCCTTTCCTTGGAAAGACATGCCATACAATAATTGTAAAAACATTTAAAAAATTAAAGAAATTCTTCATCCCTGCATCTGAATAATGCTTTTTGTGAACCCTCACTTATGTTTGCGGAGATATTTTAGATTTTAGAGAGACAAAAAGAGCGGGCGGTTAACATGACCCATCTTGACCTTTTCACGTGAAACCTTCCGACTCTCTCACAAGAAATAAATGAATGCGTCAATTTCCGGAGTTTTCTTTGTGTGAAAATGTACGAACGATCGGACGCCTCCTCCGGATACCGGACCCGTAGATGTACTTGTGCTGGCTCTTAACTCGGTTTAGGCTCTTGCCTCTTGTCACACACCCAACAGCTGGCTGGACTGGCTGACCGCTCTCTGGCTATTTTTATCCCCATGGCACTGTTTCTGTTTCCCAGCCAGCAAACACAGATGAGGGCAGAGGTGCTCTCTTCTCTCATCCCACCCACCTCTCTCTACCTCCATCTCTATCTATTTATCTTTCTATCTATCTCTCTGTCTTTGTCTTCCTCTCTCTCTCTCTCTCTCTCTCCATCTCTCTTTCCAAAAATAGCCATGAGTCGTGATCAGCGCGTCCTTGAGAGAGAGAGAACGAGAGAGAGTAACTGTATTATTGCTTCGAATCAGAGGAGGGGTTATGGATTGATACAAATAGTCACCCCGCCAAGCCAACCCCAGCGCAAGCTGAATTAATGTGTTGCTATTTTTGGGAGCCCCGTGTTTCCAGGGGAGACCTAATGACGCAATGACGTCAATGCGGGTCAATCGCAGACTGGAGGAATTGAGTGGCTTCCATTTGGGGGTTTTGCAGTATTTCCTTCAGAAAGGATGGAAACGAGTACAAAATGGAAGTGTATATCCCTTCTTTGAGAGAGAGAGAGAGAAAAAAAAGCATCGTAAATAGAGGTGAACAAAATGCAGAAGTGAAATGATCACTGTGGCATCACGTCGCCTCAACCGTTCGAGCATCAGCGATAGTAAGGGAGGTGTGTATATATGGATGCTTTTTTTTTTTTTTTTTTTTTTTTTTTTCCACATCCACGGTGCATCTGTGGAGTGATAGCTGCCAGTGACTAATCTCGTGGAATAAGATTTTTCGACAAGATTTCTGTGTCCTGATTCGATTTGATGTCGCTACACAGCTCCGGCTGTTTGCTCTTCATGTGTACGTTCACTGTTGTTTTGCCATCGTTACGCAAATACTTCTTGCTCTCTCTCTCAGTTATTCGTGGGGTGTTGTTTATAGCTTGTTCTTTTATTTGCATTTTCTGTATCTTCCTTTTTTCTTCTCCAAGGGCATAAGACAATACCGACCAATTCCAAGCGCTCGCATCTAAGACGCACACAGGTAACGAGCACTCCATTCATTCATCTCACACCTCATTGAATAACCCCGCTTTTTTGTGCCATTTACGCATGCTTTTTAATACGATTTTATCCACCTTTTAGATGATATTGGCTTTTTAAAATACGCCTTTTCTTTTCGGAGCCGGTGCTTAAGACGCGCGTCATGACTGCTCGCAGCTCGGCGACCTGCCGACGCGCACGGCCAGACGTCGGTGATGCGTGTAGATTTCGTCGTTTCCCAAAACTTTGTATTCGGCTGCCATCTCCGCACAGTGGAAGTTCGGAGTGATTTTCAGCTGCTCGCCGATGATACCAAGTCACCGCAAATGCATCGTTTCGAGCATTTTTTTTATTTTTATTTTTCGATGGGAAATAGTGAGTTGCAAAGGGGTTGGTGTGTGGAATGGCCCAGACGAATTGACCGTGCAACCCCTTGCTACAAGGAAAAAAAAAAAAAAAAAAACTGGAGAAATGCATATTGCATGCAGAGCAGGAGATTATATCCCTACTTAAATACATCGTAGCCACAGTCGGACACGTTCAGTCAAACTGGAAAGCAGACGCTCACACTCACAATACACACACACACACACACACACACGCTCAAACGTGTACACTCGTACGCGCACACACGTGCACAGTGTCGTGAGAGAAGGTGGGGTGGGGTGGGGATTTTAGGGCGTTTACCGGCAGGGCTGCTGTGAGGCTTTCAGCACCACGGACAGCTCACATGAAGCTCATCCCGAGGGTTGTGTCTGCACCGGCTGCAGGACCATTGTTTGCATCAAGCGTCTTTCAGACATTCACACGTATTTGGCCTTTGTGCTCACTGTTTTCATTTGCAGAATTTGGATGACAGCATCACGCATATTATAATCATGTTATGCATTTTTTTTTTTTATTTGCTGCATTTATGTTATTGCACCCGTTGTTATCTAAATGTCTGTTGTAAGGTAAATACGTATCCACATTTAAGGTCCAGCGTGAAGCCTTGATGTCGAATATGAACAGCCGACGTTCAACTGTCTAAAACCTTGATTTTCGATGTCTGCCTGAGCCCGACCTATAATACGTCATTTGGTCGTTCTCTAAAACTTTAGTAATGTTCCCCTTCCACTAACTTATTTATCAAGATTATATTATTCATTTCTTTTATCGGAGGGTTCCGCCAAACTGTATATTTAAGTAGGTTAAACACGTCCTGAAGTTTCACAGAATTCAATTAATTCACCGGATAAAACATATCAATTAAAAAGTCTTTTGTTGCTTATTCTACAAAATTTTTGAAGTTTGCAGAAATCCAGGGATAATGAATTAACGAAAACCTTTCTGGCTATTGGGTGACAATTGGCTATTTATATGACATAGCAACTAAAGCACCGTGTTTTATTTCATTAAGAAAATTCTGCTTGATTATTCAGAGCGACTATTCAGGTTAAGAGTCCTGATGATTGGAATTTTTAGCGGGCTGTGTATCGATGAGCAGATGAAAGATGACATTCAGGTTATTCTGTATATTTGGACAAATGATAAATAACGTCAGAGCCACTGACACAGCTCACAAATCAGGATTATAATCAGATTTTGATATCCTCAAATGGGCAGAATATCACCAGGCTCTGCTAAAACTCAAAACAACGCAACTCAAAATTTTAAATGTGCGCATACATGTGAATTACATGTGTTGCGATGCTTTAAAATCTGTGTTTAAGAAAATGTATTGTGAAATGAAAGGGATATAATTTCCATTTTTTCAATTAAAAAAAATACATAGGCTCAAGTTTGATATCTAGTAGACATAAACAAAGCAATTAATGTTAATATTTATCATAACCTTTTCTTATTACAATACTGTTGAACGTTATCATAAAGAACATGGGTACCATTAAATACATGACAGGCAAAATCTCCTTGCGAATACATAACACTTTGGGAAGGTGGAAAAACAACATATATTTTATGCATTATAGTGAAATTCAGCCAGACTACAAATGCTAAAAAGAACAATAGTAATGTTTGCCACCTTTCTGTTTGATATCTTCCTCTAGATGAGGGGCTGCAAGAGGACTTCTAAAATAGAATTGCAAAATATGACTTAAATCATGACCAAAATTGCATTTCATTTGATAACGTTTTGACTGTTTGTTTCAGATGCCGGATCGGCTGTTGACGACTTCCACTAAGAGGTGTTGTTCTTTACGGGTCTTTTTGCGGTCTGGGCTTGCTGTCATATGACAATCCAGGAAGCCCTTACCCCAAAAAGCATCTGCAAGGGATCCTTTCATCCAGGAACGATGAAAGTACCTCTTCCTAGATTAGCTACCATAAATCTGCAGCGCAATCCCAAACCCAGAATCCACTAAAATCATATCACTCCAAATTAAAATGAAAAGTCACGTCAAATCTATACAAGTCCAAATGCTTGCGACTATTATCCAAAAAACAAGCGATTATCAAACCGGCAATTCATCTGATATTTTCCCCCTTTTTTTTTTTTTTTTTTTTTTTTTTTTCTTTTCAAGAGTTAATGTTACCAATGACCTAAACATTCTAGCATATCCAGAATTAAAAGTGACAACTAATACTCTTAATTCATCTGGCATGATTCTGGAGTATGTGGTGATTTATCCAGCTGGGGGCAGTATCGCTAAAGGGTTGTCGCTCCTCCGTTGAGCCACGCTTATGCATTTATGATGTTGGCTGTGATTTGTATTGCAATGTCTTTGCTGACTGAACACCAAACCTGATGATTTCTTCAATTTATGTTACCCAGTTCAAACACCAGGGGAAATGATGACCAGATGATGTGTTAAGAAAATGAACGGAGACTTCTTGTGCGCACATGTCCAACTCCATAAACCAAATTTAGCTTATTCGGTAATTGTCAGCATTTTCTGTGCCAATACATTCTTTAGACGGTTTGAAAAACAGAATAAAAGCCAAACAAAAACAACCGTTCACCAAATGTTTTACAGTTTCTACAAAGTGAGTTAGCTTCCAGTAAAACACTCCCATGGAGATTTCATTCAAATGCTTTTAATTGGAATTGTTCAACATTTTCTTTCATACTATTATGGAAAACTTTGTATGATGTTTCATCCGAGTTATTCTAGCCTTTTTTCGTTTGTTTTCAATAACAAATATATATATATTGTTAATTTTGTCTTGAAATAATTCAAACACATAGTTCTTTGCCGATGGACAGTCATTCAAATTTAAGGTGACTTCCTAACAGTTAAATGTTGGGAAAACAATGACAGTTTAAGTTGCTAATGTTTGTTTATCATTTACAAATAGGTTCCTCAGAACTCAGGACGCCACCCTTTCCACTGTTGTATAATTGGCTTATTGCATCTGTGTAGGTTCTCAGTCTCAGTTGTCAAATCTTAATTTCGCAGCTGGACTTCATGTATTTCTTCGAAGACCTGGCAAGTTTTAACAACCAGGAGATTTATTGTTTTCCTGTGTTGGACTCAAAAAAAATTCTGTCATCCTCTTTCAGGCATCGAACTCGTTCCAGATCAGCCTCTAGATTTGCTTACTAGAAGATAGTTATTCGAGTTTTTGATGGAAAAATAACTAATAACTGTGATTTGTAACAGGAGTTTCTTTGATAAACTTATCCAGCTAATGATGAGGATGAACCTCAGTATAATAGATTATTATCCGGCAGAACTTCCAAATGTTGATCTTTCCATTTCTCAGTCGATTCATAAAATGGAAGAGAGGACCTCAAATCTGAGTCTCCACAATTATAGTTATAAGCTCATGAATTCAAGGTAATTTTTCCTCTCTCAGGTCATTGACTCAGAGAAAAACAGGCTTCAGCACAGTCAGTGTGGATAAACTTGTGAATTCATGAGTATCAGTGCTTTTGGAATTTAAATGTGTCACATTTTGCAATGAAAAAATACAGAATTTCTGGCCAAATATTGTTTTCCTCATTTTAGTGTGACATGTTAGCCGTTGTATATGTTCTCCCCGTGCCGGCTACGGTTTCCTCGAGGTTCTCCAGGTTGTAAATTGTCTTTTGAATGAGAATGTGAATTCTTGTATGTCTTAATATGTGATCCTGTGATTGATAAGCAAATACTTCAGATTAAACCTACCTTTCGCATATCATCAGCTGGGACTGACTTCCATGACACACTCTGCAGAATAGCTGGTGTAGATAATGAGTATGTGGATGAATAAAACGCCTTATCTTCTCGCTTGATACAGTCTGGAAACGATGCCGTGTTTGATAACAAGACTGAGAGAAATGATTTTGACTCAATCCTTTTAGTTTGTCAATATTTTGCTGCTCTCAGGAGTTTCACCAAAGCTCTGAACGGTACAATTAAAGCTACTTAAAATTACTTTTTTTTTTTTTAAATCCACAAGCGCTTAAGGTCCACTCCAAATCCTATCCAAATATCCCCTGTTCTCCTAGTCCTTTTTTTTTTTTTTGACAGACAGCACATACAGATATTTTGAGTCAAACTGTAGATATTGCCATATTGATGAGGTGATTCTAAATAAGGCTATGACACGACATCAATCACCTGATTGATTAATGTCTCTGCACTTGCATGATCTCAACTCACCAATGCTTTTACACCATCAACCACCACATCATCGCAAACAATATGTTTTTATACTGTTTTTGGGCTCTGTGTGTTGGGGGTTGGACTTGCGGCGTGTGCGCTTGCACGGGTTGCCGTGAGCGCAGGGCTAGTCCTGTTGCCAGGCTCTCAGTGTATGGGTTTAAAAGCTGTAAGCCTCGCTGGTAGCCGGGTCATTCACCAATTTCCCTCGCTCTTCCCCTTTCCCACCCTTTGAAACTTGTGCACCTCGCCGAGCCGCCACTCCCCTTGGCGGTGTAAACACGTGCATCCTGCCGGGCAAGCACCTCCCTGATCGGTGCATGCTAACACCTTCCGCCTAGCTGCCTGCTCCCGACCGGGCTGCCCGTTCCTGCCCGGGTTTCCTCCTTGGACGGTGTTCGCCAGCACCTTCTGCCTTTGCTCCTGCCCTGTAACCCCCCCTCAACACACACACACACACACCTGGATTGCTTGCTCCTGCCCTGCATCCCCCCTACCCTGCATATCCCAACCCGGTCTGCATGTACCTGGTCACTGGTCTTAGTAAACCGGCTGTTTCGAAGCCACTCGCACCAGTTGAACTGGGTGCGAGTCCTGTGTCCACATCGCGGGTTCTACCTCCAAAATCCATGACAGGATGACCCGACCATCCGGTAACGCTTCTCCCCCACACACTTCCATCCTCAGGGGAATGGACTCTTCATCTCACCGCTCATTTTCCGAGAGGATTTTTTCTTTGCGGCCCACCTGCCAGTTGTCTTCCCGCTCCCCCCCGCCCGGATTTGGGTTTTCTTTTTTGGTTGGGACACCCGGAGCCGTCCATCAAGGGGGTGGGAGCGTGCTGTCGGGGTGGGGCTCGCTTGGTGTGCGCACACCTGTTGCACGATTGGGAGCGTACGTCCTGGTTCCCGGCGATCTGTGAGGGTTTGAAAGCCAGAGCTTTGAGGCTCACAGGTTGCCGGCTCATTTGCCAATTTCCCTCGGTCTTCCCCATTTGCACCTTTCTCCTGGTTGTGTAAACCCGTGCACCTTGCCGGGTCGCCACCTTCCTCATCGGTGTGTGCTCGCACCTTCCAGGTAGCCGCCCACTCCCGATCTGGCTTCCTCTTCCGGCCCGACATCCCTCTGCCTCCTCCTGCGCAGGTTTCCTCTCTCGTCGATGTATGCCAACGCATGCTACCCACTCCTAACCGGCCTCTCCCTCGTTGGTGTACGCTAGCCCTTTCCGCCTAGTTGGCTGTTCCTACCCTGCGTCCGACCCTACGTGGACCACCTGCCCCCCTACCCGGTCTGCCTGTACCTGTCCATTGGTCTGAGTAAACTTGCTGTCACAAACACTGTCTTGGTGTTGAGTCCTGTGCCTGCATGTGGGTGTTACTTCCAAAATCCGTAACATTATGATGATTTCCTGATTTGGTCCAACTTCTACCTACAAATAAGAGTATTTCTGGTTTGCTAGTAGCAGCTCATCTTAGCATTGTCAGCCTGTTGAGTTTCCAGGGAATTCACTATCTTTGGAAATCTATATTGACCAAATAAGCATCTGGCTGTTCTAATGATTTCAGATGACTGTGCTCACCTCCAAGTTTGCATTGGGAAAGAAAAATGTGTCCTCAACGAACCAAAAATATATTGCAAGGAACTAACAGCTGGTGTCCAAAAAATGGAGAAAACCGAACCTTGAATTGATCTCAAACCAAGCTGGATAACTGCATGGGTCTGTTCACCGGTCTGTATAAAGATGACATTCAAAATGTCTCCGCTGATACACAATGCATTTACCAGGGTTGTCATGAAGGTTTAAATTGGCTACAAGTGCTTGAAAGAATTAAGCCAAAAAATTTCAAAAATAATGCATTTTGCTGCTAGATTCCCTTCATTCAATAATTTCGGGGCCCTGTTAATTTTGCTCCGATTTCTTTGCAACATTATCATTGTTTCAGTTTTTGAGAATTTTATTAAACACTGATGAAAAAAATATAACCATTTCTTTCACTGTCCATTCAAGTGATTAATATCAATAGAAGAATCACATTGTCTTTCTATCCTCTATTTTATGTGGATGTGAATCTTTGCCATGTAAATGTCTTTTGTAAAAAAAAAAAAAAAAAACAGAATTGCTGTTTGTGAAGAAAATCATGACAAATTTCTTCTTAGCCTTAAAATTTACAACTTCAGTGCGACTTATGACTGTGTTTGAAATTAATATTTCGCTTAATGTTTGCTAGTATCTAATCTCTTTCAAGATAAGTGTTCAAATGTCTAAAAATACAAGAATGTAGAAAGAATGTACATAGTGCACATATAACTCCACAGTAACAAAATCTGCATTTTCAGGACTTGGAAATGAGACAAAAGTTTTACTGTGTGATTTTTGATACATCATGGAAAGTAGGGCAAAAATAGGTTTATAATGCTAAGCTGGTGTGTGCCATGACCATCATAGTGCAAATAGGCTATACAATTCTACAGAGGGGTCATCACAAATTAACCAGCTTTGCATACATACACAGTTCCATCTCCTTTTCAGCTAAATAAACCACAAAACGGCATCACACAATACATTTCCAGTCCTAAAGTACTCATATTTGGTTATTGATTTGTGTTTGGTTTGTGCAGTTGGTTGCAGTTTGTTTCTTGATCTTCTCGTTTGGCAGTGAGAGAACTGGAAACTTATTATAGGCATCAGTCTATGCGATGGCTCTGAATTCAGATCTTTCCTTTTATTCTAACTCAGTTTTGTTTACGTGTGTGCTTTTTATTGTGCAATAGGCAAATGCATATACAGACGTAAGACTGTGTTGTATAACTTGAGTAACAGCAACATAATGATACCAGGAAACAGAATGATACTGTGAATTTTTTGCTGCTGAATTAGAAAGGAAGCATCCAAAAATATCCAAAGAATGAGCCTGGCTCTTAATCATATGTTTGTGGGAAAAAGCATCAGCAATCAGGAAATGAAACCTGAAAAAAATAATCTTGTGAAACAACAGTCTGCAGGATCCACTGGATGTCATTTTGCTTTTTACTTTTAAATATTTCAGTTTAGACTATTTTTAGCTTATAAACACAGTAGAACCTATAAAACTAGTGGGGCCTTTTATATTATTTTTCATTTCTCTAACCTCTTGCAGGGTTATCTCTTTTCATATTTATTCAGCATGGTTCATTTTATCGGGCATCATTTTCCTCCACTTGTTGAGCGCTCAAGTTGAACAAACTGGATATTTGAACAAAGGTGATGTGACATTTTGCCTTATTTGATAAACAAATCTAGTCAAAAAGACATTCCAATAGTGAACTAGTTTAGTTCCAAGTAGGACCATTGTATGCCATGAAATATTTCTCTTTTCTTTTTTCTAAATGAAACACAAACCAAATTGCCCAAACATAACATGTTACAGTTCACGATTTCTGTGGACTCACTGGGATCTAAGTCCCCACACACTATTCTGTAAAAATCCTTTGCTTTTTTTTCCACAGTGCATTAGCTATCTTAACATTATTTGACATTTTTTGCTATCTGGGTTGCAATAAATGCCGGGACTGAAAGAGCTGATTCTGAGACATTCAAGAAGAAAAGCTGAGTCAGCCATTTCAGACAGGTTTTATGCTATTAACGTCACTCAGGTGTCTAGCGAAGTAACAAGGAATGGCAGCACCCGTAGGATCACTGAATCTGAATTCCCGTCATTCCTGTGACTCATCCCGGCAGGTCCTGCTGAGTGGAATTCCTGGTTTCCATGCTGCATCTGGACAAGTAATCTGATGCTATGCAAGGGTCATTAACATGGCTATGGCTGCTCTACAAAGAACACTTTAGTCACACTTTATGTCTGCATAGTATGTATCGCGTTCACCGGTATGGTTATAATACCCGCTGAATGAATGTGTATTGCAGCCACACACTAGTGTGTGTGTGTTTTTACGTGTGCACGCACACACGGGCACATGTGTACGATTTGAGTGGTACACACTTCTCAAGATGTGACTCATATTCTCCCATAAGTCATGTGACACTGGGTCCTCATGCATTTTAAATAAAGCCTTGCAGTGTCCTTCTGTCATCCTTCAAGATCTGGCTTTTTGTCCTATAGTCTGCCGTCTGATGGATCTTCTATTGTCGCAGAGAAACCACTGAACTCTGGGAGTCGTTTGAGAAGCAGCGGAAGTTTATCTTGAAACTATCTGAAGCAATTAATACTTTGAGAAAAACAAGGACTCTGTAATCATATTTATGAAACAAATGTTTCACAAAGTGGAAATATCCCTGACTTATTTATTTCAGGAGAAATTATTTGAGGAAATGACACCAACCAGTTGACCTGAACTGAAAAACAATGATAAGACCCGTGATTGCATGTAGATTATTGAATATTCACTCTTTTCCTTTTCATGTTATACAAGCATCACATGGAAGCCGGGATAACAACACGGCCAATTTATATTATCGTGAAATATTTCCTGTAAACTAAGATGTCACACTTTGGCAAGCAAAATCCCTTGTTAGAAGATATTTTTTTTGTTTACAGGCAGCCTAATTCATCCCAGATGTCAGGATTTTTTTTCTTTTTTTTTGCACACTGTGAAACCTGCTGCTGGCAGAGAAACCTGAAAACGTTTTCGCAACATTTGGAAACACTAATTTTGCCATTCAGTCGATTTCTCTGTGTTTTTCTTTCATGATTAATACATCATTCCCGGTGAACACAAGCAGGTCAGTGTCAAGTGGAACACTGTCGCCTATTGACTCTCATTCCCAGAAACATTCTCCTATCATTTCGGTTCAAGTTAAGCTTATTATAACAGAGTGTAAAGAGTTTTATGAGGCATCTGTTTCCCACTCACACGCTGTGTGTGCATGTGTGTGTGTGTGTGTCATGAGCGTGCAGTGGCATGTGTGGACACTTGATAATATGCAGGATTTACAGTAAATTGCATTGAAAGAAAAGAGAAATAACCATAATAGTCCACCCCCCGCCCCCATGGCCCCCCGTGGATGCAGGCGTCCCTCAGCACAAAGGCCTCCCTGGACTCTTTTCCAACCAGCGAAGACCTCCAACCCTCCTTATAAAAACATGAGACATCTGCTTCCAAGAATAGCCAATCTTTGTGATAAAAATATGAATCGTGAAAACCAAAGATGAGAATGAGATGAGGCTGAGTAGACAGCAAAGCCAGAGTGCCAACAGTGACCCATATATCATTTATTTTGCCACAGACTGGTAGTCCCTCATTGCGCTTCAGCTCACTTTAACATATTTTATAAAATTACAAAATTGTACCAAACAACTCTATTGCACGGTTGTTTTTAAATGAGCATAAGGCTGGAAATGTTGTCTTTTCCCATTGTAATGCTCAGTATTAGTCTTAAGTGAAAGAGGAAAAAGAGACCAGAAAGAAGTATTTACCTCAGCTTTTGGAAGAACTATTTACCAGGTCCCTGGTACTGGATGATGTCCATCTCAGGTTCTGTTGTTTTGCTGTGCAATGATGGGCTGTGCTGGTTGGATCTGGAAACGATCATGGCGGCTGTCAAAGGTGAAGAATAGTATAGAAAAATGCAATGTTCTACATGTGGGGGTTACAAATTAAGAAAGGTGGAATAAAAATATTCCTCAAACACAGTCTTACCACAAACTAAGACAGATTAAAAGTAGAATTTTACAAACCTATATTTCAACAAACATCAGTTCGAGTCTTTTCTCTCAAAGAGGTACTTGTAAAAAGTTTTCTGGACACACTTTAAAATCCACTATTATCGCCAAGGTGCGCCTCACTCTGCTTGCACACAAAATTACACTTCCACTGATTTAATACCCATCAGGTGTGGAGAGTAGACGATCTCCTAGCTACACAAGAATGGAAGGGGCCTCAAATATTTCAAATAATATCTCAAATAATATTAAAAGTTCATGTTATATAGTGCAGTAGACAAACAGGAAAGACAAACAATGAAGAATAGAGCGGAGACCAAAGCGCCGGGTGTCATCGTATGTCATACCATGTTTGAATAAAAGCGAAATTTGTTTGCAAACCTGTTGTGATAGTGTGATTCCTCTGTGTTTACATACTGAAAATCTATAATTGTTCAGCTGTATTGATGAAAGGATAGTTACTACAAGCATAATGTTAAACACAGGAACTAATTTCCAGAAATTTTACCTCGTGTTTTTTATTTTCTTCTTTCGAGAGGCATTTTTCTGGGTTCCATCTTGGCTACAACTACATCAAAATTTGCAAAATAAATTCAAAAATAGACAGCTAATCTTGAATTGATAACTTTTCCCCCTTACACAAGTGTGTGATGTTTCATGTAAGTATTGAATGTAGTCACAATTAATGATGACCAACATATTTTAAGGACGAGTAATTTCAGTAATTGGTTTCTAATTATCTCCCATATTTTATCTGTAACCATTATTTCATTCATTATTTTTGCAGATTTAATAAATCCTTTATCATTAGAGCAGTCATCTGACTGATTATAAAATCTTGAGAAATCACATTTATAAATAGGCGGGAAATATCCCAAAATTATCTAGGAAAAATTCTGAAAAGGAAAATATATGATAATTTCTAAACATTTAAATGAGTAAACCCCTTTAATTTCAGAATACTTTCCACATTAAAAATTTATATTTACACACAAAATGTAGATAGATGTTCCTGTTTGTGATTGAAAGTTTTGGATTTGCATTCCTTCATTTAAATGTGGGAAGCAATGATAATTATCATCTTCAAAAACATACTTAGTCTGTTAATTTTTAGATAGATGTTGGGAAAAACTACTGCTGCTCAGGTGTTATGTGCCTCCACCCATGTCAATCTGCCATATTTTTAACAATCCAGGATTAATCCCCTGCCATTCAGCACGCAAGACACTGTGTTAAAGTACATCCTGAGTAAACAGTGATGACCTGGCAGTATTAGGCAATGTTTGTAAGGGAGAAAAATGGGTGTCAGGACAGGATACGACATATATGGCTTCCTGAATATTTGATCAGTCAAACGTCACAAGTTTTACGTGCAGTCAAAGAATTTGAACCATCGGTCCTGAAGCTATCTGTAAATTAACGAAAAAGTCAGTATTATCTAACTTTAAAAAGAAAGTGTGCAGCTATGGCGGCAGAATCTATTGAAATAAGGTTATGTAACTTTTCTCAAATAAAATGCTGATACAAACACGTTGTAAAACTGATCAAGTAAGTTGCAAAAAACAATACGAGTACATTTTTTGAGGTGACTCAAATTTGTCGAGCCGGTTACCAAAAATCTTTTGCATATTCGACTTATCTCGCATCTCTTGCATTACCACCAGGGGTGTGAGACGGGGAGAGGTAAGTGAGGGGGTGGTTATGGGGAATGGGGGGTCGGAGTGAGAGGTGAGTAAGAGATGAGTCAACAGTCCTCTCTACTATAAGATATCCTGATGGAGCCTTACAGGCATATACACAGACACCAGCCAAGGTAAGGTCAACTTTCTTCTCCATCGCACTGTCCAGTTTACCCAGCAGCTTCTTAACTCTAGTCTTGTTGTAACTCTTTTTGTTTAACTGATGAAAGATCTTCAGAGCAGCTCTTCAAGAGTTTTGGCCATGCTTTAAGCTCAAGTTTTAATTTATCAGCTTCCCGGGATGCTTGAATATTTGATTTTATCTGACAGATGCTTATGGCAAGTGAGGTGATTTTGTTTGTTGTTGTTGTTGTTGTTGTTGTTTATTTTAACGAGCACTTCTTGTGTTAATGATGTCAAACTTGAAATTTACTGAGCTTAGTGTGTTGTTATCCCGTCGGTAGCGTACAGCATATCAACAGGATGGTATAAAACATTTCATCACTCAGTGATCTTTGTACCTATTACACATCCGGAAACTCACAGGTGTCTCCATCACAAATATTTACAGGCATCAACATATTGTGTAAATTACCAGAAGCATCTATAAATAGATGAAACATAGAACTGAGCTCATGCAGGATATCTGTTAGACGAGGCTGCAGTCAAAAAGGAAATGGATTTCTACAAGGGGCAAAATGGCTTGCACAATCTCTGACTATTTTCACTTTTATCCTTCTCCAAGATATACCAGTGCAGTAATAAACTTTGTACATCTGAGGAAATACAGCAAATATGGACTACAGCACCCTGGCCATCCTGCTTTCCCTACTCCAAGTTCTGAGTGTAAGCACAGCTGCTCCTCTATCAGTGGAGGTGGTGAAGATGAAGTCCAAAGTCAAATGGATGGCTGAACAACTGGTGGTCAGATTGAATAAAGACTTCCAGGTAAAAACGCCTCACATGGTTTATGTTGACATTGTACATCTCTTTTGGACAATGTAGTTTACATCACTCGTTTTTGTCTCTGCAGATACCTGCTGGCCTGACACTTAGTGCACCTGCTGACGATTTGGATGGGCTTTCCTCTATCGTGATGGTCTTGGAGGGTTACAACAGCCTCATATCGGACACTCTTAACGGGGTCTCTCAGGTCAAGTTCGACATCTCTTCCCTGACAGGTTATCTAGTTCAATGGAGGCAGGGGCACTGCAGCGAGCAGAGACCTAAACCCCCGGTACCAGGTCCCCTGCAAACATTGCAGAGCCAAAAAGAGTACATTCATACCGTGGGTTTTGAAGCTCTAATGAGAGTAAAGGAGTTCCTCAATCAGCTGCTGAAGAAACTTGATCACCTCGAGACTTGCTGAAAGGACTGGCAGCTTGTATGAATTTGAGTTACTGGCTAACTTTGAAGGATTAGTCAGATGACAGCGTTCTACTCTGGCAATGTTGTACTTCATTCTTGAACATGCACATATTTATATATTTATTTATACACTGTATTTAGGTAATATGTATTTTGAAGCAAACTGTCTTTTTTAAAATGTTCGAAGCAAATATTTAGTTTCCTGCTAGTAACACTACAGTGACATATGCTTTGCATTCATATTTGTGCAGAAATATATATTTGCATAATGACACCACAATCAATTTAACAATCTGCACTAAGGGGAAAAAAAAAAAAGATCTGCACATTATTTCAATGGAGGTACCGAACCAGCTGTGCAAGCAAAACCAAGAGGAGGAGTCACTAAGAACAGTGATGTCATTCCTGGAAACCCTTGAAAACTAGTTTGAACCTTGCCAAGGATACCAGCTGTGTTTGTAGGAGATTTAGCAGGACATTAAGGCTAAAGGGCAACATTTATTTGAGTGCAATATCACCAGCTCTTTAGAATGTGTATTTAAATTAATATGACATTTTGTATTATTTTGTACAGCAAACTATTTTTTGTATTGAAAGTCAGTAATTAACTACAATGTTTTTGTAATGTGAGTTGCATACTGAATGAATGATTCAATTTCTCACTCCTATTCAAGACCAGAATTGAAAGAAATGAACTGTCAAAGATTACAAAGTGAAAAAGCTGTAAATCCTGTGAGTGATCTGGATTCCAAAATAAAATGTCAGGTATTGCAATGAAAATTTGGGGGTTTTATTATACGTTTAAAAAAAAAAAAAAAAAAAAAAAAAAAAAAAAAACAACAGAAGATGTGTAAGAAAAAAAATTCTATGAAGGAACGAAAAACGGCCAAATCACAATGTAACCATTAAAACAATTCAATGAGGAAACATCAATGTCGGAGTACAACAAAAACAGACACACAAGCCTTGCGACACGACCGATACATAACCTATATCGTACAATTTGAGACAAATCTAATAGCCTCATAGATGATATCAATTTGTATTCTATTATACAAGTGAAATGTCTGCTTGTGTAACTTAAAACACCAAAAAAAAAAAAAAAATTCACGCATACCATGACAGAGTTAACTCAGAAACCATTTGTTTCTTCTGATGGTGGTGTTTTTATCACCACTTCCCATTAATTTCTTCTTGTACTGCTCCACGAGGCTTTCAAAATGGTCCCCGTCCCGCCTCCGGGAAATCTTCTTTGCACCGTGAACTTTCTGAAATACAACAATATAACAGAAACTTTAAGAAATCACTCTAGAGACTCCAACTGACCACATGAAAGAGAAGGAAATAGCACGATATTTGAGTTGTGTTATTAGATGGCAACACATCAAGTCGCACTGGGTGCAATCAAAAGTGAAATCACACGACTCTAGAGACAAAACTCAAACCAGAATGGTTACAGATAAACTCAAAGCAACTGAGTGATTATTCATTGTTTTTTTTTTGGTTGTATTAAGTGACTTTAGCCAGTTTAGTTTTTCCTACAGCATTTTTACTCACTGGCGCCAAAATAATACAATTGCATGTGCAATCCCATTGCTGTAAATCATAATTGGATTTAATGCAAATTTAATGAGGCAATTTAGCATAAATAAAGCCTGTGGACACACATTAAAATTGTTCATATGTGTTTAGAGTAAAACTACCATCTTTATTTTATTCTATGATGTGCTGACAACATAACTCACCATTTCCAACTATAATTAACATCATTTGGTGCTTTTTTGCAGACATTGAAAAACGGTCAAAAACAGTAAAAAAAAAGTCTTGTGTCTTCAGACTTCAAATAATCCAAAAAAAAGGCAAACTCATTTAAACAACACATAACTAATGTTTTAATTTAGGAAGTCTACTGCTAGGAAATCCAGTCCTACGAGTTGGGGAGGATTGTCAGAGCAGAAGACAAATCTGCCCGACGCCAGCCTTGCCGAAATATCCCCAAATCATCTCTGACCCTCCGCCAAATTTCACAGTGGGTACAAGATATTGAGCCTTGTAGGCCTCTCCATATCTGCGTCTAACCATTTAACAACCCAGTGTTGGACATAGCTGGAAATAAAGTTCACTGGACGTTCAATCCCCATGACAGTTTGCAAACTTCACCCTGGTTCTTCATTGCATCTTATCGACGAAGGGCTTGAGCTCTGTCCCCAGTAGCCTGTTTCAAACGCCGTTTCACCATCCTTTTTGCCGGTCACTGGTTGTCATCCTACAGTGCCATTCTATTGAGGTGACGGTTATTCTTGTCTGTGGAGTCGTTTTCAGCCTCGGCCAGACTGTAGCGCTGCTATTCTCAATGTATGCTTGTCCTTATGAACTGCCATGTTAAATTTTAAGGATGGACGCAACCCCGCGCTAACCGTATCCCTCTGCTAGTAAAGCCAGGACTGAAAGAAAGTTTTTTTTTCCAGTTACTTTAAATGACCGACACTGTTTGTGCCATCCCGTCGGTCTATTGCAAGAGGATAGCGATGACCAAAGTGATGGTCTTTACACATTTCTTTTTTGAATAAGATTTAGTACAGGTTATCGCCTTATCTGTACCTTATCAGTTAAAAACAGATGTGCTTGTGTCAGAATTCAAGAGACACTGGAATCGAATGACTGTCATATATGCAGAGATGTCGATTTCTGAAAAATTTGCAGTGGTCTCTTGATTTTTTCCAGAGCTGTATGTAAACAGCTGCGACTCGTTTACTTAAAACTAAAACTAACCAATGTATGCTTGATGCCTGCAGCTCCTACAATGAAAAAAAAAAGGGATTTGTGAGGATGTAAAAAATAAACCTGTTTTTTGGGCTGCATTAACTTCTCCATGTGTTGTCTACGATCTTCTTTCCTTCGGGATCCAGGCCTTGCCTTCTTGGGTGGTTGGACCTGTTGTTTTCCTTTGTCTCGCATTCTGAAACAACAAAACGTTCCCAATATGTAACTAAATGAGCCAAAGATGGGTCACACAATTTACCTACATCTATTAAAGAACCCCTAGGATCACGCAGCTGTTGAGCAAGCAAGCTATGATACAAATAGGTAAAACAAACAAAAAAAAAAAAACCAGAACAAGTCATAACCTAGAATCCAAAAGAAAATGTAAGAATAATGCATGGAATTAAGTCATACAAATTTTCTGACAATCACAAAAGAGATGAATAGTTTCAATGGCATGCAGCACATTATAGAGCCAGGACTTGAAAAACCACATGCAACGATACCTAATCTTGGGACCTCGGTGGGAGGGGAAAGCCAAAACTTTCTTTCGCTTCTTTCCATTCTCCAAATTGACATGCTCCACCTCCGGATTCGTCTTGAATCCTGAATATCTGTTACGCTTCTGATCTAGATGATGGGCTGAAGGACACAAGTTGATGGGAGATTATCAGAAAGAAAAAGATTACACCCAAATAATGACAGCAGGTACACTTTTGCAATTGAATGCAAAAAAAAAATGTAACCACAAGGAAAAGAGGGCAAATTTACTACCTTTCACGGGCTTATTCTGCCCTGAGAAGGACAGACGTTTAAATCCTTTTCCCTGTTCACCTGTCTGGGACTGAGGTTTCACTCCCGCTTTGAGAGCTTTTTTACGAAGTAACTCCTAAAAAAAAAGCACACAACAATGCTTTCTATTAATAACTTAACAATGTACAAAACTAAATACGTGTAAGTTGTAAAATAATTGATGAAAACATGCCTTGCTTTTTTGATGTCTCAATTCTTTGATTTTGAGTTTCCGTGAATCCTCCAAAGAAAATTCAACAATAGGTCTCTGGAGGTGTAGAGAAGGATCAGACAAAGACAGAGATTGCAAAAATGGAAAATTAAAAAAAACAAAAGCATCGCTTCGACTTTCAAAAGCTGAAAAAATGAAATGAAGGTCATGACATCATTTCATCCTCCAAACACCACACCAAAGAGCATACCTTGTGTGAACCGAAGATGTCAGGGTTGTTGTTGAGATGACGAAGAGTAGTTAGAGCATGTTCGTGCTCCTTAAACTGGACAAAGCCATAACCCAAAGACTGTCCCTTCACCTGCCCCTTCTCTGGCTTCTTGTCATACATTACCCTACACTGAGATGGAAACAGACATGAAAGAGTGACAACACTACCCTCTTCTGGGCATAAAATCACTAAGCTGGAACAAAACTGAATATGTAGTCATGCCGGGTCATTTCCCACCTCTGTGACATGGACTCCCTTGGTTCCTTTAACAGCTTGAAAGCAAAGTGCTTTGAGCTTTTTAGCGTCGACCGATTTTGGCAGGTTGTGGACACACAGGCGGGTCTTGCTAACAAAAACATTAAGGTCCCGAAGTTTTGTCCTTTTTATTTCTTCAAACTGCGGGGAAGAGAAACAAACGAAAATTTACGATCAACACAGCAGACATTAGTTTTAAATGCGAAATAAACTGTGATTGTTCCTAAACAAAGAACTCACTCGGGCCCTCTTGATCATGTCAGCTTCAGGAACGCCTTCTGCAGCCTTGGTACCTGCACGGATCACTGAGCAAAAGAAAGATGATACAATTATTAAAATGAACAGAGTTGGAGAAAAATTCCCCAAAAATGGCAGAATGAAGTCTGCTCTCCTACTTTTAAGTGACACCCAGCCAAACATTATTTATATGTACATAAAAAAAAAAAAAAATTGGGGGTGATACAATAACATTAGGTATTGGGATAGACAAAGGCCTTAAGTAGTGTTAAACTTTTTGATTTTCCACCATTATTACATTGCTGGACAGTCACAGTATTCATATACACTCAAAAAATATGAATGATTAAAGATGTGATATCAAAGGTGAAAAACAGAAATTCACACATTTTTCAAGACAGACTTCTACTTGCAGTATTGTTTTCTGGTCAAAACAAAAGTAGCTTTCTGAACAAGGTTGAGCTAGTTACAGTGTCAAAACATTTTCTAGATTAGCAGTAAAAAATAAACCCAGAAGGTGAACTCTTGCTGGACTAGAAATTAGAATCAATCATTTCCATGAGATTGAATATAAAAGTATGCAACTACTCCTGAATATGCTTGTATTTACAACAGGTGTCATTGTGCTTATAGCATTCCACGGGGAAAATAAACGTATGTGCAGGAGGTCTGATCAAGCATAATGTGAAACATGGATGCTGACCATGCAGGAGAAAAGACAGTAAATTCAGTTTACTCACAGCCTTCTCTAGCCAGGTACAGGTTCCTGGTTCCAGTTTCCACTTTAGTTTTATTGCTTTTCAGCTTCACGGCATCTTCTCGGCTTACTGCCGCCACGATCAACAGCTTCCTACCATCAAGACGGATTCCTCTATTCTGTATCGGTGAGAGCCAAGTTACACTAAAGCCACCCAAACTTTATTTTCTAACCTAACAAGATTACAACAGGAAAGGACTCCCAAATAAACCAGTAGGTATTTATGCATATGAATTTTCATGTTACCTCTGCTTCATCCGATGCTGCGGCTATGCATCTATCAGCTACCTCTTTGGTTTTAAACTGAGCAAATGCACAGCCTGGCGATATATGAAAAAAGTTCAATGAATCATCTCCAGGTATTAAAAAAGGAGCTTACAGCACCACTGACGGACCTTTTGAATGTCCTGTTTCTGGATGGAGAACAATCTTTATGTAGTTGGGTTCTCCGAATTGAAGAAGAACTTTCTCAACGTCTTCTTCCTCGCTGTCAAAGGACAGGTTCCTGCAGTGAACGCATCCAAAAATAAAATAAGATAATGAATGACCGACTGCTTGATGACAGAGGAACAACATGAAGAAAAGGGGGAAAAAAAATTAATCGGGGAAAAAAGCACCAACCTGATGAAAATGGTTCTACCATCTTTTACATCTGAAGACAGGGGCTTCTTTGACATTTTTGTTGGAACTGGCATGAAAAACAAATTTTGTTTTAAAAATTACATATTTGCATAAAATTAAAGAAAACAGGAATTCATACCCAATTTATCATCATCCTCATCCTCCTCATCATCGTCATCCTCCTCATCATCATCATCTTCCTTCTCCTCCTCCTGCTGCTCCTCATCGTCATCATCATCGCTATCATCCTCCTCACTGTCACCATCATCATCATCATCATCTCCCTCTTCTGACTGGGATTCTTCAACTTCCTGCACAATTGCTTTTGTGTTGACCCTGTGATTGATTTGAAACAAAGCAAAAATCCGTATATCAACTAGTTGATCTGGGCAGATGTTAAAAAGGTATTTCTTGGCTGCGTGTACTACTGTTTAAGTATTTGGCAACCAAATGCAGTTTAAAAAGATGTGTATTCAAAAATATATATTTATACCAGGGTGAAGGAATTGCGACTGAAACATCTTGCTTGACCAAAAACATAAACCTGGTATCAAAATCGAATGATTCTTTAAAGCTGAACATCAGGTATGGAAATACCATCACATATTTTTCGAAACGGAAACATTAAATCGTTACTTAAACTATTGTTATGATCATCTGTACCTGCAACAATCAACATGTGGCAGAGCACTATTTTTCTGCAATTCACATATAACTACATAGCACTGACATAGAAAAGAGAACTCCACCTATATATAATTGTTTAAAGAAAAAAATGTCAATATTCCATGAAAACATGATTGCCACGCAGCTGCTTACATGAAGGTGTTAGTTGACCTATCAGCTTGGACTATTTATTTCAAAATGCTTTGCCTGCTCGCACTATTTGAGACATCACACATTCGGTTATGGAATAAACACAATGACCGGCATAAATTATAATTGTCTGACGCCTGTTCTGTCTTTACCCAGCTGTGGATCATTTATAAAGGGGAAAGAAGAAATGCTTAATTGGGACATTAGAAAGACAGACAAATATTTACAAAATAAAAAAAATAAAAAATTGGTGCGTGTTCACTACTTTTTCTTGGAGACTGCCTCTTTTTGTTCTTCTTCATCATCTTCAGTGTCACTCTTTGACTCTGTCTGTTTCGTAGCAACTTCCTCAGATTCATTTCCTATGACATACATGAAATAGAGTAAATTATACATTTCAATCTTTGAAAATACAAATTAAACTTGTGATAGCATCAAAAACCTAACAGATTACTCCATCTGTGTATTGCTTTAAGATTCAAATCTGCCATTGTGGAGATTACCTGCATTTGAAATTTGTCGCATAGAAAGATACTTGTCCTTTGGCACAGCCCAGTCAACTGCCACTTGTCGACCTTTCACAATTGAACATGAATGTTACATTAAAAAACTCAAGCAAAACTAAGGTGGAAAAATTTTTCCGCAATTTGTAAGCAACCTTTTATCTCCTTCAGGTTCATGGCTTGAAGCGCTTTGGCTGCTTCAGACACTTTTTTGAACAGGACAAAAGCGAACCCTCGCATTTTCCCATCTGTATTAGAAAAAAAAGGGTTCTTGTTATTCCAGTTTAGGCATCACTATTAATATTGTTAATCATGTAACAAAATGAAATGAAAAAATTACCAGGCTTGAGGGGAATTTTTGCCTCAACAACAATTCCAAACTTGGCAAAAACTTGCTTCAGATCATCCTCTGAACACTGGGGGAGAAAAGGCATACGGAGTCAGAAACATCAAGCACTTAGTCTTCTATCACAGCAGTGACATTTTGCAAAAGATCATAAGTGAACTGGTCAATCGAGGAATCCCATTACCACATATGTACCTTAAAGCTGAGATTCCGAATGATGAGTTTAGATTTTAGAATCTTTTTCCGGAGTCCTTTACATTTTTCTTCACTTTCCTGTGGTGCTACATCTGCATCTTTGAGTGCTTAACAGAAAGAAAAGATTGTGGATTCAGAGGGAGCTGAAGGAAAGAGAATTCAACAGCCAGACACGCTTTTAACACACCTTTCTTCTTTTTGTCTTTTATTTTCTTCTTAGCCACTGACAAGGAAAGCTTCTGGCCATTGTATTCCTGTATTTCTTTTAAGGCCGTTTGTGCATCTTCTACCATGGAGAACGTCACATAACCAAATCCCCGACATTTTTCCGTACCTGGAGAGCAAATAAAAAGCAGACTATTATGTTTGGAAACTTATAAAGACGTACATTTTATGTAAAAGGCTGAAATGACAGCCTGGGCTCAACACATTTGATCACATAGAAATTACAAATTAGTATGTTTCATTAAAAAGGCTTCTTATTGATGACATCAAGCGACAAACCTTTCTCTTTAACCACGAAGCACTGCTTTACAGGACCAATATCGGAGAATATTTCCTCGAGGCGTTCATTTGTAGCAGAAGCTGGCAAACGACGGACAAATAGCGTTTGCGATGCCATGTTCCTCCGCTATCCTCTGTAGATAGAAAGTCAGATACGTTTCAATTGCTTACTATTGGACGTTGGTTTAAAAATAACCCATTCGAGACACAATAATCGGATATGTTCATGTTTTAAAGCAATAAAATTCAATTTCAGGACTGCCTCTCAGTCGCATGTTTACGAAACGTGGGCAGCCATTTAAGAAAGTTTCCGGAAGTCGTTCTTCCTCTACTGTTTTTTAAAGAGGAACTTCGACAATGATTTTGGTAGAACAGCGCCACCTAGTGGCCAGGAGTGTGTTCACAGTTTTCACTGGACATTTATTTCAAAAAGCCCAAGCTTCTTCATACAACAAGATTAAAACACAAACGATAAGATTTTTTTAAGGACCATGATTGATACACTACTCATATAAATCAAGTATTGCACACATTTTATTTGTGTCCTCAACACATCCATGAAACTAGATTTCGTTGTCTTTTGTTGAATGAAACGCACTCTCTTTGTGGTCCATTGTGACCGATGATGACAATCCTGCCTCTGCCACCTCTGCAACCTCTAGAGCAGTGGTTCTTAACCTTGTTGGAGGTTCTGAACCCCACCAGTTTCATATGCACATTCACCGAACCCGTCAACTACAATTGCTCAACTTGGCATTGCAAATCATGCAGTTAGGACTCCGACTCCCATCATGTTATACATGTGAATCCATATTCATCCGACCGCTTTCTTTTTTAGCTCAATCACGGTTTGCACGAAGGGATTAAAATATTACGAAAGAAACACACAATGTACCGTCACGACAGTCTCAAGTTGTCGACTGAGCGCACCCTGATCCCTGGGGCACAGATCGTCCGAGCTATGTAGTGGGATCACCTGTAGCGTGGGTGGATGTCGTGAACTCTGCTAAACCCCTGAGACTGACTCACAGAACCCCTGGGGCTCAATCGAACCCAGGTTAAAAACCACTGCTCCAGAGTCAAATCCTTGATCCACATGTGTCTGTCACAGTCAGAGCAGGTGAATCCATAGGCTGGGGTTTTAGATATAGTGCTGGCTTCATGTCTCCATGCACGTTTCTTCATCCATCTATCAGTTCGGGCCTCTTCAAGTCTGTGCACACTTTCTTGGCAGAGCCTCCGCCAGGTGGAGGGCTGGGTGGCGGCCTCCTACAGTTGGGTTGGCTTTAGGCTGCACTTTAACATCAGAATTTTCACACACACACACACACACACACACACACACACACACACACACACACACACACACACAGGCATACATATATACAGTACATACATTTATATTAATTCCCCTCTCGAGCCGTCCTCAAGTGGGTCATGTTCCAATAGCGCCGTTGTCAGCAGACAGTAGCTATGGTTAAGATGGTAGGCGCCTGGCAAGGGAGTAACCCCCAAACAACTTCCAGAGGGCTTCAAGGAGATTTTAGTCCAGCATCCATCTGCTTGGGTGGGGGAAGCGGTGCACCATCAACCCTGTGTCTAGTGGGGATGGTGCGCTGGAGACCTCGACAAAATATGCTGCAGATCGACGTAAGGAATACTTCAAATCCTGATGATATGCCTCCCAATGAGGAAGATGAGTCAGTGGTCCAGCTTTCCTATTTTTAAGGTTGAAGTTGTCAAGGTAGTCAAATAGTTTCTGAGTGGCAGGGCCCCGGGGATAAATGTAGTCTGCGGTTCCTTAAGGCTTTGGATGCTGGGATGCACATGTATGTATGTATGTATGTATGTATGTATGAATACATGACCCCGCAATCACCTTCAACACAGAGGATGATGGAGGAGATCCACAGAGACTAGTTCACCTGGCCCACATAACATTGATGGTGGTGTCGCAAAACACTGTGCTGAGCAGCTGGGAGATTTATTTCAAATCATGTTCCAGAGATTTATAGACAGCAGAATAGTTCATCAGCTGCGGAAACGCCCCAAAGTGATCTCCATCCACAAGAAGAGTACCACCAAAGCACCTTGTGACTCCAGACCCATGGCTCTAACTTGACTTGTGATTAAGGCTTGGAAAGGATAGTTAAACAACACACCATTGGCATAACCAGTTCACTGATGGACCGGCTTCAATTCGCTTACCGCACAAGCCGAGTGTGGATGACGGCAAAATATTTATCTTAGTCATCACACACAGACATCTTCCACCTGGATTACCAACTCAATGCACCCATGACTGCAGATCCACTCAACCCAACTTCACCCTGATAAAATATGCAGATGACAAAGTCCTCCTGTCTCTGCTGACGGGCCAGTTGCAGCCCCTCAGATCAGTCCTGAGCGAGTTTGTGGATTTGGTTTGATAACTCTTGTTTGGAGCTGATTGTCAATCAAACCAAGGAGATGGTGGTGCAGCTGTCACCACCATGATTCATGGAGACCCACTCAAACTTGTTGAGGAGTACAAGTACCTGGGCAACAAGCAAACATTTTCCATGAACACTGAGGAAATCCTCAAAAAATGTCATCAGAGAAAGTTCTTCTTAAGGAGATGGAGGATCAATTTTGTTGGCGTCAGGAAGAGCATCCTCTAGACTTTTACTTCCCCTACATCAAGAACATGATCACCTTCTCCATAACCTGCTGGTTTCACTCAACCAGCCTCCAAAACAGAAACTGTCTGCAGAGCACTGTTACTGTATGTTTAAAAATCATTCACGATCATCTCAGAACTCCGCAAGCTGTATAGAACAATATGACACTTGGGTTTTTGGTGTTTGAGTGGCTGCCATTATGTCGCCCGCTTCGCCGCCCTGCTTGCAGGACTAAGAGGAGAAGGGCTGCCTTCGTATCCAGGGCTGTTCAGCTCGACTCCAACTCAGAAATACATCCCTCACACATACACACACATAAAACTTAAACTCATGTTTCACAGTTGCAATATACCTTTGCACTTTATTACTGCAAATATTTGCTTACAGATCTAATCAGATTACAAATCTAATCAGATCTACCCCCCCCCCATGTTTCAGATGTGCTATTTGCTGTCCGTCTTGTACTACCTGTTGTATTTGCATCGCCAGGGGCCAAATAAAGTTTTTGAGAGTTGAATACAATGCCAATGAGTAATTTTTCCTGCTCAAACATGATCTGGGTTTCTCAAAAGGACATGTATTTTCGGACTTCTATCCAGTTATAATTTACAACTTAGAAGTCTGATGAAATAAAATTATGAATGGTTATTACTTTAAAAAAGAAAAAAATAATGTTTCCTTTTCAGCAGCAACAACAATAATCCCTACTTCCACCTCTTCTGATTTAAGGTGTAGCAGCAGAGACTACAATTTTTTAACAAACTAGAATCAGATGACCAAAATAAATGTCCACTTTAAAACATAGTTTTCTTGAGGCTTTAAAAACAATACGTTTAATACTAGGTTTGTTAAGTCAAAATAATGCACAACACTTGGCAATGTCACCAAAAAATCTTTTTAATAAATGCACAAGGCACACAAGTGTGAAGTTTTCAAGTTATGATGACAATCGTCTTGATAATATGAGGCAGTTCACATAAAATAACAGACATCTCCAGTTACATTTGGCTTTCGTACTTTAAACACAATTTATAAATATTTTAAACGACAGTTGATTGTCATCCTTGTCCAAGTTAAGTACTTTTGTAAAACAAAAACAAAAAAGAAAAAGGAAGAAATATTAAAGTATCTAAGTAAGATTAGAGATGAAAAAATGTCAACTAAATGTCAGAGAAGCACAAATAGCTGATATGTGTTGAATAGTGGATGATTCTTCAGGCATCAAAAATACTCCATCCATCCATTATCTAATGCTTATCCTTCACTTTGGGTCGCAGCTATAGTGGAGCCAATATAGTGGAGCGGGTAGAGATGAACAATCATTTAGTCTCTTATTCATACATTTCACATGTATTCTAATAGATATCCTGCATGTTTTTGACTGTGGGAGGAAACCAGAGGAGATCCACACAGACACGGAGAGAACATGCTAAACATTCCACAAAAAGAAAAGCCATTTGGGACCTTCTCGCTGTGAGGTAGAAGAACTAAGCACTGTGCCACCACCCCACATCCAACATAGGAACAAAGAAAAAAATATTATTTTCTTCACATATTTATGATAAATATATGCATGTATTTTTGCACATGTCTAACAAAATGAAATTGTCCTACAAAATCGTAACGATGCAAACTCGAAACACTTTTACATCTTAGCCTTCATTGGTAAAATTTGAAGTGACTGGAGGAAGAGGTCCAGTGTGGACAGATATTCTTGTGGGTGCTTCTTCAGATGACCTGCATGTTTTGAATCTACCCACTTCTTTGCTGTGATATTTATTCCACGCTTTTGCAAGAAATCGATCACCTCTTCCGTAGCACGTGGGTCACTCAACGGATCATTCTCACAAAAGAAAAAGAGTGCAGGAGTAATGACAGGACTGTTCCAGAATGCCTTGATACTCATGTTAAAGTAATCCACAGTTTGCCGTTTGAAGATGCTGAAGTACAGCAGGCTTACTCGTTTTATCAGTGTTTCCCAACGAGGAAATGTAGTCTTACCAACACCTGGGTAGAGAGAACAGAAAACCACAATCACTCTTTTTTTAGACTGAGAAATATTAATAAAACAGTATTTTAAATCTTGTTAATACTGGACTAACCTGTAGCCATTGTGTCTAATGAGCCTACGACCAAGCTATCATACACTTGTCCTTTTATCCTGTCAAGGAGACCCTGATATTTCTGTGTGTCCTGGGACACATGAACCAGCAGCTGAGTATATGTGTAGCCGCCAATTGAGAAGGCATGGATAAGTAACGGCCGGGAGGCAAACTGCTCACTCTGGAGCAAATCCAGCAACTTCTTTCCATGAGCCAAGCCCCACTTAGGCCAAAGGAATTGCTTCACCTAGTAAAAAAGAACAACAGCTTCAACAGAAAGTTGAAGCAACTCTCATTTGATCGTTAGTCTTACATGATTTCATCTACAATAACAGGTAATCACTCTAAAAAAAGTGTTCAATATGAGTAACTTGTGAGGTATCTCAGTCAGAATAATTTCAAGCAGCAGATGTCTTTATTTAAAAGTGATAACAAAATACTGTCGTTTGAATGACAGCCCTATCCGTCTTTGGGCATGCTGTAATTATCCTATCCAGACTACGAGTGACATCTTTCCAAGCCACTTTCATAGATATGAAAAATGACTGAATGACCTCTTCTTCCGATGACCTATCCTAGAAAAAAATAGGCTGTTGCCATTGTCATTTAGCTATTCATTTTGCAAAAGACAAATGTCTGTCTGGGCTCAAGTTCGACTTTAAAAAAGTTGCCCATTGTTGGTTCGTATTCGAACATGATTTCCAGTGTGGTTTGCCTATTTTGTAACGAGCAAATCTAAAGCCCTGATGTTTATACAGTTGTAATTAACTTGCACAGCCTAAACCTGCCAGCACCTTTGCATATTTTGTAAATACAGAGTCACTCTAATTTGGGCAAAGGGTCAGAGTCAGAAATTTGAAGTGGGAGAAAAAGTAAATAAGAACAATTTCTGTGAAGCTGGATACATAATCACAGGAGGTCCACCTCAAAACATGCAACACAAAGCGATTTTTTACAACAACTGTCTGACAAGAACAACAAATTGTGTTGATACAGAGATACCAGGTGTTGTAAGCTTATTGTTGTATCATTTCTAATCCTTCTAATCTCCTATTAAACTATCCTTACCTCAGTTTCCACCACAAGCACGTCAAAGCCTCGATGGAGGTAGATTTCGCAATATTTAGCGATTGCTTGCGGACGTGAACCCAACCATGGGAGTATTAGTGTAAGAGGTTTATGATCTTGAGAGGCTTTGGGCTGACATCCGGCCTCTGGGGTTGCTAATTCATTCATATAAAAAGTGACATTTTTACTTAGTTGGTGGGAGGTAAAAGCTCTGCTCACAGCTGTTCTGCCCAGCATCGCTGCAGCAGTGGGTGCCCACTTCATTGCAGAATGTCTGCAAGAAAATAAGCACAGGATAGAACAATCAGTCTTTAAGCTATTTACATCAGTTACAGTCTGGGAAACGAAATTTAAATTGACCGAATCTCAAACAAGGCAGATTTTGCCGATTAGCATGAAACCACACAGTATCAAGACAGTCCTCCATCGTTTGATAACTTACATTCACAATCTTAAAAGTCGAAAGTTTTTCATTTGATGAGATGTACAGTTCCTCTTCAAAGGACGCACTGGCATAGTTGAAAGAAGGTATCTCCAACAAGAAAACTTTTCGGTTTTTAAGAAGACTAATTACTTATAATGTTAGCGAACTATTTCTTAACTAACTGGCTGAGTTACGAACCGTTTCTGGAGTTTAGTGCGAGGTTCTTCAATCTGTGAGGGGAGGGATGTAAAAACACTAGTTTCGTCAGGGAAGGACAAATCGTTTGTCCTGACCTTTCGCCTTCCTTTTGTTGATGTGGATGATATGTCAGAAGGATACAACCTAGTGATGGGCGTATCGATTATTCGCAGACCTATATTCTGGAATTGATTCTTGAAATACTGCGCTAATATAAAGCCTACAATTTGTTTTGTAAATTGCTCTGGGAGTTTAAGCATTACATTTACGTTTGGAAAAGTGACAGGGCTAACTTAGATGGGCTTCCGTGTCACATGGTCATGGCAGCCTATCAGAGGTCAGAGCCGAAGCTCTCAGTGCGCAGACTCAGTCAAGCAACGCCTCCGACCTCACTCGAGTGTACAGGGTTATCCATGATGGATGGCAGTTTCTTAAGCATCCTCTTGTGGGAGTGCATGTATTCTATTTCAAAACCACTCTTGCATTTGTTTAATATGTAAATCAATTTTTTTTATTGCACCAATTAACAAAAAACACCAGGCTGAGTGTTCAGCCTGGTGTTCAGAAAAAAATCAGATGCCTCAGCCTGGATGGGCTGTCGTGATGTGTCATGTGCAAAAAATGCAACTCTGAGAGCTAATACTTTGTGGTGGATCAGAAGAGCCGGCGCGCATCAAGTGAGAGCCGGCTTGCAGTCTTTTCCTTTCCCTGTTCAACTCAGCCTGAGCACTGCACCCTCTCTGTTTTCACATGATGGAGTGATCCTATATCCGCCTTGCCACCATGCTGGACAATCAAAACAAAATTCTGCCGTGAGCAGAGCTGGGACTGAGCACTGTGAGAAATCAGCAGGGAGAGGAAAAAACTGGGAGCTGGCTCTTCTGATTCACTACTACACTGATTCATTTTTGCACATGACACATCATAGCGGCTGGCAGTGTTGTCAGATTGGGTTTTACATCAGCGGTGAAAATAAAGCATTTGATGAGGGAGAGGAAATTTGACTGTGTTTCAATACGTATAGTGGTTTATTCCAAACAGCTTTGAATTGAAGGATTTGATAGCTTTCCAACAAGTAACGTCACTGGCCATACGGGATTGCCCTGGTTTCAAACATTTTCACCATTTTTTGTTTTCATCTGAATACGACAATGAGTTACCTGACTTCGAACATATTCTGTTCCACTCTTATTACCAACCTATTAAACCTACAAAACTATCAGGGACAAATTAGCAATGTATTCAACACAAAGGCATTATGCAAGACGGTGTCTAATGTGTATCTGAGTACCAGGAAATCCCATCCTCATTGTCTCACTTTATAGACTCCTTTTGAGTTTTCAGATTAAAAATAATCCTCAGGTAAAGGATTTTGTAACTTTCCTGGCAGTTGCAATCCCAACAACCTTCCACCAATATATTCACTATCCCTCCTCTTTACATGAACAAACCACTTCAGCCTGGCCTGACCTTCTCTGCAAAACAACTCATTCCTGATCCTATCCTTCCTCGTGACTCCCAAAGATAACCTCAACAGCTTCATCTTTGTTGATGCAGTTCTAGTAATGATGATCTAACCAAGGCTTGTCAAATTGTCTCCACTTCAGTGAACAGCAGTGAAAACCCACTACATAATTTAGTAATCACAATGCTATGTCCATGCTGCGTACTGTTAATTTTGAAACTTTAATTTTTTTTTCAATATATATATATTTTTTTTATATAAAATGCCTTTATTTTATGATAGGCACATTTTCTACCTACCTGTAAGTATTTTCCACTTATTTAACCACTACTGCTATTCATTTCATCACTTTTACTGTTGTAATACTAAACTGAGTTATTTTTTGCATTTATAGGGCTTTTTTTGCTGTTGTTTTTGTTTTCATTTGTTTTATTTTTCCAGTGTCCACAAAGATAGGGATTTTTTTTTACAAGAGATTTTGAATATTCAAATCGGTGAATTGTGTCAGTGTTGTATTCAGTGGGGGGAAAATCATATTTTTTGCAGTTAAAACAATGTCTTCATGAGAAATATGATAAATAAAGTTCTTTTTTATTCCACCGTCATGATTTTCAAAATAAGTTGTGCATGTGATTAATTTACTTTAACATCTAGCAAGAGTGACATAAGGGACACAAAAGATTTAACGGAAGGACCTTTACGTCGACTTGTGCTTATAGTGTAAAGAATGTCAATATGTTTGCTTTACAGTTTTGCTGTATTTTCACGCTTTGTCCAGAAACTACAACATATTATCTTTTCTTTGCAAGGATCGCTTTGTTTCTGTTTCTTATCCTGGCTGTCCACGTTCTCAGCTTGACTCAGTCCCTGCTGACTTTGTCTAGTTGGAGGATGACCTATGTCAACAGGGCCCACTTGCTCAATGAATCTGGATAGTAAGTGTGAGGCGGCAATAATTTGGCCATGTCCCTGACTGAGCTCATATGTTTGGCCTGCCATTGTTCCTTTCCAGTCACCTTACTTACGGCTGGGTTGCTACTTTCCTGTGCCATCATCAGACAACAGATCAATCACAACCATGGGAAGTTCAAATCTTCATTGTTGACTGACTCTATGAGTTATCATCATCCCCCCTTGGTAAATATGCACTTGTTTGCATCAGCTATGTTTTGACAGTCGTGTGGCCTGATTTGGACCATGTACAGTCAGAAATCAAAGAGCTACAGAAGTTTTAGAATATTTATAACTAGAACAAAAAACAAAATTGTGACTTTGCTTCATATTTTCTACAGCCAAAGGTATGTGGATCAGTGTCTATTTTAGAACCATCCATGGGAATTAAATTAGGCCATGAGGCTGCTGGATTTTCCCTCGTAGATGAAGCACAAATCAGTAAAAGTGAATAGGAAAGAATCAACACATATGTAACTCTGAATTTTGCTCCTCATATGAGATATTAAAATATCAAGTTAGAAAGTGCAGTCACAAGTCTTTATGTACGTACACCATAACACACAATGCATGTAAGCCAGTCGAACAAAATGACTGAATGCTTCTTCTGATATCATCTCAACTCAGCTGTTGATGGAATTGTTACCTTTTGAAGCGCAGACATTAATTTCCACAATACTCAACACCACATCTTGATATGCGCTAGGTCAGTAGGGCAGTGTCTGCCCGTTAGCTGGTGATTTTTAATGAGCTCCTATGACATGTTCCTCTCCCCTCCTTTCCTTTCCTCTCCTCTCATCTCCTTCACCCTCTTCTCTCTCCACTTCCATCCACTGCATTTGAATACAGTTTGATTCACCCCTCTGCTCATTTACGCGCATTCATGGTACTGTAGGGGTGCGCGCACAAGAGGGTATTCCGTGAATTTTTGTGGGATCGCAGGCTGAGCTGTAAAGTATCTGCTCCACTATGAAATGGCAGTGATTTAGTTGCTGTCTAATTCAGAGGAACAGGATCGGCAAACAGGCACCTCACTGTAAGATCTGAGTCGCAGCAGAGTGTTGGATAGTGGGGGTTGTCTGCGGGAGGTGGGGTCCGTCCCATGTGTTGACTGCCTGATGGAAAGAAGAGGGGCACAGAACAGTGTTTATGAAAGAGAACGGCGTGCTACGCAGAGAGACTGCAGGCATGCAGCAGTGCAGTGCGACATATATGCTTAAACAGCCTGCAGCAGCGTGGGCTACTAATGAGGTAAGAGCTCCGTATTAAGAATGATTGCATGAAAAACAAGCAGCGGGAAAATTTTAACTATTCATGTGCTTTTATGAATGAATCAATGTACTCCAAGGCTTTTTATGTATATTATTTGCAATTTAGCAATTACCTCCCTGGAACGATTGCAGACTTATAAGACCAGCAAATGAAATAATTCCAAATTGGATGAGATTCGTCTATTTTCCCTACAGGTTTTCGAAGCGTGAGATCAACTAGAACATGCCCCAAGATATCCGTCAAACATGTGACGGGACAGTAATATTTAAGAACCAGAGCATGTGAAGTTTTGCTGAAGTCTATAGACCTTCACCATGTCATTTATTTGGAATCACTTTCATTTAGCCCTTATGTGGGTTCTTTTATTCTATGTGACAGTCTCAACTGGCCAAAATCTCAAGGAAACTGAACAGCCAGACATTCTTACAGGGATTCAGCAGCTCACACCATTCCCACAGATTGAGCCCCGAGAAGCACCTGGAAATAATGTATTTCTGAAAGAAAATATGGGCTCAAAGGCTCCACCCATGGACTGGTCGTTGTCATCTTCTGAAGAAATTGATAGACAAGGGGTTCTCGGTGAATATTCTGATGTACAGGAGAGCTCTGAAACATCGCTTTTGCATCATGATGAAAACGGACTTGCCTTATCCAGACTCAAAGCATTAGCAACTAATGATGTAACTCTGAAAGTGAACGCTCAACCAAAAGACTCCTCTTCTGGAACAGCACCAAAACATTTCCAGGAACAATCAAATGATGACTCTGCTGAGACCGGTACCATGAACAACAATCTATCTGTGTTTCATCCCACAAAAAAAGGAGAAGACACACCGACTTTTCAACCCAGGCAGAATGAAACAGCAGATAGATATTTCCCTTTGCATCTGTTGGTCTCACTTCCAACGGACACAACAAAACAGGACTCTTTGATTTCTACCAAATCAGGGCTCGTTCCTGAGCACAGCACTCTACCTGTGGCATTTGAAAGTTTGGGAATGGATGCGGGCATGAAAGGAAACACACAGGTGTGGACTCCCTCAGCAGTGACAGAGGGTGGGGATGGATCCAATGATGAAACAGATGATACTTTGAAAACAGAGGCTGTCATGGAAACAGAAAAAGGTAAGACTTCCTGTTTTTTCTCTTTTTTTTTTCCATGAATGGCAATTGATTGATTTGGTATTTGTGCTATTTGATGGAAAACACTTGTCACATTTGCAGAGTAGGTGGCTGTGTGCAAAGTCCATGTATGACTTCTGCAGTGTTGTGAGTTTACTCACATTTACACATTTACTTTACTTTCCTACTGTTTTTCTTTTTCTCGCGCTCAACCTTTTTTTTTGCCATGCATGAACTTTCGCTTACATGGGTAAAAAAGATTTTTCTTATCGTATGGATGGCCCATTAGCTTTCAGTCTAACCAATAAGTTTAATTTTATGTTCGGTGCATACATTCTTGTACGATTTACACATTTTTTTAGCACTCACTTGTCAAATCAAATGATGGCCTTGTGTCCACAAGTGTTGTGGTTTGTTGAGGGCTTTCACGGAAGTGTGTTAACACTCTGTCACAAAGGATTATCTTCTGACTTCTCATTGTTTTAGGTGAGCACAGAACCAGATTTAGGACAGATTGCAGTGCATGGCAATTTAGAATTACTTTTCCAAAGAATTACCATCTTTTATTATTTATTGGTTTTACCATCATTACTTATTAAAGTTATACTACCCTGCAGTTTTTTTTTTTGTCTTTTTTTTTTTTTTTTTTAAATCCCATATGGACAGCATATACAGAAGCCCCTTGACCATATCTAACAATAGCTACACAGAATGAGAGCAGCAGTAAAGTCAATACTGGAAAACTAACATCAATTTCTCTCTCTCTCTCTTTTGCTTCTCTCTCTCTCTCCCCACACAGACATCAATAGTATACACAAATTACTTGCTCCCATTCACTCTGTGACCCAGTTAGAGGTTCCCTACTACAGGCCTGTGCTGGTTTATAATGGATAAACTTCCCATAGAGCAGTTCCTTTCTATACACTTCCAACACTTGAACCTTGAACTTAACCTTAATAACCCTGAGAATTTTCTTCAAGAGCACTGGTCAGCCGTATAGTCATTGTTTGCGGCCAGAGTTTTTTGTTGCTCCAGGATGTGTCCCTTTGAGCCGATGAAGTATCTTCTCCCCAATGCAACGGCAATGCACGGAGCCCTTGCTTATGATTTAACTGTATACAAAGATGGGAGGAAGTGCTCTTGAAAAGACATATCAGAAAATAAGGATAGCAATTTTCTGCTTTTCTTGACAAGATTCTACCTCATTTCCGACTCCGCAATCTAAATGTTCAGCAAAAACATCCAGTATTACCATAAAGCAGCAAGACAAAAAAGGGACTTTCCGCTTCTTTTAAATATTTTGAACTTCAATTGTTAAAGAATGCTTCGGTCAATTAAAATTTGATTATGTATACAAAGCATTAACAAAATATGAGAGAATTCACCACCACTCCACATCTCCCCTGTACTGGCAGACACAAGCAGTTCATTCAAACAGTCAATTACAGTCTACAATTTTAAAAATTGTATTTAGAGTTATTGTCATATAAGAAATGCATCAATCTTTACAACTGTATCGATGTTGAAGGTATATAACATCCCGCTCAGAAAAAGATTAGAAACTTTCCTAGGTTAGAATTTCAATGAAGATTTTGAGACAATAGCTTGAGATGCTTAGCCAGACAGATTATATTCATCTTATCTGAAAGAAGTGAAGATGGAGGTCTCTGCATGTACACGTTATGCTCAAATGTGTTTGACAAAGGGAGCGTCTTGTGGTTCGATCCAGAGAGACGTTGCTGAATGAAAAAAAATCATGCCACCTTTGAAGGAATATAGATCTTTATCGCAAACAGCCAGAAAGATCAGATTGAGGATTGAAATTCAGTGGAAAGTGTGTATCTTTGTACCTCCTGGCACAAAACATCCGGTAAAGACCATAAAGAGGTGTTCCTGTATCACTGTCATTTGAAATTTTTGTCATATAAGATCTCACCTTCTGCTAGTGAATCATATGAAATCCTACGACTTTGTCTTCAATAAAATCCCGCAGAAAAGGAATGAATTGTTTGTTTGTTTGTTTAGAAGTTTATTAGGACAGTGTACAAATACATTAAGCACAGAGGCAGAGATGTTTGTACCAGATTATAGCTCATAGCTAATTTCCATCAGTAGTCCTGTACAATACAAATATAAAACTGTAGTAAAAATTGTAATATTTCATTGACAAAGACAAACCCACTCCAAATGCATGCTTGCCATAACCTCAAACAATGTTTTTTGAAAAAATACTAGTCATAAATAACCCCCTGAAAGGCTAAGCTGGCAATTGAACTAGCTGGAAAAACACACATATGTTGTGTTTTTGCTTATCAAGCAACCAAGAACAAATATCAAGAAAAAAAGAAGGGAAACACTTAAAAATGTCTTCAGTAGGGTATTGAGCTCACATTTAACACTTTCCTCTTAAGCAATCACTAGACCGAGGACACAGTCTAGTGCGAAGCGCCACAGTAAACGCCCCGCCCACACTGACCAAACATATAATGCTATGAGGGAAGCGCAACACTGCCACCCTTCTGAGGTGTTTTCAAAAAGGAGAGATTTTTCACTGAACATCTTTCAAGAAAAAACAAACAAATTGTAATTAGAGTCTCCAGATTAGTTCGATGAACAGCCCACATTTGGGTTACGATCCAAAAGGGGAGTCATATGATGTAGATCAGGGGTGTCAAACTCATTTTGGTCCGGGGGCCACATACGACCTAATTTTAATCCAAAGGGGCCGGACCAGTAAAATCATTACCTAGACGTAACGCCAAGTCCAAATTTTTCCTTCGTTTAGTGTAATGGAGGTAAACAGGTAAATGATAAAAATCTTTATAAAAACTGAACTGTTCCTCTAAAAAATACATGAGGAATTAAGATTAAAAATTAATATTGAAAAAAATTGATGAAATTACACCCTAAAAATATTGAGTTAAACGGGAAAATCTTGTCATTGAGGGTAAATTTGCCACAAAAATTTATCAGAAAATGGATTGGTAGCATGTTAGAATACTGTGATAAAGTTCTTTATCTTCTGTAATGCAGTTAAAAAAAAAAAAAAGACTTTTTCATGATATTCTAATATTTTGAGATGGGATTTTTGAGTTTTCTTAAGATGTAAGCCATAACCAGCAATATTGAAATAAAAAGGCTTGCAATATTTCAGTTGATTTATAATGAATCCACAATGTATGACATTTTTGTTTTTGTAATTGCATTACAGAAGATTAAGAGCTTTATCACATTCTAATTTTCTGAGACGTCTTGTTTAAGAGAAGGTTTAATGCTTACAAGGCTAATGGGGGCTTTTCTGGTTATTAAATCAGTCTTTTTAATTTTGCCCGTTTTTGTTTAGTTTTTTTTTTTTTTTTGCTATCGTTTTTGTGGTTTTCAGAGAAATAAGAAAATAAAAGATCATTTTAACAATGTGCCTGGACGGTTTTTCATCAAAAAATCATTTTGTTTTCAAATTTTGAAGCAAAAAATACATTGCAAAGTTACTTTTTCACTCTTTCCTTGCCCGTTTTTTTTTTTTTTTTTTTTTCTGAAACCCACTGTATAAAACCCTTACATGCATGTGAGAAGAAAACATGCGGGCCTCACCAACACAAAGATTTGATTTCAGACAGGGGGCCAAAAAATATTGTTCAGAGGGCCGCAATTGGCCCGCGGGCCGCAAGTTTGAGACCCAAAAATATTGTTATTTTATTTCATAAGGATTGTCGAGAGCGGGTTTGTCGAGAGCATTCAGTAGGACTGGCAGTGCAACGATCTTGTCTTTATATTTGTGTTTCAGATTTATGCGTTGGTAATATGCTTGATGACACCTGGGATACATTTTGAAAATTAAATTTATGTCATAGCATCATCTAACACGACGACGGGCAATGGAGTAACAACTTTTTTCTTCTCATATTTGTTTGACAGGTTACTCAGAGGATGATGAAAAAGAGGTTTCAAAGTCCAGTGACTCTTCCCCACATGATGGCAATTCGAACATGTCAACCGCATCATGTAACGCCTCCAACCAGACGGGGGCTCCGATTTATCCCAATGATTTTATGGCCAATGAATATCTACGTCCCTCTCTGAGTCTCAGCTTTGCTCTTTTTATCCCTTTATATTCAGACTGGAACTCTGCCCTGGCAACATGGGGATTTGCTTGGGAAGCGCACATTTACGGTCTGGGATCCGTCTTTACCCTGTTCAGCCTGATCTCTGTGGTCTGTCTTCTCGGTCTACCCCTGCGCTGTCCTCCGGGAGGCCAATACTTTACTCTGCTGCAGTTGTTCCTTCTTGCATTTACAGGAATTAAAGCATTTTGCTTGCTCTATGACGCTTACAGTCACCAAGATCGCCTCCCACCCCTGAGCTCTTTGCTGCTTTCTCAACTGCCATTCCCCTGTTTAATCTCAGCATTCTCCTTGTCTTTTCTCCTCTTGTCCCTGCACTCACGAAAGCGACTTTCACTTCCAGTTGCCGCTTCAACTTCCTTCTCGGCCTTGCCCAATCCCTGCCTCTTGCTGTGTATTTCCCTTTTGCATTTTGGAGTTTCCCTAGCTTGTGTTGGCCTGCTTGTACTCTTCCAAAGCCTGCCTACGATGATACTTCTTCTCCCTCAAGGTTTGTTTGTATGTTTGACACTGTTTCTCTCATGCGCTTATCTCATCTTTTACTGTTTAATACAAGCCAATAAGAAACACATGTACAGACTGAATGACGGTGGAGAGAGTGGAGGATCTCCTGAAATGATACAACCAGCCAATTGCCCCTTTGCCAAAGTGAAAGACTGGGGTCGAGCAGCGTGGGCTGGAGTCTGGGCATCACTGTGTCTCTTGGGGTGCGGAGGCTTACAGCTCTACGGAATCCTACATGCGCTTAATTTGGATGGAATTGATGGCTATGGATTCCTACCCTGGCCCTGGTGGGGTTACCAAATAGGCTGCAGGCTGTCAGAGGTTGGTGTGTGTCTGGGTTTGTCTCTGATTGGCACACATCCTCTGTTTTGTCACAACAACACTGTCAAGACTATAAGTCATCCAAGACCTGGATCTTGGTCGCGGCTATCCTGCAGCTCCCCTTCGCGGGGGCTTACCCTACTCTCTCAGGAAGCTTTAAATTCTCCTGTCCTTTCCTCTCATGTCTCCTTCTCACAAGATAAACAGGAAAAGCTTGTGGTGTGCGATGCCATTTCAAAGGGACGGTCAGAGGCACTTCCTCTCCACTCTGTGGATCCACCTGGAAATGAAACCGGCTACGGCCCTCAATGCAACCCATCCCAGACTGTGCTACCTCAACCTTCACCCCCAAGCCAACTTAACAAGTCAAAGAATGTAGCAGAGTCTCAGCCTCCCTCGGTAATCTACCTTGGTCTGGAGGTTGACTCGACGGGGGACCTGCGACCTCCATCTCCCATAGACCTGTCTCGCAGCATCGATCAAGCCCTCTTCAGTGAATCATTATTCTCCCACAGCATATTTGGTTTCCCAGGGCTGTTCCGTGCATCTTCTAGCCATTCTTTGAGTTCACCCAGCCAAGGTACGTCACAGCAAGAACCGGTCCGTGCGGATAATTCCCTGTACCGAACCTCTTCTTGCGGAGTAGTATATCAAGAGAACCACACTGTGTCCATCTCAAGACCACCCCAATGTCAGGGTTCCTTAAAATCTCACAAGAAACCTCTCGTGTCACCAGAGCTCATGGATTGGAAAGGGAGTGCATCTGGCTCCACCTTGGGTCTGTGCAAAAAAGCCAAAGAGACGAGAAAACATCGATCACACTCCTGGGTCAATAGAGGGCAGAGCTTTGCTCAGAGCAGCCTACCACGCGCAATTCCCCACTTGTCTTGTCACAGACGTTATCAAACGCTGAGCTTGGCCTCACGGGACAGCCAAGTTTCTGGCTTTCTGGCGGGAACTAAACACCTGAGTGAGAGCAAACAGCTGGAATGGGATCGAGCCGTGCAAGCAGAGTTTGTCAATGTGTGTAGGCAAATCGACGCTTTGAGTGTTTGCAGTGACACTATTGAATTATAGGGTACTGACATGCAATTGTAATTTGAATGATCATGACAGAGTATAGATAATTTTGCAACTAGGTTTGGATAGAAGGATTCAATTTTATTTCATCAAACTGAAACTGTCACTGAATATGAGATGGATAGAACTGATATGCAATATGTACATTTCAACTTATCTTTAAAAAGAGTACAATGACCTGTATATAGTGTATATTTAAATACATTCAAATGTGACTCCCTAGATCTACTTCATGCTGTCATTGTTCTCGATACTCAATGCCATTAGCCATCTCGGCCTTACGGCAAATTTGATCAGGATGTTTCATCAGGATTTTTTTAATGAGTCTAATAAAATGCTGCACTTACTGATGTTTTATACCCTGCAGAAAGACAGTCAGTGACCCTGTGACTGAAACATGCTCAAATTACTTTTTTCTTCCTATTTTTATGCGCATGTGCTCACAGATACACATCGATTTAGACATTTCCACCAAAATTAGTAGTATTGAAATAACTTACTGAATTGTTGATGCACCGTCTGGTAGATGATGACATAAGCAGATGTGATGCAACTGAAATTCAAGGAATCACATCATAAATAAATTACAATGATTGGTCTACTACAGGGGTAGTAGACATTTTAGCTCAGGGGCCACAGGGGGAAAAATCTATTCTCAAGTTGGCCGGACGGGTAAAATCCTGGCATATTAACTATTGTTAACAGTTGTTAAAAGTGTGCAGTGTTTCATTGTGGGCCTTGAGTTCGACACACCTGGTCTACCATGTCTCTGTGTTCACAGTATTGATCGGAAATGTATTTATTTATTTTAAAGATTGGGAAAAAAAAAAACATACATCACATCTTTAACAAGTATCCTATGATGCCGTATTGAAAATGTTGTGTTTTGTAAATGGAATAATGGTGTTGAAGATGTGTCAAATGAAAGTTGAGCAATTTATATGATAGAGAAAAACCACGAGATCAGTTTTGGGTTAGAGTCATTTAATAACTGTTTTCTATCTTATTAAGAAAACATTTTTTTGCCGGTGTTTTCCATATACATAAGATGAAACATTTACATTCAAAAATGTAAATTGTTGCTCCTTCAAGTGCTGCTAGTTACATATTTGTATACATGAATGAAGTTGTTTCTTTTTTTCTTGTCAATGCCACAATCCATTCAAAAAGCTTACCACAATATACAGCTTGATGACTTTCTCACATTTTGTCCAGTTAGAGCAATAACATTGACCATGTTTCTCGGAAAAAAAAAAAAAATCCGGTGCAGTGAACCTAAAAAAAGCATATGTGAACTATTTATATCTTTTTAAGTTCTGTTCCATGGTTGCAGGCCATTAATTGACATAAAATCCAGTTTTAATCCTTGCAGTCTCAGGAGAGAAGAGAATTCATCACTCAATCATTTATGTCACTTTTTCTCTCACGAGTAAATAAAGCATTAGATATTTAAAACACTTTGCTAAAAGAGTGAGCCTTTTTTTTCTCTCGAATGATCGCATCAAAGTTATTTGATCAGAGATGTGCCGCCGTCCCCCGGTGAATTCAGTCATGGTAAGCTCATCCTGAAGTAGTCAATGACATGTTGTGTTTTTGCTTGTTGTGAAGGATCGGCAGAATAAATAATTACATTATCCCTAGCAGGACTCGATCGCAGCAGGAGAGAAACAGATAAATAGTTCACGGCCAGTAGTTTCCGCTTAGGTGACAGCCAGAATCCTGTCCTTCATTTGAATTTTAATCTATATTAGAATGTGGTTGAGATTCTATTCTTGAAGTAGAAGACAGAAAATGTAACAGTCAATTTTATAAATCCAAAAATAAAATGTTGATCGGCAATAACACCGCCAGTTTGATCACATGCGCCCAGTGCACCTCAGCGCTGCTGGAGTTGGGACGTTCGGGCCTGATCGACTATTTCCTCTTCCTCCAGCCTCAGTATAGCCGCTTCTCGTAACTGGAGATGGAAAAGGAAAATGAACATTTCTTCTGTGGTGATAACACGTCTTAACTGCAGGAACGACTTTAGAGGCGGATACATTTTTTCACCTGAATTCTCTAATACCTTTCGACTATAAAATTAATAATGATGAGTGTTGGGTAACCACGTGGATGTACTTACATGGTACAAAAGAATATCTAATATGATAGCATGAGTAAGAAAGGGAAAAGAAAATACAATTTTATGAGCAAATGACATGTAAATAGCATTCTCTTTAACAGCAAAGATTGTTTTCTGTTTTTGAGAAATCGACCGACTGCAAGTGAAAGTGAGAAACATAATTTGCGGCGGGTCCGAAGGTTTCCGGTTATCCAGGTCGTTGTCAGTCGTTGTGAAATCCTTATCCTTAGCAACCGGATTTGCTATCTTTCCATGAAGATGTTTCGCCTCACATCTGAACTGAGGAAGCCTGAGGTGAAAAATCTTCAAGGAAAGCGAGGTTGCCACAATAAGATTTGACACGGGTTATTTTATAGTGTCTTCTTCGTGATACGTGGGTAAAGGGAGGAAACCGAACACGACAACTCGGAGATATATGACAAAAACTTTGAGAAGCACAAAAAGGTTTACAAGAAAGGAGAGGTGGAAGTCGAGGAATTGACTTAAAGCTGTGATCAGAGGTCAAACTTACGAGTGAAGGCCATGAACTCCCCCTTCCATTTGAGCAGACATGGTTCTCTTTTCAAACTTTAGCTCTCCAGAGTACATCATGGACCTTGAAGAAAAAAATATAATGCTCATAAATTAGCAGTGAAACACGCAAGCATCTTCACACATAAACAGGCTTACCGTAAAATGGACAAACTCTTGGCTCCTATGTCCTGACAGCCATGTTGGATACCAGCAATGAGGTAAGGAACAAATTTATGGATGGAGCCTTTATCCTGGACAGATCCTGACACACCTTGTGCCACCTTTACCTTATCTCCCTCACTGGACCGACACAGTCATTTGTACGATGTTAATAATGAACACACACATGCTTCTGATTGTATATTCTTGGGAGTACATTTTCATACAGTAAAGCACCTCCGTCTCACTATAGCCCAACCTGAAGTAACGTTTTTGACTGTTGTTTTTTTCCATTGCGTCCAAAGAGCCCATTCCTCTATACTTTTTCAGACGCACTCCATCCGAAAAGAAATATTCTCCAGGAGCCTCAGTTGTTGCCGCAAGTAATGACCCCATCATCACTAAGGGAAAATAAATCAGATAAAAATTCAAAGAAATGAATATAATACTGAAAAAAGGATAGTGGCATTACTGGCAAAAGCTGTGAATGGAAAGGTAAACAACGTATGAAAAAAAAATTGATCTTGATCAGTTTCCTGAGTTTCTAGGCTTTTTTTTCAGAATAAGAATAAGAATAAGAATAAGAATAAGAATAAGAATAAGAATAAGAATAAGAATAAGAATAAGAATAAGAATAAGAATAAGAATAAGAATAAGAATAAGAATAAGAATAAGAATAAGAATAAGAATAAGAATAAGAATAAGAATAAGAATAAGAATAAGAATAGGAATAGGAATAGGAATAGGAATAGGAATAGGAATAAGAACAACCTTATTTATCTTGAAGGAAATTGTTGTGCCAGAGTTACAAGAAAAATATGAAAATAATAAATAATAGTAGAAAATTGTATAAACAGTAAAAACTAAGAGAAAAGGGAAGACTAAGAAACACAAATAAACTATAAAGTGTCTTAAGTAACAAGTGAAAGATAAGGAGTGCACAAGGGCATGAAAAAATATTGTACATGTAGCTGTTATGACATGTTGCACAGTTATGAACATATATATAGATAAACAATTACAATTTAAATTATTACAACTTTTAGTAAGTGGGTGAGTTTTTCTTTCTTTTTTTCACCTGTAGATGCTCCCAGGGCAAGCGCTTTAACTACATGTCCAACCGTCTGAATGCCTCCATCAGCAATAACGGGCACTCCAAAACGCCGGGCATACTCCGCAACCTTGTACACTGATGTACCTTGGGGACGTCCACAGGCCATTACTGAAGAACAAAAGCAAAACGAGTAATATTAAGATTATTTGTAGGTTACCCTACATTTAAAAAAAAAAGGAATGCTACCTTGACTTTAAATTTGAATGGGGAAGTCTGCATGGTTTTTGGGAACAAATAATTTCCTCTAAATGTAGTCACGATCCTAGATCTGCTCAACAAAATGTACCTTCTTGGGTGATACAGATGGAGCCGCACCCCATGCCCACCCTGAGGGCGTCCACCCCAGCGTCAATCAGATTTTTTGCCTGAGCAGCTGTTACCACTAGAGAAAAACAAAACCCATGATGGAAGATTTCAAGGTTAAACTAAAATGAACATTTTCAAAAAAAAAAAAGAAAAAAAGATTTTAGGCTCACCGTTTCCTCCAACCACCTGAAGTTCTGGATATTTCTGTTTGATGTAATTTATCATGTTGATTTGATAAACCGAGTTACCCTGGGAGGAGTCCTATGATTTAAAAGTCGTGACAACAGATAAAGCCTATCTTATGAGTACAGCAAAACAAAACACGAGTAAATCGCCGTCATTTTTTTTTTTAAATCATCACACGCAACACTGAAGTTAAACCGTCCTTATTTCCAGAATGATAATTTATCCATCCTATAATATCAGTCCATTCATACACTAACCCAAGTTTGATCATAGCACCATGAAATCTTACAAGAACGACCACATCGACCCCAGCCTGCATGAGGAGCTCCAATCTGTATTTGTCATCTTCTCTAGTGCCGATTGCGGCGCCGCACAGCAACTGTTTGCGGGAATCCTTTGACGCCAGAGGATAATCTCTGTTCTTCTTCAGGTCAGTCCTAGCAATGATGGCGACCAGCTCATCACTGTCATTCACTATTGGAAGCTTCCCTAAGAAGGCAGAAAGAACCGCGAGCGCCATGGGTCAGAACGTCGCCGTTGTCGATGGATTACTCCAACCGCTGTCTTTACGGGTTTACCTTTTTTGCTACGTTGCAGTATGTCATTAGCCTCTTTTAGTGTGACTCCAGCTGGCGCGACAACTAAATCCTCCCTCTTTGTCATTGCCTGGTTATACAAAGAGGTTATTTTGATGGTGAACGAGATCCTATTAAATGATTCAATTATTTGGTCATTTCAAGCCTCTATTGGTCCCCGCGTAAATAAAAATGTATACGCACCTCCTCCAAGGGCCTGTCGTGATCCTTCTCGGACAGAAAGTCGATGTCTCTCGAGGTGACTATACCAACTAGCTTGCTACCCATCTTGCCAGTTTCTGTAACAGGGATCCCAGAGAAACCGTGTCGGATCTTGGCCTCGAACACGTCCCCGACCGTGTGGCGAGGACTCATCACCACAGGGTCCGTGATAAAGCCCTGCTCAAATTTCTGCCGAAAAACAAATCAAGTTGTCATATGGTCGGGTAGCTTGACGAGTATATAGTCTATATTCTTGAAGTTTCACCCTTTGCTGCTCAGGTTTTGTTTAAATTTCATGATTTTGTTGGCTTTTCATCTTACCTTTACTTTGCGAACTTCATTTGCTTGAAACTCAGCCGTACAATTATGATGAATTATGCCGATCCCGCCCATCAACTGAAGCCAGTGAAACAGACGGAGGGGGGAAAAAGAAACTAATTCAATGATAAGAGTCCAATATAGTGCCATTTGCAAGGCTGTGGCGTCTACTCACTGCCATGGCGATGGCCATGGAAGACTCTGTGACTGTATCCATTGGAGATGAGATAAGTGGTGTCTTAAGCGTTATCTTCCTTGTCAATGCAGAGGTCAAATCCTGAAACAGACACGCTAGAACATGAATGTACCTGTATAATTCAGATAATCACGTCAGAAATATTTGGCGATATCAAAGAGCGCGTACACAGCTTTCGTGAATAATGTGAACATTTTGATACTGGTCCATATTGCACACAAATGCCACCTGGAATGCTGCTGTCGCATTTTGTTTGTTTGTTTTATTTTGTCATATAATAAATCCGAAAGCCAGAGTAAGCGCAAAAGAAGCTGAATTGCTGAACGCACCTGATTATTGTGAGACGACAAAGGCGCCAGTGTTTTGAGCACACCTGCTATGCAACCATTACCCCAAGTGTTAAATCAATTTAATGCCCCGGCAGTTTGCATGCAAGTCAAACAAATAACTGAGTGCTTATGCAGAGTCCAATTAATTGCAAGGATCAGTTTTCCCTCAGCTGACATAAAAAGTCTTACCATTTACCGTTTAATCCAAGATTAATTTTAAGTCCTTATCCAACGAGTTTGTATCTGTTCAATTGTCTCCCAAAAATATTTGAGCCATTATAAAATGCTGCAGTTCTGCATCTCGTACCTGCAGGACAATTTTCAGTGGTGAGTGCTGCTGCACGAAAGAAAGTGAAGCGAATTTCCAAAGTGACAAATGTGTGAAAATCAATACGTTATGAAGGAAACAGATATGCAGTTTTCAATATGCTGTCCGTACTCACCACCTCATCAGAAGTAAAATCTATGAAACCGGGAAGGATCAAGAAGTCACTGAGAAAAAAAGACAAAACAGATGGAAAACAGTCGTGGAACAAGAGAAAACGTAGCTTTTGAACCAAAACAGTAACAAACTAAAACATAACTTTTGGTTTGATCGGCAGTTGCACTTGTCAACCAAAAACCTTCGTTGTTCTTTCCTTTTTTTTTTTTTTTTTTTAAAAAAGGCCACAAAGTCAAGTTCCAGTTTAGCAGTTGAGAACAGCCGAACAAAATGGTCCAAGATCAGCTGACTAACCCAGTCATCGCGGATAAGTGATCAATTTGCTTAGCTCATTTCCTTCATCCACTATATTTGTAAATGCCATTTAAAGCATCTTTAAAAGTGCTTAACTATTTAAACTTATACTTCCTGATCCCTCTGCTCATCCGGTTGCAGCCCATTCTACCTGCGTCACCTATGTTGTCACGGCTGCACTGTTTTTATCTTCAACCTTTGGGTCTTTTGCAACAGCTTTTGCCTCCTAACTCTTACTAGTCTATGGAAGGGCAGGGAAAATAGATTTCCTGAATAAAATATTGTAATTGACAATTGAGTTTCCATTGTTTTCTCCTCTATGATATTAAATTAATTGTAGAATATTGGATTATAATCATTAGTAAGTCACAGTTCAGTTCTACAAACATTAAAAGACAATAGGGCTCAATACTAGTAAACATTTTTTAGAAGAGAAAGGATAAAAACACAATATATTCCATCGTTTTGTCCATTTCTCCCAGTACATACAGTACATTGGAAACCACTTTTTTGCCTTTTACTAATTCTTCCAGACAAAGCGAAACAATTGTGTGAAAAACACAGTGTTCTAAAAGAAATAACCAAGTTGAATGCAGTTCATCGTTACAACCCTATTTACTAAATGTAGGTCTTGACATGTCTAACAAGGCAGCAGTTTTCTAGAATTACAACAGCTGCAAAAATTGTAAGCCTCTCAGCCCATTAAATTGTCCTGCATTTATCTTCTGCACACATAAATCCCACATATTTATCAGTACTACCCCATTAAGAGACTACCATTTACAAGTACAAGTATTCACAAACATACACACACACACACACACACACACACACACACACACACACACACACACACAGCTTTTAATGCCAGGAACACCAGTTTGAGTGATCATTCAAAATAGTATTACTTAATCTGCCATATAAACCCAAGCAGATGTGTGATATCCAGTTAATGGATGGCATTGCATAACTATGTGTTTCTGTGTGTAACTGTGTCAGTGGGGTAAAAATATCATACAATGGGTCATTCAAATACATGGATGTACAATCACACACACAAACACACACACACATACATGTGCACGCATGTATACACATATACATACATATCTTCTTCTTCTTCTTCGTCTTTTGTCTTAATTCTCTGTATCCTCCTCTCACACACCAACTACCTTCATATCCTCTCTCACTACGTCCATAAATCTTCTTACACACATACACATACATATGCAGTATACATACATATATATTTGTGTGAGTATCCCTTACTTGTATGTAAGACCTTCGCCGATAGCAAAGAGTTGCTGCGCCGTTAATCCATCTTCGGGAACATAACCTGTGCCTCCACTGATCAGGTAGTCGGCCATGCTAGAGTAGAAACAAAAAGACTCAGAATGCATGATAGACTACATCTCTTCTTGCTCAGTATCACAGTACAGGACTGTCTCAGAAAATTAGAATATTGTGATAAAGTTCTTTATTTTCTGTCATGCAACAAAAAAAATTAAAAAAAAAAAAATTTTCATGATATTCTAATATTTTGAGATAGGATTTTTGAGTTTTCTTAAGATGTAAGCCATAATCAGCAATATTAAAATAATAGAAGGCTTGCAATATTTCAGTTGATTTGTAATGAATCCAGAATGTATGACATTTTTGTTTTTGTAATTGCATTACAGAAGATAAAGAACTTTATTACAATATTCTAATTTTCTGAGACAGTCCTGTATATAAGATAACAGTATTGTCAATTTTTATGAGAGTATGATAAATGATAGGTTGTGATATATCATCTTAGCATAATTTTATGCCATGATATTCTAATTGATGATATTTCTCGATAATGATCACAAATCATGATGATAACTTTTTTTTGGATAATTTTTTGTGACACAAATTTGAAGTTCTCCTTGTTTGTGGTCTTGGAAACATGATCCAATCAGGTTCCATGACGAAGATCAGCAACAGACAGGAAATGCTAACAAAAGAAACCTATCCTCCTCAATGGAAACTCCTTCTATACACTTAAGATGGCAAGTACAGTAGCTAAGAGGATTTGGTCAGCTGCCCAAGCAGCTTGTAAATGCTCACAGCCGACGGTACTAGAAAGTGAAAACCCTCAGATACTGTACCGACAGTTTTTGTACACATTGCAGCATATCTTGTCAAGTCCGATAGCTTTTAATGCCTCGGTACAATCATTTTTCTTGCTAGTAAATTAAATGGAGAGATGAAAACGTTGTCACTCATGGGCAATCTAAGGTGATAATAAAAATTAAAAAAAAGACCGTAAGACTAACCTCTCTGGTTCGTATCCAGCTTGGATTCGTGTTGCACTGTATCGTTGTGCTGCGGTCTCATGCCCGTGTCCATGTGTAGTTGGGTGGGCAAAAGTGCCAAAAGGGTTGGGTTGTTCCCCATCTCTGTTTGATATACGGGGCCTCGCCGGTTCCATGTCCCCTACAATCCTTCTGTAGTCAATCTGATAGTTGTCCCTCTCCCCGTCCCCAAAACGGTCATAGCTATGACCCTCCATCTCGAGGAAATCCAGGGCTACGAGCACGGCAGGGCCCCACCGCCTCACGCAAATAGACACACACTCCTCAATGACCTTTAGATTTGTATCATTCACACCAAGCGATCACACCCCAACTCTCTAGGTAAACAGTGACCGTAGCACCTCCCACTGGAAACTCCTCAATTATATGCACTCATAAACACCCAGGACTTGGAGTGCGTGTTCACTGGAACACCTTTCAGACACACCTGACATAGGAGTATGCTGTCTTGCCATCTGTTTTGACGCCAGTACCGCAGTTGAAGCAAAGGTTTACACGAGAAGCTCGGGTTCCAAGTAATTCGGCGTTTTGTGCGGAAGCGTAAATTGCAAAGAAGTTCCTCAAAAACAAATTCCAAAAAATTACCAAACCGCCGATATAAAATCCTTCAAAACAGCAGTGTCAGCCCAGTAGAGATTTTAGTCCAGTTTTACCGTATTCATCCTTGAGACCGAGACCAGCTTTCACACAATTGGACATATTTTTATGTCAACTTGATGAAGTCTACGGTCTTGGTGGACCATGCTCATCCCTTCTAGCTTCCTCACTGTTGAGCTGCAGCAGGGACAGGAGAATCTTCTCGGGTGTCTGAGATATGTCCCGCTGGAGACTCAGGAACCACTGAAGCTTAGCTACTCCTAGAGTCCCTCCACTCTGTTCTCCTTGTTCATGCTGAGCTTAACTCTGTTTCTGACAGTAGTAGACGTCACTCTCTCTCAAAGAGGATTGGAGGCATTAATACAAGATGGGGTGGGGTGAGATGGATGGTCAGGGTGGAGTGAAGCAGCAGGACACAGATAGACAATGATGGGTCAAGAAGACCCTCAAACACAATTTCCCCCCTTGGGGATTGCGATGGTGTGAAGTGCAACAATATCTTGTTTTATTTCAAAACACGGTTATTTTCTCCAGTTCTGTAGAGTGGTACTTTTTTTTTTTTTTTTTTTGCTTTTTTTTCGTCCTTTGTTTTAAATAGAGAAATCAATTACTACGAAGTACATTTTAGAATAGTGTTGTTTATTTCGAAGCCTTTGCTACATTACTGAGAGAAAAGTGTTTTGCCAAAGCTGTCTTGAAAAAAATGCCATGTATCCTCATTTTATTTTCCAGAATCAGTGCTGAGCAGCAACCCATAAACTGAAATTGCAACTTTGTTGCCTGGGATGCCCTCAACACGATCATCTGCAGGTGACTGACTGACTGACTGCTCATGACAGTTACTGAGGGATTGAACCAGAAAAGCCTCTTACTCAGTCTCACTCACTCTTTCTCTCTCTCTCTCTCTCTCTCTCTCTCTCTCTCTATTCTCCCTCGCTCTCTCTCTGGTAAAAAAAAATCAGATAATATCCACCCTATTTAGTACCAACAATTGTCTGACCAATAAACCACAGCTCCCATGCATTTATCATATCACTTCTTGAAGCAAAAGATTACAAGATAAAATTTTCTTTTCTTCTCAAAAATATTTAATTGATATACATTATACAGTTTTGTAAAATTTTTACATATTCATCCACATATGAATTATCAAATGCGATTTTTTTTTTTGTTGATGATGGGTTGATAAGAAGCAGGAATATTCCCTCCTTTGTGACAAACATGGAGGCATCCAGGTCTGATCTAGACCTGGGCATCTGAAAGAGGGAAAAGGAAATTTTCAATTCATGTTCAAAGTTTTTATTAACAGATAAACTAATCCTGAGTCTTCAACTTCTTGTCAGTAAGAATAAGAAGGAGGCCTACGGAGCATATCCACCAGCTCTGGATGATGTTTTGTGAGGCTGTCATAGAAGGCTGCTTTGACCTTCGTCCCTCCCGAAAGCAGCGTCCTCTCGTACAGCACTCTCATTTTCTTTTGGTTGGTATCTTTAGCCCCGATCACGGAGTAGGTTTCAGGGTGGACCATGCTTCCCAGCTCCTCTGTTAATGCCATCACCTCCGAAACTTTCTGGATTAAGTCTGGCCTTTTGTCATCAATGAATTTGGCTGTTTTAAATGAAAGATAACATGCACACAAAGCACTTGGATTGAGTTGGTGACCCTATATTTTAACAAGACACTATTATCCTTGTAAAACGTTCAAAAAGAAAGGCTATCAATAAAAGCATTAGTTCTGCATGTATCTCACCTTTCTCTTCAGCACTCATTTTTCTGGGAGAAGCAGTGACCAAATCCTACTTGCAAAAGGAAAAAGTATTTTCACTTTACAGCCTGTTAATATGTATTGTATGCAAAGTACGTCAATGCACCCGAATATTCCAGTAGTGATTAAAATACCTTAATTTCGACCTTTGAACAAGTATGCGGCATGTACAGTATTATTAGTATTAGTCTACAACTTCAAAATATCAACTATACTCCAATGTAAAGATGAAAACAAGCCCCATTCTTATGCCATGTCACTAGTTGGAGTCTCAAATTCCAACAATCAATACAAGAATGAAATAGTTGCGATTCAGATAAGGCTCTATGTTAGATAATTTTCTGTCACCGTTCTATTTTCTGTGATTTCCCTGTACTTTTCCGCTGCTCTCTCGTGAGACACACTCCCAATGACACATTCAAGGTCCTGCAACGGCCCTGAGGATAGTTACTGTTTCACACTTGGTGTGTTTCACATTTCACATTTTTATCTGTTTCACCAACTGTTTTGTGTGCAACATCGCACATTCTCAGTGCCTGTATTCTCTTGTTTACGTCTTTGTATAAAAGGGATTCACTATAACCAATACATCGGAGTCCTGCAGGATAGCAAGCAGACACAGCCTCTGCCACCGTCCGACCTAACCTCTGATGCAACAGGCCTCATCCCCCATCGGCCAGGAGATCCGGAACCAAGCCTTGAACCGAGAGTACGAGGATTGCCCGCCGCTGTGGTTCCAGAAGGGGTCGCCACCACTATCTTTGCTCAAGACCGTCCTCAACACACTACATCCAGACAACACTGTATCACCACCTCTGTACTGTAGTTTCACAAATTTGCATTAATCCAGAAAATGCAAATGTACTTGCAGTTTCGCTGAGGAGGATTCAATACTTTTCAGCTGCTCCGTCTACCTTGCCCACTCGCCCAGTTGCCGTATTGTTCTTTGTCATGTGAGACTTTCTAGCATTTCCTCTGCCCAATCTCCTGGTCCTGACCTCGCCAGTCCTACGGTCATCTGCTCAGTCCGCTCCCCTTGGCAGTTTGATTGCTTTGACCATTTATTCATCTGTTAAGGAATCCCTCGGCTGTTTTAACTACACTTTTTTGCTTACTCCCCTCTGGTTGTGCTGCAGAGTAAACAAAACACAAAGCCGAGATATTCCGTGTTCTATTGTCATGCACTGTGAATCCATCCTGAGTCCATCCCTTGCAAAATGTGACATTTACTCCAATTTTATCTTGTACTCATCTCACTCTAAAATACATTGTACTTCATATGCCCCTTTTTAGAGCTCTTTTTATTCCAATTTGTCTGCTCCCCTTTTTCCAATGTCTGAATGGGCTGAAATCCACATCAGAGCTAAACTTTCTTTTTAACAAACAACTCTTGATTAAGTTAATTACACGTAATGAAGCACTTCCTCAGGTCACCTGAAGAGTCTCCAATACCTTTCAGGTCCGTCACATATTTATGACAGATTAGCTCACTTGCTGCACATAATGCAGCCTCAGGGCGACAGTTTCTCCCCGAGCCAGTCCCAAGTCCAGATAAATGCAGAGTGTATTATTTCGTTAGGAACGGCATCCAGCATAATGCGAATCAAACCTAGCAATCTAATACCGGATTGGTCGAGGCCAGGGTAAACGATGACCTACCGATGTGGACCTACGGTGGAAATTGGTCTATTGTGGGTCGAAGAAGGAGAGGCAGAAGGCGTGTTCGGAAGCAGAGAGAGAGAAGAGGAAAAGCAAGAGTCTGGGACTGAGAGTAGGGACTTTGAGTATTGGAACGATGACAGGAAAGAGTAGAGAGTTGGTCAACATGATGCACATTTGCACATTTGACCTGAATCAAGTGAATTATATTACTGTCCATATCAATCTATTGTACAGGACATGTTTGTGCAGGCAATAGAGGTGATGAAGAAGTGATGGTCAGATTTGGTATACAGGATAGGAATGCAGAGAGACAGGTGGTGGTATTTTTTGCAAAAAGGATGGAAATAGCGAATATTGTTTTCCAGAAAAGACAGAAACATAGGGTAACTTATAAGAGCGGAGGTAGACTACATCTTGTATGGACAAGGTAACCTGGAAGAGATTAGTGACTGCAAAGTAGTTGTAGGTGAGAGTGTAGCCAGACAGCATAGGATGGTGGTTTGTAGGATCACTCTGGGGACAAAGAAGATGAAGAGGACAAAGGCAGAGCAGAGGACAAAATGATAGAAGCTGAAAAGGGACAAGAGTTGTATGGTTTTCAGGGAGGCGTCGAGAAAGGTTCTGGGTCATCAGGGAGAGTTTCCATATGACTGGACCACTACAGTGATCCGAGAGACAGGTAGAAGCGTACTTGGTGTATCATCTGGAAGGAAAGTACTGTAGATAAGGAAACTTGGTGGTGGAATGAGGATGTGCAGGAGTATATACAGAGAAAGCAGTTGGCAAAGAAGAAGTGGGATACTGAGGGGACTGAAGAGAACAGACAGGAGTACAGGAAGATACAGTGTGAGGTAAAGATAGAGGTAGCAAAGGCAAAACAAAGGGAGTGTGATGACTTGTATGCTCGGTTGGATAGTAAGAAGGGAGAGAATGATCTATACAGGTTAGCAAAACAGATAGAGATGGAAAGGATATACAGCAAGTCTGGGTGATTAAGGATAGTGAGGGAAATGTATTAAAAGATACTAGAAGAGTGATGGGAAAGATGGAAAAAGTGCCTTGAAGAGCTGATGTGTGAGAAAAATGATAGATGTCACTATTGTAGTTCACAAAGTAGCAGAGATTAGTCAAAGTGAAGTGATTAGTCACATCTGCTATCTCCTCTTAAAATATTGGGCTTCTATACATTCCACTCAGCCTCAGGGTCAGTAAGACTTAAATCAGCAGTGCAGTCTCAAAATATTACAATTAAAAGCCCAACAGTTTAAAAAAAAGTTAAACCAGCAATGGACATAAGAATGTTCTTACCTTAATATCAACTGTTTTTCTCGCACCCTAGAGTGAAGCACAGGGATTTTCAAATCAGATCTGGGACGTATTACTGTAACCAAGCTAAAAAAAGACTTGCATGTGTTTATACTACAAACTAGACGTGCAAATGTGGGAAACAATTGGATAGACACCCAAAAATGAAAATGAAAATGAAAATACTGAATGTTTGTGAAAATGTGGAATTCGGGCAGAGGTTCACAGTTATGGTACTTAAGTAATAAATAAAATAAATAAAGTACTTAAGTAATAAATAAAAGATGACTGTCCAGATCATGTTGGTAAAAGTGATATTATTCAGAGGAAAAATAATAAACAGTCTCTTTTTAACCATTTTTTCATTTTTACATGAATAAAACAAATAATGCCGTTGGAACCAATGTTTTCACTCTAAAACATCCTATAATTTACATAAGATTATTTGAAAAAAAAAAGTTAATTCAATTTTTCAATTTTCAGCATAATGTGAAGACATACCTGTTTTAAAGACGTTTCAGATTTTTTGAATGGGGCATTCCCTACATAACTGTGCTGCCAGAACTGATCTGAGAAAGAACACAAAAGTTATTTATTATTAAATCAAATTAAATTAAATTAAATTATTATTAAAATAAATCAATTCATTGTGGTGACTAGCAGTTGCCTTTAGTTACCCTTTTGAATCGTAATAATAATTATTTTTTTTATCCATTCATCATATATGACTTGTCCTGCACACTGGGGCCCTGTGTTGCTGGGGCCTGTCCCAGCTGTCATTGAGCAAGGTCACACGTCCATCGTAGAGCCACATATAGAGACAAACAACCATCTATCCTCTCATTCACGTATCTTTGCAATTTTGGGGCTCAAATTAACCTTCTGCATGCTTTTGGACGGGAGGGGTACCCACACAGACAAAGCTAAGGCCCCCTAGGAATCGAATCGTGAAAAACCCAAGTGCTAACCACCGTGTCACCATGCTCAGTGGTTTGTATGCATAATATTAAATATAATAACACATAATTATTCATTTTTTTTAAATAACACAAATAAAATAATTTGTGATTTGCATGATTTGCTTATCACTAAATGCATGGACCCTTTTAGCAATATTATTATCATCTCAGAAAATTTAGCAGTCTACTTTCAGAAAAAAAACTCTGCACAAAATCCCATTCAATTTGATTGAACATTTCTTTGCTCATGATAATAACGAATGCCTCACAGAACTCTATAGAGTATAGATCACAGAATCTAAAAATCTTGAAATAACATCAGCAATAAACATTTAAATGAGGGCAAAAATGCAACCACACATGTTCAACATTTAACATATAAATGATCATTATAGCGTACCTGTTGTAGGAGGAGAAAATCCAACACAAGTATTTGGATGTTGATTTTCGTTTTTTGATTCCTGGCACAAGGAGGGTGAGACAAAGCCATGAATGAACTTTATGCCGAACTTCAAAACAATAACCTTTACACCACATATGAGGTGCAATGTTAAAAAAAGATCTGTATTGTACCAGTGTTGTCAAAACTTGGTTGACGGCATCACGAACTCCCCTTTCATGCTTTGTGAGCACACACTTAGTGACCTTCATGCACTCTGAAAAACCAGAGCTTACACTGTAAAAAACAGCATTATAGGCATAGAGATACATAGAATGCATAGAAGATATTGCAACAGACGAGAATGAAAAGCCAGGGCTTGGGGAATTTTGAGATAATTGAGATAACTGGGATAAATAACCATATATGTCGGAATGTATAAAAGCACCAATAGCTTAAACATTAGGGGCATAAAATCCCTGATGAGAATTGCAGGACATACAGAGTCACAGAAGTTGCACATATATAAAATGTTTCTGTTGTAAAAGTTTGATGTGGTGTGCTCTATGTTTTCAATGGCAATTTTGCACGCTGTCATTTGCCAGATGGAAATGATGAATTAAAGAATTCCCTAACGTCACAAAATAGAGGGAATAAAAAGGATAGAGTTTACAGAAATTAAGTTCCCTTTATTTTGAAATTCACATCCGATTCCCCAAAATTACAGCACATACCTTTAAATGAAGGTCTCCGAGAAGGATATTTTTGCCAACAGCTCTTCATAAGGTCAACCATGTCTTTTAATCCATCAGCTTTCTCCAGCACAATTTTCTCACAAGGAGGTCTGTCTCCCAAGGGGATTCTCAATGACACAAGAGTGTAATCCTTCACTGCGAACCACAGATTAAATGGGTGTTAAAACTTAACTGAAATCCAAAAAAGTAAAATATTGCACGGCAAGGTAGATAACCGGAAGAAAAATGTATACGTGCTTGGATAGGGTTCTTCACCAGTGAGAATTGACCAGAGAAGGATACCGAAGCTGATCAAGGAAAAGATATTATTTATTTAGCATAATATGTACAAAGAGTTTGATATCCTGTTCCTAAGTTTAGCTGTTTTTCTTTTTATATTGACCTATAAACATCGAAGGCACGGACAGGTTCATATGATGTATCGAAAGCTTCAGGAGGCATGTACTGGTATGAGCCTGCATTATCTCCAGACATATCTTCAACGTTGTGAAGAGCACTGGTGGAAACTCTGGACAAGCCAAAGTCAGCCAGCTACAAAAGAAGGAGCACGACATTTCGGGGATGAATAATTCAGGTTTGTGTCTGAAATGAACAGACAGCTCGGAATGGCACCATACCTTGGCAATAAGGTCATCATTCAGAAGCACGTTACTCGGTTTTAGGTCATGATGCAGAAGCTTCCTTGAGTGAAGAAAGTTCATGGCGCAAGATACTTGATACGCCAAGCGGAAAGCCAGCGGCCAAGGCGGAGGACCGCAAAGGTCGTTCTGCAGAGACTGAATGGAGCCTCTTCTCATGAACTCCATGACAATACCTTGTTGCAGTGACGGTCCTCTCACCGGTGGAGACCCCTGATAAATTCCATAAACTCTCAGCACAAACTCACAGGAAGCCAATTCCATTTGAGTGACCTCTTCATAAACTGCATTTTCCTTTACTGGTCTGGAATCAGTTCAAGGAAAAAAGAAACAAAACAAACAAGACACATGAAATGTTGGCACAATCCAAGACCAAAGTGAATAACTCTAGGCATAAAAAAAGGTACCCAGTGGTATTATGAAGTAACTTAATGGCCACATCAAACCCCCAGTCAGTTTGCATGACTTTGTAAACGTGACCGAAGCCACCGGAGTCCAGCGACACCCAATCTGACAATACATCATCTCCCAGGAGAACCGTCTTGTTGCTCAGCTGTGCCATCTCCTGCTGAGCACAGGTCGAATGTCTGAAATTCCAATATCAAATTCGAATTGATGGATATTTCTGAAAAAGAAGTAAGCAAAACAACTACTCACTACTAAATCTGACATTACATATTACACAAAAAGTCTCCTCTGTTTACTTTGTTTGAACAGTCTTGTACTCACCTTGAATTTGCGTATGTATTTTCCACAGTTTTATGTGCTCTGCCAATAAATCGCTCGTGAGATCCTTGTCTAAACAACACAAGGCGAAGTTTCCTGTTGGTGCAGTGATTCGGGGCGGAGTTTGTTCTAGAAAAAAAGTGTCCTCTTTTGAGAAGATTTTGCAACTTACTCAATCCAATTTCACACAGCTAAAAGTTTCTTTCCAGTAGCCACAGCATATATTTTTGGAGCAAATGTAACTTCAAATCCTGTTTCCATATGGCAAAAGTTTGACATATATGACAGCTTATATCCAATTGTCAATACCCTTAAAACAATATAGCTATGCAATCCAGGACTAGTCTTTGTTTCAACATAAATTTTCTACGCTGATTGTTTTGTGCTTTTTATTTGATCTACTTGATAAAAACAGCACAGCCCAAGTATTCTGTGGTATATGCAAAGCCACACCACTTCCTTGAAAGAAAATCACACACAAAACAGGAAGGATTAGAAAAAAGATACATGTTGAGAAAATGCAAACATTTTGCAGCAAATGAACCTGAAATACCGTGTGACTTCAAAAGAGTCCTGCACAAAAACAAAAAAAAAACGCACTCACAATGTAAAGGTAATTTTTTTAGTTCTTGGCAGCACATGTGAAGTGAAGGTGCGAAGTAAGAATTTATGCTTTTGAACTTAGAATATGAAAAGAATATGAAAATGTTGAGGTTCTTTTTGGGTGTGACGAGGATTGAAAGGCTCAGAAAATGAGTCCGTCAGAGGGACAATGTTAGATGTTTTGGAGAAGGAAGTTGTATTTTGGAAATTTACATGTATATTCATAGTGAATATGGTGGTAAAAGTTATGAAGTAATTATGAATATAGTGAAAGCAGATATGAAGTTAATTGGTGTGGTGGGGAGAAAAGAAAAATTAAAGAATAGGGTTATATAGAGAACATACTGTATGTTCACTGCATTTTATAAATATTGTGACCACAGTCCAAAATCACTAGTAGGTTAACTGGACACTTAGTTTCACTGCTAACCCAAGTTGTAGAACAGATAATGAAAGAATAATCTTTATTTTATTGTTTCTCACCCTAATTTCTTCATATTTATACATCTTTAACATGAATGCATTATTATTATCATTATTATTATTATTATTATTATTAGTAGTAGTAGTAGTAGTAGTAATAGTTGTATCATTATAATTCGCATTATTATTATTATTATTAGTAGTAGTAGTAGTATTATTATTTTTTTATTATTATTATATTATTATTATTATTATTTGGGTCAGTGTGTGATCATGTTGTTTTAATGTGAACGCCATTTTTCTAAATGGCCAGTAGAGGTCGACAAGTGGCCAACTACTGGTTATGTGGATTTTTTTCCACAGCTATCTTGGACAAGAGATCGCTATAAATAAGCTTTGTTTACTTATGTCTATCTAAGATCACTTCATCAATGTTTATGATAAATAATAAATAATGACAAATACGAGAGAGGGAAGATGACATCAAAAAGTGTCTTATGTCTATGGTACTTCATTATTTCCAAGACATTTATGTTTATGTTTGTCTGCCAATACATATTTTGCTAAATTGAATACTGCAATACTTGTAACACCCACAGCTTGTCTTAAATGAGAGAAAGTGATAAAAATCTGCTCATAATTAAGATCCATAATTGTAAAAGTTATACTTTCAGCTTTGATAACAGGGTTCAAGAACATGAATTAGCATATGTGACTAATCAACACTAATGAATACTTCTATTCCTTATCTGCATTGTCCAAATTGTTTTTTTTTTCTATGTTTTTTTTCCGATGCATATGTGTGTGTATATATATACATATACATAGTATTGGTACACATATCTACTAGTATTTATTTATTTATGTTATATATAAATCAAACAACTAAAATGTATTAATGATGCTGACATTTTTGTTACTCCATCACTACCTTGCATGCATGTCGAGACAAAAGCAATGCTGATTTCTAAATTATTAATGTCAACCACCGCTTTAAGAATCAGCCACCGCAATACAAGTGTATATAGATATGACAAGCAACTGTAGATCTAAATCATATGACTACCCACCCTTACACCCCTTATATAACCTTTGGTATATCCATTCACTTTCAATGCTGCCTTGTCAATTCAGCCGGCATGGAAAGGCGCGGTCTCCACTCTCTCTCTCCATTCCTATTCCACTCTCTCCTCCCTTGTCTCCACCCACCATCACTTATGCACAGTACAGTATGGATCTCTCTCACAAGGGGCTGCGCTAACCATAATATATTTTTGCCTCCGGCTGTATTTACTTGTACTCCTACATTTCTGATATTGTCTACACATTCCTTTCTTTCTTCTTTCTTTCTTTCTCTCTTGCAATATGTGAAGTGGGGACACTGATGTAAAAAGGAACGCTCTGCACTGGATTCATGAGTGGAGACCTGAGTGTCTGTCTTTTCCACCACAGTGGAGGAGTAATTTTCACTGAGGAACATCACTCGTGCAGGCAACATCCCCCGGAGCGGCAACCAGACCCCCTCAAGAGACAGCAAAGATCTGTGTGCGTGCGTGGATGTACTTTGTACGGTAAGAAGAGTCTGGAAAAAGGAGACGGACGGCAGAATCGAAGCAAGGGGAGTGTTTGCTGGTGCCGGAGTCACAGAGGTTTTGGGGGAAGGTGGGTGTGCTGAGGAGACGGGTTTAAAAGTGAGAAGGAGGAGTTGAGGGGGACCTGAAAGAAAATTGCTTCGCAATCAATCTGAACAGTTTCACTTAAACTGGAGCCACCGGCTCTCTAGGGATTTGGCATCAGACACCAAAGGCTGTCTGCAGCACCGCGAGGGAGGTTGTTAAGGACACAGACTTCATCAAGACAGGCGGTGTGAGAGCCAGAGGAGGCAGAGCGTAAAGGGCTTCCTTTCATCACAAACTATCCAAGGATCCCATCATGGCTGTTCAACTCATCCCCGAATCAGCTGTGTGTTTGCTAATGGTAAGTTCACGATAAGTACCTAGCTGTGTGACCTACATTGTAGTTTTCTTCAATTCTAATCCTTTCACTCATCACCCAGTCAAATGTTCATGCTCCCCCATAAAAGGGGGTCAAAGGGGACCTTGTTAGCTCCTCCTCTTTACTATAACCAACCGGGATGAGATATTCTGATTTATAGAACTTCTTCATAGGAGTCAGCAGTATCTTCCTTTTAAAAAGAAATGTGTGTGTTCAACTAAGGACACTCTGCACTGTTCAAGCACGGTTGTCATCAATGTGTGAGAAATCTATCAAGGATTATTGCAGCTGTGGTTGCGCAGTGTTTAACATGGTGAGTGTGCATGGAAAAATGGGTCATTTGCAGTGAGATGTCTTATTGTTATGGTCGTGGGAATATAAATGAACGTCTGTGCCGGCGGATCACATCCTCTCTGTGGATGATATAGGGGTGACAGTTTTAACTTTTCTCAACTAAATCACCCGATTTGCACATTATAGAGAACCCGTTTTGCCGCAACCATTTGCGACAAAACTGGGTTTGGATCCTCACTGACATGAAAAGCGACCGGGTTGCACGTCTGGCTGAAATCTGCACATAGAAAGCAAAGAAATAGAAACACACAACACGCTTAATTTCATAGTCCACTCTCTCTAGTCCACTAGTGGAACAATGGCCATGTCGCTTTGCTGCATGAGTTGAATGTAAATAAGGTACGGGCACTCTTATGATAAATACCGGTGTATTGACTGTACATCTGTGAGCAGGCTGACTATTTAGGAGGGAATGTTCAGTTCATTCCCATTCTATAGTGCTGGTATTCTGTTTTTCCAAGGGGAGTCATGCATCGCTGCACTACTTGCTATCTCCACCTGTCATGGCTGTCTGTTACTATGGCAATAGGCCATGTACCATTCTTAGGAAAGAAAAAGCAGTTAAGGAGTGAAATGGGATTAGAGAGCAAGGAATGATGGACAAGGCAGGAGCAGGAAAGTGACAATGGGAAGGTGAGGAAATAGGTGGAGTTACTTTTTTTAATAGCCATTTCTGTAAAAAGTGAAACACTGCAAGAAGTATCCTCGGAATTTTTGTGACATTTTTTTCATCAACGATTCCAAAGAGCTCAGCTGTTGATCATCATCTCCCGTCAGCATTGTCTCCAAACTCCTTTCTAAACTTTGTCTGCATATATTAGCATTGGTGTGGATAGTCTTCTCTTCTATGTAATGATTTCATAGCTGACAGTCCTAAATTGCATCGCCTTTCAGGGAAGAACTCCTACTTTCACAGTTTTTTATTTCAGCCACACATTTATAATGCCGTCACTATTAAGCAATACAATGTGGTCATGAATTTTTTCATGAGTATTTGCTATTTAGATCATAGTATGCCTTTTTCGAATATAATTTTCCCGTTGGTGTCAAACAAGCAAAGCTGACACTGTAAAATTAGGATCATTTTTCCTGAATTTTGGAAAAGCGAGACATGTTGGTGCTCCTGTGGGGAACAGACTCTTTAAACATATGCAGAGCAAACATTGTTTACCTAATGTGGCCTTTTGATCCATGAAACACATTTCAAAATGCACAGATTTCAGCCACTTTGCATTCAAGCTGTTAGTGTTTATGAATCTATTCATATATAAGGTATAATTATGGTTTTATCACCTATGATCGCACAAGATGTCTGGCTGCTTTTAACAGCAGAAATGTATATGTCTGATATAGTGTTTATGGACGTTTTTCTGAAAGGGTTTGGTAAATCATATTTCTGGCCCAAAGTAATGGTTTACACTGCACATTTAATTAAAGCTGCGATTAATTGTTGCCACAGCAGAGCTGATCTAAAACTACAAACCATGACCTGGTAAATAAATGTAATTTTGAGCACGTAGAGCTTGTAAGCAAATGTGTCCATATCATACAACACACATTATTGAATCCAAATCTGAATGCTAAAAAGCTGCTTCCCTGTACTGGCTGTAATAAAATCACTATTTGGAGACTGAAGAACAAGATCACAGCTGGTCATGTCATTCATCTATTTAGATAGAAATCAAAAAAACCTGGATATTTTGAGTATTGAGGTGTGTGGACTTTGGGGTTGGAGATTTGGTTATATTTAAGGTCTTTTTGGTGTATCTGATTGTTCAAAATACGTGTTAAAATCCATGCTTAGGCATCTAAAGGTGATCAATAACATTGATACCTGAAGGAAAAAAGGTATGACATGCAGCCACGGGTGTTTTGGTTTTAAATGTCTGAAAAAGTTCTTGCTTGCAGTTACCTGCAGGGTTTTTTAACTATTCAAACTATTGTAGTGTCATTTATTATATTGTTCCAAATTACATTATAATGTAGGTTGATGTATTCATGGTGGATGTGGCACACATTTGTAACACCACTGACTCCATTGTGAATTTCTTGTGTGTGTGTGTGTGTGTGTGTGTGTGTGTGTGTGTGTGTGTACGCATGCATATGCTATGCATATGTTCCAAAATTGATATTGATCACACTTCCTGTGTATTCATATTCCATGTGAATAAGGGATTATCCCATAAAATCATTTTCAAAATAGTACAAAACAAAAGACACATAGATAGATAGATAGATAGATAGATAGATAGATAGATAGATAGATAGATAGATAGATAGATAGATAGATAGATAGATAGATAGATAGATAGATAGATAGATAGATAGATAGATAGATAGATAGATAGATAGAATAGCACATTTCCTGCCAGATGTAACATTATACTACCAAATTAGCATATCTCCCCTTTTGCCCGGTCAGAAGGTTGGGTAAATCAATACCATGTCTGCGTCCAGACACATGCAGCCGTGCAATATTGGATCATATCACAGACTAGTAGGTTTCATTTGATTTTAATGGACCATGCTACACAACTGTTATCTCTATCGCACAGCTTCATTTTACATTATGAGAAGGACTTTCCCCAATTATATCTTTTTTATTCATTGATTACTGACAGCCACGGGGTAGACTGTGCTTTCACTGATTATTCCTGGGCACCTTAACTCTGCCTTGATGGTGCGAAGGGGAGTATAGTGAGCCACATACCCTGCTGTGTATCCAAAAATGCAAGTGTGGACATTGAAGCATGTCCCTTTGAGTGTTTTTAGGAAGAATATAACAATATTTTGTAGGTTTATGCACAGCCAACAGGCCAAGTCAACAGGGATTGTTTTGGGGATTCATTACAATTTCAGTTTTCGACTGTTTTAAGATAAGATAAGATAAGATAAGATAAGATAAGATAAGATAAGATAAGATAAGATAAGATAAGATAAGATAAGATAAGATAAGATAAGATAAGATAAGAACAACTTTATTTATCCCGAAGGAAATTGTTGTGCCAGAGTTTCAAGCAAAAACACAACAATAATAGATAATAGTAGGAAGGAGGGAGAATAAGAAATACAATAAAACATAAATTTTCCTCTTGTTCTGACATTGCTTGTGTTGTTCTATACACAGGGGCAGGTGAGCAATATACATTGTGTCATGTTTCATTTCACCATGCAAGCCAGCAATAGGAGTTTTCTATTCTAGTACCAGTGAGACAACAGCAGCACACAATTTTACTGCGGCATAAAGGTAAAATCTTCATGTTAACAATAATAATTTTGACTTTATTAATCCCTCATGGAGAAATTTTTTCTCTGCAATTAACCCATCATGGATGAACCATGAGCAGTAGGCTGCCATCCACTAGTGTCCTGTTCAACAATACTTGACAAGCCGGGAATCGAACCAGGAATGCTCGGTAACAAAGACAATCGCTCCCTCCTGCACCACGCCGTCCCCTGTTAGCGCTGTTTTCTTATATGAGAAAGCTTGGGAGAGGTGGGCGACCCCTCCAGTCGCCTGCCAAAACCAATTTGCAAATCCATAACAGCACAAGTGTGTGATTTGCAAGAGTTCTGGTCAACCCATTGATAATTTCATAAAGGAATCATTATTTGATCTCATGCAAGCATCCATGGACCTGTGACCATTCACAAAGACACAAACCCATGGAACAAAGACCTTCCATGGCTTTGCAGTTTGGGATCCATGTTTATTCATTACCTTCCTTCATTGAATTATCATGTCAGTGAGGATAGAGACCAGATGACTCCATGTGATGAAGTTAGAGGATTCATTCAACACTAATAAAGTGCTTCCTCTGGCATCCTTCCCATAACTGCCATGATGCCCTGTGTGTGTGTGTGTGTACATGCAGTTTATGAATATATTCTGTATATATTTAGACACAGTGTTTAAAAACACATAGTGAATCAGGCATTATTATCTTTGCATGCAAAATAATTTCATTGAGTTTTACTGAGCTAATAAACCGCATATTAAAAAGGAGCTGTACAAACACGACACCAAGAAACACTTTCATACTCAGACTTAATGTTCTTCTGATGAGTACCTTTATTCAAATTATACTTTATTAATTCCTTCGCTGCATATTTAACCCATCATGGATGAACCATGAGCGGTGCCAGGGTAGTGGTTAGGGGTGCAGTGTCTTGCTCAACAACACTTCAACACACAAGAAGGAGCCAGAAATTAAACTAGAAATGTTCAGTTCCAAGGACGAGCACGGTACGCCCTGCGCCGCGCCATGCCGCCCCTCGATCTCTATCTCCCTGCAGTCAATTAATCGAAATCCAATATGATAAGTGGATTTCTTGCTTTTCCCCCTCAATGACGGCCTTTTTCCTTATTTAGACATATCATCATTTTTACATATTTAAACAGGAAAAAAGGACAGTAAACAGTAAGCAGCATGCAATATGACTGCAGAAAAGTCATGCTTGAGTGATGCTGGGGGCTCTTGGAGGTAGTCCTGCTAAATCTCAGCAAAGTAAGGCAGGAGTTGTGCAGAGAAAAGGTAGAAAATATTCCTCATTTAATATTACTTATTTGGTCCAAAAATATGGAGGAAAAATTACTACATGCCCACGAAAGCAATTAAATAATTTTTTTTTAGATTAAAAAAATCCTTTATTGCTCACAACAATATCAGATGTAAAGTTATACAAGATAGAGGAAAGGATGATTTCCAAGAGGAACCTGACGCACCTCTCACCCCATACATAAATGTAGAAGAGTGAGTGTGTGAGAGCCAACACAGAGTCTGCAGCATACCATTAAATCTTCACCGCTGTTTACACTGCAGTGTTTAAGGACTATTGATGAGCTGCAGAGGTGAAGAGGTGCCTTGGCCGTAATTGACTTCAGTAGAATATCCGCTCACTCAGATGCAGCAATTTATTTGTGTGTGTGTGTGTGTGTGTGTCTTCCTGAGGATGCCATAGGTGTGCATTTTTTGTGTTAATTTTTTTTTTTTTTTTTTGCAAATTGGGATGCCCGGGTGCATGCACCGTGCATCTCCACTTGAATGAATTTATGTCGCAATCTCCCAGGGAAGTGCGACAGAATATACCAAATGGCATTGCGGGAGGATGACCATTGAGCTCATCCCTGAATGTGATGCAAGGAAAGTGGGGGGTTATAAAACAGCCATTACTGCACATAATGTGACCAAGTGTGTGGAACCTGACAGATGGTCATCATAGTCCTGGAGTTCTTCCCAATGGTCTATCTTTCTGCCTCGATCTTGATATTTATTCAATCACTAAATTTGTGTGTTTCGAATCTACACCTGCAGTGTGTGGTTTTATGGATGTGCATTAACTAAGAGGTGTATTAACATTACCGAAACTGATATTTCATTGATTGCATCTGTAAAAAGGGCCTCATTGTTGTTTTGCTACCCACACCCACGTTAGTACATGTACACGCTACCCATGCACTGACCTACTATATTGTTCGGGCAATTATCATCTCAAGACGGACAAAATTCCCCCACAGGTTTCAAGAGATTTCCATCTTTTACCAGTAAGGCTCCAGGAAATTGCCTAAAGCAGATCCCAGCATGACATTTATCCGGGTGAACTCCTGAAAAGGTCAGGCTACTGTGGAAATAAACCTTTCAGGAAAGAGAAATGAGGGTCTTGTGCTCTATGTTCTTGCAGCAAAACACAATAACCTCAGTTTATTCCTGTCCCTATCAATCATAGCACAAGCTAATGTTTAGAGGTTTTCATTTACTGTTGGCAGGTCAGTTATTGCTCAGATATGATTTTATGAATTGTTAATATACTCAACAGAACATGTGGCAGTTTATGCCACAATGTAAATTGAGGAAAAGGTACAAGGGGAGAATATTTAACTATATGATTACTGTCTCAAATTTGTTTTCAGTATTCAGCATTGTTGTTTCCAGCACAACCTACCTGTTGTTTTCATCATATAAAAAAACAATAACAGCCAAGGTCGGTTGTGTCACATGTATAAAGTGATCATAGCTGGTCGTGAAACTCTGGAATACTAAATTATTCTTTTTAATCTGATTTGTCGTAATCAAATCCAAATGTAATCATTTAAAAAAAAAAATACACTCCAGCATACATATTTTGCTGAAATAAACACAAATAAACTCAGTTCACCTAGCAGATTGTTTGCAATTATATGTCCATGCTCATTTTAATTTAATGAATTGCATAAATTATTTTTTATTTCAATCAATCGCAGTGTCACACTTACACAGGGCCACCTGTCATGTGTGCCAGGATGCATATTTTTGGGAGGGGCAGCAGAGTGGCAAGGGAGGTGAAGAGTAGCAATGGCGCCAGGCGGTCTGATTAGCTCACCAGCTGTCTCGGGGACAGAGCAGATGTCTTGGTAGAAGGACCGGTCCCTATTAGCTTTCAAAATGACTTACTCGTTCTCTCCTCTCTTTCTGTGTGTGTGTGTGTGTGTGTGTGTGTGCGTGTGCAAGTGTGTGCATGTACATGTCACTGTAAATCTAGTTCAGTGTGCATATGTACTGATTGCATTTGCTTATGTCTGCATTGGGCATGCTTTCTATGTTTTACACACACGGTGACGTGAGTCCCAGTGGGTGTGATTGTCCTCCATATGGAGTAAGTTATCAGTGTAAAGGTCCTTGATATAATGAAGATGTGTCTTGTTAGCAGCATTTTCAGGGAAACTGTGAATTAGTTTGCGCAGCAACTTTCCTGTGACTGGGTGATATTCATTTATCACAATTTTTTAAATGAAACAAAAAATATTTGCAACGTTTTGTGCCACTAATTAAAATACATGATAAAAAGCAAAAAAATAATAAAAAATAAAAAATGATTTAAAAAAAAAATGAATTGAAAAATAAATTAAAAATAATTGAAAAAATATATATTTATAGACAAAAATAATGTTCTTGTTTTGATTAAAGTGTGTTATTATGATAATCCATAAGACCCAGTTCCATTCATCCACCCATCCATCATTATCCTATTCTCAGGGTCGTGGGGCTGCCGGCACCTGTCCCATCTATCGTTGGCCAAGAAGCTGGTTGCACTCCAGTTGATCGCAGAGCCACATATAGAGACAAACATTTCCACTCACTTTTATATGCCTGGACAATTTTTCTAATTATTTCTAGTTAATCTTCTGCATGTTTTTGGACTGTGGGAGGAAACCAGAGAACCCAGAGGAAACCCATACGGACACGGGAGGACATCGACACAGAAGTGCCCCTGTTGGAATGTAAGCAGGAACTGTGTCTGTGCATTTTATCAACTTAATTTCCATGATAACAGCATCATGTTGATTTATATTCTTCTAAAGAAACATCGGTCTCTTGGGTAAACTGGTTTCCTTGATGTCAATTTCAAGTTGTTTCCTATGAGAAATCGATTACAAAAAGATGAAATTTGTAATCAATATCAGCAAAGGAGTTTTTTATTTCCTATTGAAATTATACTGCAATATACTGCAATTCAGTCAGACTCTTGCCATGTTGTAAGGCAGTAATATGCTTCATTATTTTTGTTTTTTATTTTCCTAACATTTATGCTTTGAAGGCAATGAAATAGTAAAGGTATACTGCTTACATGCATGAGCCTTGGTTTTGAAAATATTGTGATGAATATTAACTGTAGAATAATTGAAGCAGTATCAAGTGAATTAATTAATCAAGGAATGCTTGTGGGCATGATGGTAAGATTTACTCTGTAACATAGACATTTTGTTGATTATTATATGCGGCATATGATACAGCTTCAGAAGGAAGATGGTGAAAGAGCAAGACACAGCAGGAGAAACAGGAAATCCCTTAACCGTTCATTGTTAAAACTCATCTCCCTCTCGGAGGAAGTAAAAATCACAACAATTGGGGTCATCTGCACACCCTGGGTGCATTTTTCAATGATGTTCCATAAATCTTGCAGGGTCAAGAGGATATTTCAATATTGCAAAGAGTGCAAAGTGTGGAAGCTTTCCATCCAGTTTAAACTCAGAGTCTCTGTTCCATTATGAATCTCCTGCAGTTCTATGCAGGTCAGGGAGCAGGAAGGCCAGCTGTGGACGCATCTCACAGTATGCTATGAGAAATGTCAACTCTCCAGGAGACAGTTGATATTTCAACACAAACACAGGTACACACACATACATATGCTCACATATAACTCACACACATACATACACACGCACACACACATTCACGCAAACTGTTCATTTGTTCATTGAGACATATACTGTACTGATACTGTAGCTGTCTTCATATGAATACTGCTACTTACCAAATGTATATTGAGGTAATTATTCATGCACAGCACAGTGGCGCAGTGGTTAGCGCCTCACTGATTCCAACAGGAGGCCTTTTTGTGTTGAGTCTGCATGTTCTCCTCGTGTCTGTATGTATGCATGGGTTTCCTCCATCTTCTCAGGTTTCCTCCAACGGTCCAAAAACCGGTCCAACGGTCCAAATGTAGAAGGTTAATTGGAATAATTGTCAAAATGTGTAGATGAGAGATTGAATGGTTGTTTGTTTCTGTATGTGGCAACTGGTCCAGGGTGTACCGCAAAACAGTTTGGAACCGATTTGAAAATTCTTATGATATTTCTTCATAATACTGTCATTTCAAAGTAAACAGAAATTAGATTTGAAGATAAATTTCACGTTAGTCGGGTCGGGGAAACAATGGCTTCCGAGCACGTCCGGGTCATTGTAAAGGTGAAGAAATCAGATCGCCAACTGTGTTATCCTCGTAACAGAAAAGATGGCGAAAAGAAAAAAAAAACAATGAGTACCGTGCATTCCAGGCTGGGTGGATGAAGGAATTTGCATTTGGATCTGCGGTATGTCTAATATGCAGTGATAAAATTGCATTGATGAAACGGTTAAATATGAAGCGCCACTTCGAACAAATCCATGCAGCACCAGAAGTCGCATTAAAAGTAATACATATTTAATTTATCATACGTTAAAAATACTGTATGGCTCTCAATGAAATATATTTGGAAATATTTGGCTTTTATGGCTCTCCCAGTCAAAAAGATTCCTGACCCTTGTTGTACAGGCTACACCATCCTGCAGGATACACAGTAGATTTTTCTTTCCTCTTGTTTCCAGTCTCTGTAGGCAAGGAAATAAGCATGCATTTTCTGTTGAAGACCATCTTTCACACACACACGATAAGTTACGTATCGGCGATAGCATCTTCACTTGAGCCTCTTCGAGTGTCTCACCCTTTATCTCAATAGCTTGGTGTTGGAAAAAAGATCCCAAATCTGCTTCTCTGACCTGCTGGCCAAACTTACTGGTAATTGGGGTGATTCATGGTACATTTCAACAAAAAATTTAAGACAGTTGGTCTAAAACCTGAAATAATTCTTGGCCCCTTTTGCTGTCAACTTGGAACAGTGTAGTACTTGCAACCAAAAATTCCTGGTTATATTATTAGTGATTTCTATTATTACTCTATAGAGAGGTAATATGAATGGAGAAGTAAGTGTACTTCTCATCTAGTCCAGTAGATGTCAGAATTTTTTCAAAAATGCTCAGAAAGTCACAGCACGTCAACAGACTTTTTACTGCTATTTCCTCTCCCAGCTTTGGTAAGCCAAAAATAGTTGGCTTCAAGATGCAAATTTTTTACACGCATACAGCAATCAAAAATGTTTCATCGTTTATGTTGTCGGCAAAAACCGTAACTCTTTGACTGAACTGCACTACTTTTACAGATTTGATTGTCAATTCTGTAACTAGATTTATTCCCCAGTTGTTGTTTTTTTTTTTAAACTCAATTTTTATTTAGTTTTTCTCAACATCAATGTGATAAGTACATGTTCATTTTTCCCTTTTTTTCTGCTGTAAATATTCTTTACGTGTGGAAGATAACTGTAAAACTGTATTAATTCCTTATAAAATAAATAACTAAAATAAGATAAAATATATATCCATATATATTGAGATGACATGGCAATAAGAAAATAAGTAGGAAATAGAAATGGAAATATCTGAGAGAAAAAAAATTGGTATGGCATTGTTTATTTCCGCTTCCCATCACTGTCTTATCTGTTGGGAGACATGTATATTCATAGATAAATATATGTTATGCAGCTTACTGATTATTTTCTTTTTCCTATTACTCATTAGTGCTATTAGGAAACTTTCAATGGGGTTAGATCTTCTAAGTTGTTCCCAATCCTTGTGCGTTGTAAGGAAAGATCTGAACTGTGGGTAACTTAAAGTGTCTTGTCAAATTGATTTGTCCACTGTTCAAATCATTTAAGACTGTCATCCTCGATCAGTTGATGCAAATAGGTGAGGCTACATTCTGACCATTTTCTAAAGCCAGTATTTAAGCTGTTAGAAGTAAAGGTCTTTAATAGTCTAGTGTTTGTTAGTGATGAGAGTAGTTTTGGTAGCCAAAAGGCTATTTTATTCGAAAATTTCAGTGTGATTCTTGTCCAGGCCGGCATTTCTTTTACAGGGAAGTCAAAAAGGGGCTCTTTGCACTTGCTTTTCTCAACGTCAAGCTCAATCTATAGCGTGGATGTATCATTCTAGATCCCTGCAATCATTGGCTTCATTTGCGCGGCCCAGAAATAATAATTCAGGTGTGGAACTTTAAAACCTCCATCTGACGTGAGTGATTTGATAATCATTTATTGAGGTCATCAAAGTTTGGTTTAGGAATTTCCATAGGTAATATCTGGAGTAAATAAAGCGGATGCTTTCTACTGGTCCCAGAAGAGAGAGTGAGAGCGAGGACCATCTTATTCAGGTCACCTCAAATATGCCTGAGAATTTTATTGCAGCTTATGTCGAGATGGGAGAATGTAAATGCCAAGATATTTGATGCCGTCTTTGGTCAAACTGAATCTTCTCTGTCGCTTCGCGCTTTCTGAAACCAGATCATTCACATCTATAGCCTCCGTTTTATCTACATTTACCTTATATCCAGAATAATACCCATCGCTGGATTTGAGCTCCTTTAGACACGAGACTGTTGAGCTGGGTTCTGTTAGAAATAATAAAATATCATCTGCGGGCAAAGAAATTTGGTGTTCTTCTTTATTTATTATAATTCCTTTTATGTTTCTGTCGTCTGTAATGAGCTGGGCCGGCGGCTCAATGCTAATAGCAAACAGCAGGGGTGATAAAGAGCAACCTCATCCTCGTGTAAATCTCTCTCATCTGTATCCATTAACCTTAACAGCTGCTTGCGGGGATGAATAAAGGGTTTGAATCCAAGTGTATGATTCCACATCAAATGCTTTTGTGTATCTATAGATACAATTATTCTCTAATTTCATGTCTTTTTGATGAGATATTATATTTAATAGGCATTGAGCATTATCTCCATAAAACCTTCCAGTGATAAAGCCTGTTTGGTCAGGGTGTATGATTTAGGTAATTGTCTTATTTACCCTCTTTACGAATTACAACTACCGTCGCCTCAGTCCATTATGGTGCAATAGTTTTAAAATCCAGGGCGTATCTGTATGAAAATTCACTGATCCATCTGGACCTGGACTTTTGTTATTCTTAAGTGATGAAATCACTTTCTTAATTTTCAATTCTCCAATCTGCTTATCTAAGTCTGTCGGATCAGTTACTTTTATGCTTTTTAAGTGCTCTGCAAGTACTGCATCAACATTGCAAGTGTCTGCATTCTTATACAATGAATTTTAAAACCCTGTAAACGCCTCTGGTATTTTGTTTGGTTTTGTGGCAATATCTACTTAGGATTTTATTTTCTTTACTAGGTTAAGATAAGATAAGATAAGATAAGAACAACTTTATTAATCCCGAAGGAAATTGTTGATGCTATGTTGCTGCTTTCTCAGTCTGAATGCTCACAATTTGCTTGCCCTGTTTCCATATTCAGAATATTTTTGGTTGGTAAATATTAAATTTCCCACAATGTTATCTGATAATAAGCGGTTAAGTTGTCTACAAGTTGTAATTAAGGCTTGACTCCACCAGGGCCGCTCTTTGTCACTGATTCTGTTCTTTTATAGAAAGAATATCTCGGTGCAACCAGAGTTTTAAGGGAATCCCGTTCGGCGGCCTCAGGATTGGGTCTCTGCTGTTTGCGGATGATGCGGTTCTGTTGATTTCTTCGGTCTGTGATATCGAGCTCTTGCTGGGGATCAACCCCTTAAACATCTCAGGGCCTTGTTCACGAGTGAGGGAGGACTGGAACACAAGTTCGACAGGCGGATCGGTGCTCCGTCAGAAGCGATGTGGACTCTGCACCGGTCTGTCTTGGTGGAGAAGGTGCCGATTAACCGGTCATTTTACATTCCTACCTTCACCTATGGTCATGAGCTGTGGGCCGTGACCGAAAGAACAAGGTCGCGGAGCCAAGTGGCCGAAATGAGTTTTCTCTGCTCCGGCATCTGGTTAGGATGCCACCTGGACAAGTCCCTGGTGAGGTGTTTCAGGTATGTCCCACCGGAAGGAGGCTCCAGAGAAAAGCCAGGACAAGCTGGAGGGACGATGTCCAGGCTGGCCTGAGAGCGCCCTAGGATACCCCCGGAAGGGCTGGACCAACTGGCTGGGAAGAGGGAAGACTGGGCCTCTCTGCCTTAGCTGCTGTCACCCAATCCTAGATGAGTGGTAGAAGATGGATGGATGGATGGATGGATGGATGGATGGATGGATGGATGGATGGATGGATGGATGGATGGATGGATGGATGGATGGATGGATGGCCCTGGCAAGAGTAACACAAAACTTCTCAATTCATGCATTTTATCATGTTTTGCCAGCAAACTGGCAATATGTTGCCTAATATGTAGTTTAACCCTTGTGTTGTCTTGCGGGTCAAAAGTGACCCACTCCCATGTTTAGCCGTAGAAAAAACACCTTAAGCTATATTTTCCAACTTGAAATTTTATGACTTTTCCTAAAGAGACCCCATAATTAGAAAAAGTGATACTTCTTTTTTGTTTATGTTTCCATGTGGGCTGTACAGCACTAGGGTACAAAGATTGTCTTATGGGTCATTTTTGACCTGTAGGACAAAGGGAGTAAACACAATGTTAAGATCGCACGAGGGTTAAGTATCTGTCTCTTTGTATTGTGGCTTCTTTCATGCTATGAACAATCAGCGTAAACACCTCTCAATGTATTCCGGAAGAGCCGCGTTTTGTTTTCATCGCTGACAAACAACGGACGGCTTACATTTCCACTCGGTGAGGCAGAGCTGCTGAGCCATTTAGAATGTGTGCATACACTTACTGGTGACAGCTTTTTTGTTGTGTCATACTTTCTCCAGCAAATCTCCCTCATCATTGCAACACAATTTTTTACAAAACTGATTCAGATTAAGTCCATGGCGTCCATAAAAGTCACCCGCTTTATCACCATTCATCCATTAGTGCAACAAATTCTTGGGAAAAATAAAGAATTATACTTTTGTGTGAATACAGTAGATTCATGATGTATATAATAAAACTGCATATATAAATATTTTTGCAAGTGATGACTACTCAGACCTCATTAGGATAGAGATAGAAGATTAATAGTATTCCGCGTTTACATTTTCTCCTCTATCATTTTCTCTGTATTGATTTAAATTATTCATTGTGACCAGTGGCTGTTCGTAGATCCATTTTGCCAGCTGATTTGTCGCTTGGTATATTGCGTGTTTTCACATCATAATATTGATTTGAATTGAGGATTTGCATCATGTCATCTTTAGAGATACAGCATTAGACGTAAGCATGTGTGAGCGTGGGTGGCCAACACACAAGAATGAATCCGTCTAGCCATGCTTTGGGGATATGTCTGTGTGAGCGCTAGGAATGTGCGAGAAAAAACGAAATAGGGCAGGAGTGTTTGTGTCTACAAAAAAAAAACAGTATGCAAAAAATGCAAGCGAGGGCTCTGTGTGCATGTGTGTGCCTGTGTGTGTGTGTACCTATAATTCCATGTCATCATGACAGATTGTATATAGAAATTCTACATGATGATAGATGATTGATTGTGTGATGCAAATATTGTCTATTGCTACGCAAGAAAGTCATTGTCATTTCATGATGGGCGACTCTTAAACATGCTGTCAATCTTGATGGGTCTTGCTTTCTCTCTCTGCAAGGCTTGGGTTGCTGTCTGCAGAGAATGCTGGTTACCCTTGACAACAGTTGCTAGGATACCATTCTGAAGTGACTTCATGGAATCAGGCATGCTCACAGTATGGCTTAAGATGAATAAAAACAAGTTATGCCTCATTTTCATTCAAATGTGCATTTGGCTAAATTAAATATTGAATAATATTGATTTCCTTACGTCATAAAGTGTTTGGCTGTAAAAGAAAATGTTAATGTGAAAGCAGTTCAATCCTTTTGGAGCTGCTTTTGGATATTTATGGTAGACACATAAATGCAACCATTAATCTCACTGTAACAAACTGTTTTTAATCGGTGGGACTCCAGCGGTATTTTCTCAGATGATGATAGTAATGGAAATTACACAGAAAAATATTCTCTGTCCCGTCTCTGACACTATTTGTTTTTGCTTCCTGACTCGTTCAGTCTCTTCTGCCCTTCGTCTGCAGCACCCTACTTGCATTACCTTCTCCCATCCATCTCTTTCCTTTTCTAATTCTCTGTCTCTCTGCACAAGTAAGATAAGCACCCCACACACACACACACACACACACACACACACACACACACACACACACCCCACCCCAGCTCCCGAGCTGCAGTGACAGAAAAGGGGATTTCCCTCTCATTTAAAATATCAAGCCTGCTGCCAATGACTGCTGTTAGACATAACCGATATTCTGTATATATATTTGGGCGAGATGTCTCAATGTGTTTGTTTTTGTTGTATCTGCTTGCAATATCATGAACTTTAGAGTGTATGAAAGACATATATCCCACAGAAAAAAAATTCCTCCAGCTCTCGACAACATGACAGAGACCCTGAGCTCTGAATGAATTCGTTTCACATTCTTTCACATTCTGCTTCACTATATTGCGGTAAATCCTATATTTTTCCATGAGTGTGACATCAAACGGTAGCAACCAGTTGTGTCAAAATCTTTGTGCAATCTGGTGTCGGCTTAAACTTTGTTACAAAATAAATATACATGAGTTTTTATACCACTGGGTTTATCCCCGGTAATTCCTGGATAAACCCTTCCCTGTAAAGGAGTTCATCGCTCATCTCCACCAGGAGTAAGGATTTTAAATATTTAATGTGTATGAGTATTTAAACAGTAATTGACACTCTCTTGGGTTTACTACCTTAATCCTTCTAATGTACACCAATGGGTCTGTGATTAATTTGTAGAGTTAGTAGCCTTGACTTCCTTTGTGCTGTGTATGATTTCAATCAGACACTGAGACAGTCCTGCAGAAGTTTGGTATTGAATTTGGGATGCTGCAGAACGGGGAAAAAAATATTTTCCTTTTTATAACAGGAATATGGATGCCACTTGAATCTGCAACCTGCAACATTTCAGATTATCTGCTTTCCATTTATACCATCAAGAGTAATGATTGTTAACAGGCACATTTTGTCTCTTAAGTGTCAAAAGTTGATAGTATTGGTCTTTTTAATGAAATCCCAGTCCACCACATGAGAGTCAGCTGCCGTTGTTTCTCTAGTGCAATTGATTTAGTTGTAACATTGTGCACTTTATAAATGACGAGTCCCTTTATTTCCACTTCCTCTCATTTTCATTCAATTTCTTTTTATTTGGGCTATTAAATTCAATTATACATATCAGGCTAATGTATGGCCATGATGCCAGATGAGTCAGCGGATAAAAAAATAAAAAAATCATATGAGAGCATCTTTAAGTGAACAATACAAAACTTCCGATGCTACTTCTTTTACTGCGGCATGTGGAACTTTATTATAACCGCAATAATTCCTTTGTTTCCCTGAAAAATCACAATCCATTTATAAGCAGCAAATTACCTTGGAACTGTACACTGAAGTCCTTCATTTTTCGATTATTAATTACAGTAGCTTAAAAACAAGCCTTGTTCTTGTGTATGTGTGTCAATTCATGTGTGTGTGTGTGTGTGGTGGGGGGCTGGGGGATCACAAGGGATTCATTTAAAGGTTCAGCAACAGTCGGGCTAATACAAGCAAAAGTGACGCAGAGAAGAGGAGGAAATAGAAAATGGGGTTCGGGATAAAAAGAAAATTTATGGTCAATGTGCAGCAAATGGCACAAAAGAATATTACATAATTGGAATTGTTTCACTCAATATGTACCTTCAGCCACTTCTCTCCTCGTCCCTACTCTACACCCATGTTCAGGTTTAATGGCAAAGGGGAAGGGATTAGGTTTGTGTGTGTGTGTGTGTGTCTGTGTCTGTGTGTGTGTGTGTGTCTTAATGTGAATTTTGCTGACAGGTGACCATTTCCTGTCAGGAGTAATGGTTGATGGGGTATCTGCTGGTCTGTATGTCACATAGGTTTGCAGGATACATGCAAATTCAGCCAGGACAAAAAGCATGCATATCAGTTTACCCTCAAACGTATATCGTTGATAGCAAAAAAAAATTATTTGAAAATGTTCCCTCAAAGCAATTAAAGGTAATCTAAATCGTAATATTAATTCATCTCTGGTATTAAGTTGGGAGCTGTGGCAGAAAAACGAGGCACCGGATTGAGGAAAATGGGAAAATCCTCAGACTGAGAAGTGAAGATGCTCTGGGCTCGTTTATAAACCTGCATTTAGAGGAGCGTTATGGATCTATTTTTGTCCAGGGGCCAGAGGTCATCAAAATAATGAGATTTGAGCTTTTCCTCCTCTTTCCAATTGAGACCTCATCAGAAAAATGTGAGAGAATTAAGAATTGACAGATTGCGTGCTGCTATAATCTATCTCCGAATCTTTGATCTGAATTGCGATCCAGGAAAAGAAGGAACATTTCTGATGAGAGGGGAACTAATAGGGCAATCTGCTCCTCAACTTATTTATTTATTCATTTATGGAATTATATTTTTGTTTGTTTTATCTCAAATTACCCTTTTATTGGAACTTTGTTTCAAATAAATGAGGTTACTTCATTATACATATGAATCAAGTCTGACGGTCAGGTTATGTCTATCTGGGCCTTCTCATATTTTTAATCATACTGTGAGCATGATATGAAAATTGAAAAGGAAATGGAAAATTGAATAAAAATCTGCCATGTAACCTTAAGTCAACAGCAAGCAAGTAAACTATGGTGATGCCGTTTCATAGTGTTTGTAGAGTAAATCTCAATGGGGTATTTAACCAGAAAATGCGGATCATAAAAGTTGACACCCTTCCTCAAAAAGATTAGCATATTAAAATTATAAATAGGCATATAAATTGCCCTGTTTGGAGTCACTCTGGGCTGTAGCGCTGCAGGAAACCAGTCTGAGTCTACAGCGTGTCAAAGAATAGCGCTGCAACTGACATCTTATCTGCAAACAAGTCTTCATTTCAGGTGTAGTCCCAGCTAAAATGATGTTGCTGTATTTCCAGCTTGATAGTTTGGCTTTACATAATGCAACTTAACTATATTTTATAGTCGAATTATATGTTTCCGATAATGTCGAGTCAAAAGTTCTTCCTCGATCAGATTCCATATCTTCATTTTGTAGATCTGCATAACAGCCGAAAGGAAAAAAAAGAAGAAGAATGCAAAGTGTTCAACTGAAAAATTGTTTAATTCAAACATGTGTGTATGTGTGGACACAGCAAAGTGAAGGGACAAATAAAATGACTGATCATCACTGATGATGTCCATTGTGGCTTATTACCTTGGTAATTGTAATGCTTGTGGATCGTGTTTTCTCATATCTGTGTCAACAGAGAAGTACTTGGCCGTAAATAACTGAGAAAGAAAAAGGAGAATATCATAAAAACGAATTGTGGTGTCCTGCGATTCAGGTTCAAGTCGTTTAAACAGGACCCGGGGTCTCTTTTTTTGTAAAACAGTTGAATCCAGCTTAATGTCAAAGCAGTGGGGGTAGGTTTAATGCATTTGTTTACACACACACACACACACACACACACACACATACATATATATATATATATATATACTTGTCTGCCTGCCTATATCTTGTAATGGTCCGACCATTTCTCCGTGCTCCCGTCCTAAATCATAATGTTACCATGGTAACAACAATATCTGGTCAGGAGGTAATGATTTGTCCATGATTTTGTCCATTTTAAAGGAAAGACGTTATCACCAATACATAGGATACAGAGAATAGGGTTAGATGGAAAAGGTCGATTCGCTGTGGCGACTCCTGAAGAGAAAAGACGAAAGGAAAAAACAACATTATGACCCATAAGCAGACATACACACACCTTGCATACACACATGTTTAATGCATGAAGATGCATATTCAATGCTACTTATATTAATGAACCAAATCAAACGATCAAATATTCATCAACTTTGAAAATAGCCCTTAATATGGTTTGTCACCTATCATTTGCTCTATGCAGTCATATCCAGCTAGGTAAGGATGTAAACTGTGTGTAGATGAAACGCAGTTTGTGTTTGTGTGTTCGAGGGAGTGACTCATGCTCTTGTCTATTAAGAGAATAGAGGCTGCTCAGGTTGCTAGGCGATTAAGGGCTACTATTGTCTGAAGGGACAATGGCCCCTGAGAGTGCCCTCTCTTATAATTCTCTGTCTCTTTCTTGTTCGTTCTCCATTTATTGCACTAAATCAAACACACACGCAAATATACACCCTGACACCCAATTAAGGTGGGATTTAGTACTCGACAGGTAACAGGAAAGTTGGAATGGGAAAATGATGCGTGTATAGGTTTCGAGGGGGGGGTTGGGTAAGCATAGGAAAGCAGTACTATGAAAAAAGAAACCTGCAATCATTTGCCACATTGAAGGGAACAAATGTAGCTTGAGGCAATGAGGGAGAGTGTGAGAGAGAGAATGAGAACGGCACAGTGAGGGGGAGAACAAGAATCAGAGAGAGAGAGAGAGAGAGAGAGAGAGAGAGAGAGAGAGAGAGAGAGAGAGAGAGACCTCGTTTGGACATCGCACTCGTGCTCGGCAAGATCATATACCAAATGACAGGTCCACGGGAGGAGAAACACTAGGAGTCTGGCACTGCCCCCTCTCCCCTTTCCCAACTGCACACACACACACACACACACACACACACACACACACACACACACACACGCTGTCTGTGTGTGTGTGTGCCTGTCACTGCACTGGGCTCTCTGTGTGGGTAGGGAGCACCGTTGTAGAGATGTTCGCTCTTAGGATGAGACAGCATTTCTAACAGGATCTATTTGTGGACTGGGATAATTCACAGCTGAGGGACCCGAGCCCACCGGAAACAACTAAATCAGTCATGGAGGGACTGCTGTCTCCAATGAGGACACGGGTAGGTTGCCAAGGGAAACACTCAATGTAAATGACAATTTTCTCTACAGGAATCCATCATCAACAATGGCATATGTCAGTTAAGATGCGTAGGTGGCGACTGGACTTGAATCTTGACTTGAATGGCTATGAATCAGTTTGGTTGCCGTGGTGACGCTGTGAAGCGGAAGTTTCCAACTGAACCAGTAATATACAGGCAATATACAGTCTTTATATATATCTTATTAAAATATGTACGCATTGCAGACACATACAGCACTCCTTATCTATAATGTACTGTTTTTGCTTCATGCATGGATTTAAATGCAGGACCCATTGGCAAGTGCTGGCTTTAAAAGAATGACTCAGTGTTTCAAAGTGGTGTCTATATCCCTTCAGTACAAAATACTGAAAGAAGCAACAGAGAAAAGTACAATGAAGGAACTAGCTGCACCGTGCACGGTGAATTGGATGTCTGAAAGAATCGATTCACTATTGTTCTTATAATGCATGGCCTTTTGGTAGAGATATCCAAAGTTTATTTAGGTAATTTTCTCAAGTTGATTGTGGTCAGATCTACATTATCTGCCTGTAAATGAGTAAAAAGGGCTTGTGAAAAAGAAAAAAAAAAGTTGTGTGTGTGTGAATGCGTGTTTGTGTCAGAACACACTATGTTGTTTGTCTGTAGCCATGTGCCTGCATGTGATACCCGGCTCAACTATGTGAACATAAATGGACTCTGAGAGGCAACTCCCTCCTGATTGAGATTTGAAATGAAATCCTGTTTATTCCAGCCAAGATTTCATGAGTGTGTGAGTGTGATTTTTTTTTTTTTTTTAGCGAGAAGCAGCTATCTCGCTGCAAAACTCAGACAGTGATTTGTTTTTATGAATATTTATGAAGTCATGATTGTGTTTTTTGGAGAGAGAAGAAGAGCGATTCTTTTACTTACGGTTCAAAACCGTCATCCTGACACACTCAAATAATGAAACCGAAAATAAAACTGTGATTTTAACGTTTGCATACTTACGTTAGGTTATTCATTTTTTCTACCTTCCCTGGAGTGGATGATCTTGCAATCTGTCTCTTCGACATATTCCCATTTCCATTACCCTCTTAATCTATCACCACTGTAACAGACTGACACTGTCAGAATCAATTCTAACAAGATTTTACTGCTTGTACATGTGACAGTTTTCCTGCACATTTACAGACTGCGCCATTTCTCCACAGTCAAACGTGTTCAAACAATGCAAGAAAACCAATGATGTGTTGTCACACTGAACACACCTGCCTGCCTGCTTTGCTTTCTTCACCTTTAACCTTGCCCTCCTTCTTGTCTTCTTTTGTCTTTTGCCTGTATGCACCACACGCTCTATTTTACTCTCACTTTTACTTTTGACCACCTGTCTGTCCGTCTGCCCCTCACTGGGTTTTTGGCACCTCATATGAGTTCTGCAAGCAGCCTTTGCAGCCGTGATTCAATCCAAAAAAGGAGTTTTCACAGGCTGTTTGGAGATAGACTTGGCACTAAAGATATGGCATACAATCAAACCTGCCATATCTGTGCTGTCTGACACCCCAAACAGAGTTACCCAACAGCTGTGCTAATCATTTTCTGTGACTGGAAGGCTTTTCCATTTATCTTCATCAGACATATTGAGCCTCAGATCCCGAAAAGTTAAACTGTGTATTTCAGATACTTCATTACATTCATGCGGATGAATCACAGTATCTTGACCCGGCGCGTTTAACACTCTCACTTGAATGTGGTTTTTCACACTCAGAGGTAAAAAGAGTTCAGTGAAGGGTAGAGGAAAGCCCCGTCAGATAAAACATTGATGTTCTCACCGTGCAAGTGTAACATGGAGGAGGATATTCTGAAGTGTGAGAATATTAAATTAAAGAATCAACAACAGTATGTCATCGCTCAGCATTTCCCCCCTATTAAAATTAGCGTTGTTTTCAAGGTGTGATGTATTTAGTGTATAAGATCAAACACCTGTAATTATGACGTGAAAAGACATATTGGATTTTTTTTTTTTCTCTTTCTCTATAGCAGTCTTGTGACGGGCATTTGCAAAATAAAGCGGTACTGACCTATCAAAGCAGTACCATTCTGTTATTCTCTGAAGTTGTACTGAGATTACTGTGTGGAGAATTCTGGAAGAAGTACGCAAATCCCACCTCTATTTTTATCATTGTACGCTGTATCTTTTCGTCTTTTCTCGTACTTTTTTTAAGATGACCTCAATGAGCAGTTGGTCTGGAGAATGAAATAAAATGGGCATAAGTGCACTTTGTATCTACAGTTATATTCAGATGAATACATGTCAACAAAGCACTGGAAAACATATACAAGAAAATCGGAGAAAACTTGCCAACGTGTTCTTATGCGTACATAAATGATGCTTCCAAAAAATCCTCAATAAAATTTTTACAATTTTACAAAAGGTAGTGATGTTATAATTTTAAATGATTTTTCTTCAGATTTGATCAGCTCATGTTCCCGTTTTGTATCACTAGTTGCTTGTAATGTATGAATATAGGCCAGTAGAGCAAGGAGCCCCAGTTTCACAGAAATCTCCCTTTTGAGATAGCATCTTCAAGTAAATTTAATTCTTTGTGTGTGTGTGTGTGTGTGTGTGTGTGTGTGTGTGTGTTTGTGTGTGTGTGTGTGTGTGTGTGTGTTTGTGTGTGTGTGTTAGTGCATCTGTGTATGTGTTGTATCAGTTGTTGTAGTAATAGCTCTTAGTTCCTCCTGTGTGATACTGGATCAATATGGAGCAGTAATCAAGAAATGAACCCAGCCAATTCCCTATCAGTCTAATCAGAGAGAATTCTTTGCTCTTCTTCTCTGATTTTCCACCATTATCCAACATTATCCAATTATTTATACACCTACTTGCTCTCACTTTCAGGACAGTGCATTTCTCCTCTTATGCTTATGGCATTGTCTTTGCGTGTGTGTGTGTATATGTGTGTATGTGTGTGTGTTAATGCATGAGCAAGGTTGCAAGCATGCATGCATGCATTCTTGTTGGCGTGCCTCAAGCTACCCATGACAGACAGAACCATTACAGAATTGGCTACAGGCTTGGGCTTACAAGGATACTCACATACCAATATGCATACATTTTTTATCCCTTAGGGGAGTGTTTTCCAATCACTGTGCTGCGGTGCATTAACGTGCTGTGAGCGATCATCAGGTGTGCTGTGGAAAAATGCCCACTTTCTCCTGATTGCTCCAAAAATTATTTATTCAAGGCAAATAATGTGTCTTTGTACGTCTTTCTATGTGTTAACAACACATAGAAAACAATTAAATGCTCTTCCAGTAGATGGCAACATGTGGTGAATTAACCTGTGTATAAGAGTAAGAATAAGAAAAAGAATAAGAACAACTTTATTTATCCCAAAGGAAATTGTTGTGTCAGTGTTTCAAATAAAACAAAATAATAATAAATAGGAAATTGTATTGACGGTAAAAAAAAAAAAAAGAAAAAGGGGGGGGGAATAAGAAATACAAATAAAACTATAAAGTGTCAAAGTCAAGGCTATAAAGTGTTTTAAGGTCTTAGTGACTGAGATGCGATGGATAAATATTTTAAAAGAAATGGTCTTTTTCTGGGGAACCAACCTAGCCATCTCCGTTGTGCTTGGTGTGCGGGGAAAGTGAGATGATGCTTAGTTGCTTTCAAGTGATGCGTGGTGTGCAAGACTGGCCTATCTAGCAGATATATCTCAATATTTGAATGACCTGAACGCAAGGGCGAGAGAAAAACCTGCTCACAAGTACAGATAAACTATTTGGATTGCGTTTGAAGTTGAAGCTCTGGCGGCAACATGGAAAGTGCCAATCTTGAAATGTCAGGGTTGTAATTGTGCTGCTCTGCGTGAGAGAATAGATAAACATCTGCAGACTCTGGGGCAGAAGCTGTCATGTTATTTCCTTTCACTTTCCACTGATTGCCTTGACTGGGTTAAGAAACCATACAGTTCAACTGCAGTTGGAAAAGATATGACTTTGCATTAGCAGAAGGAAAAAATTGAACTGACACAAAATCCTGGCCTAAAGCTGAGCTTTGCTGATCTACCTTTGGACAGTTTCTGGCTGACTGTTGCTAAGGAGTTCCCCATTCTGGCAAATAGAGCTATTTCAGCTCTGCTCCCTTTCTCCACAATATACCTTCGTGAGCTGGGCTTTTCAAGCGTGACAATAATAAAGGCTAAAAAAAAGAGAGAGAGAGACTTAGAACCGTTGAAGGAAATCTTCGTGCATGTCTCTCCTCTGTTCCTGCAAGACTATCAGCTTTGTGTTCAACCAAACAGGGACAGATTTCACACTGAGTAAATGGATTGAGGCTACAGTTGCTTTCTATTTCATTTCAAATGTTATCGCCATATCTATTTGGTGGTGTGCCGTGTGATTTTTCGAATGTAAAATATGTGTTGTGGCTCTAAAAAGGTTGAGAAACACTGTCTTAAGGAATAACCTCTTTAACAGCACGCAGACTCTCGTCACTGATTTTGCTGAACTCGTGTTTTACATTGGAGGGTCTTCGCAAGCAACCCATCAAAATACTCCACTTTGACATCTGTCCTGCTCCATTTTTATTTCCCCGCCAAATTGGTATGTCTTCTATCCTCTTCCTTCCTCTCCCATTACATTCTCCATCCATCCATCCATCCATCCATCCATCCATCCATCCATCCATCCATCCATCCATCTACTTGGGTCAATAGCAAGTTGAAGATGACTTGCAGTGGAGGATGTTACAGCTAGTTATAAGATAAGATAAGATAAGATAAGATAAGATAAGATAAGATAAGATAAGATAAGATAAGATAAGATAAGATAAGATAAGATAAGATAAGATAGTGAAAGTTATAAGCGTCAATAAATATAAATATAAATATAAATATAAATATAAATATAAATATAAATATAAATATAAATATAAATATAAATATAAATTCAAAGACAATTGGAAAACAATTTGAAAAATTGCAAAAAAAGAAAAATCTACAAATAAATAGATAGCAGATAGAACAACAACCACAACATCAAGGATAAGAAAGGACAACAGAATGGGGGGGGGGTGAAAATGGGGTGAGATGAACCGTTTAAATCAAAAAATCATACTGGATTGTCAAATCAGTGCTGGACAAATAACTTTAAGGCATGACTGTGTGTACAGTAAGTCATGCGTTTTTAGCAAAAAGGATACATAGAAATGTTGCTTCAAGAGATCTGACTGATGCCATGCAGAGAACTTGATCCTCCCACAGATCCCATTTTGAAGCGTTTCCTCTCTGCTCCACATCTCCATGCTCTCCGTTTGAAGATGTGGTGCTGCATGTTGGAGCACCATCTCTGCGAGTGAGCCCTGCTGTGTCAAGCATGTAAAATGCGCTTGTGTCCCCTTGAAGAGGTCCAATGATGAGATCAATCAGAATGCAATTGAGCAACCAAAGAAACGACCCAGTGATGCACTTCATTTTATGTGTTGTCATGGAAACACCGGGTGCAGATTTTCTACTTCATTGCTGCCATTAATTTAAGGGCATTTTCAAATTATCTCAAGGAAAGAGGATCCCAAGTAACACCCGTCAAGTGTAAAATACATGTAATGAACAACACACGCATCAGCATCATAATGAAATTGCATGAATTTAAATTTGGCAAATGTTTGTGTGTTGGTTTGAAAAAAAAACACAATGAAATCACACTATCATAGACATTCTTTGTATCTGTGTGACTGTATGAAAAATACTCTGGAGACATATCCAAGTCCTATACCAGAATTGTAAATATTGTATGTGCAACCCCCCCCCCCCCCCACACACACACACACACACACACCACAGATGAATGAGGATGAGTAGTGTCAGCCCTGTTGTAAAAGGTGACCGCAGCATTGAACAAGCATCATATCATCATACATTATATTTACAGAGGATCTCAAACCACAAATTTACAGGCATCCCAATTAGTGGCTCCCTGATGCCCAGTAATGCCCGGAATCTGGATCAAGTGAGCAAGAGCGTGCGCGCGAGACATTAATGCCTGCATCGCGCATCTAATATGCATCTTATGCATCCTAATTGGGTTACTCAGCAAAATAAGCCAATAAGCTTTCAGTGTGGGCGGGGTTTCATTATTTTCTCAGGGACCAAAGCTGCATGACATCTCCCTGGAATATGTTTTTGCAAGTTGGGATGTCTGAATTTACACTCATATAAATTCTAACCTGCAGAAATTCTTGAGATTCTTCTTTTGTCTGTCACATTCTCACACATGAACATTTTCTATGCCTGATACACCTTATGTCACCAAAATAGGCAATAAGGTTTTGCCATGAATCTGGTTTCAGTCCATTGAGTATAATTTTAGTAGAAAGCCATTTATAACTACAGCACTGTCTCCGAAAATTAGAATATTATGATAAAGTTCTTCAGTACTGCAATTACAAAAACAAAAATGTCATACAGTCTGGATTCATTACAAATCAACTGAAATATTGCAAGCCTTTTATTATTCTAATATTGCTGGTTATGGCTTACATCTTGAGAAAACTCAAAAATCCTATCTCAAAATATTAGAATATCATGAAAAAGTTTTTTTTTTTTTTTTAAATTGCATTACAGAAGATAAAGAACTTTATCACAATATTCTAATATTCTAAAATTAACTGTATTACACTGACACTGCAAACTTTTGGTGCATCAGTGGAGACACATGGTATTTTTATAAACTGACAAAAAGTTGCAACAAGGTAAAGAAATTATTAACAAATAATTAAAAAACGAAAAAATAGAAGACACAAAAACTGAAGAAAGCTTGCAACATTGCCACCTTTCCGACCTCTCTGTATTACAACGCTTACTCCTTCAAATATTCAAGGATTCAAAGTCTTTATTGTTATATGCACAGTAAGGATATGTTTAGACCTGTACAATGAAAGTCTAACCTTGCTTTCCACGGTGAGTGCAGATGTAACAAGGTCTTGGTTACATAAAAGAGACCAAAGGAACTTAGAATGGATATAGTATGAATAAATATGTAACAGCTGTATGAAGTAATGCAGCAACATTGTAAATACCGGTGTGTTTTATTGAACTCTGCCACCTCATTGCTGCCATTATGATGTATATCCATCCTATAAGGAATACTTATATCCACATAACTGTGACACTGAACCTCCATGTTCTCATTACTGCTTGTTAATTAAACATGACATGCATTAGTATCACACCTCAGGCCTCAGTGTGTATGTCTGTGCAGATATATGTGCGTTTCTCATTCTGAGCAGATGCACACATCTGCCTTTGCCGGTAAGACAATTAAATAATGTCTAGAGGTGTTCGGTGTCTGTATTTTTTCTAACTCACCAGATTTGAAATATTCATATTGTGCCTTCATGAAACACCGATAATGTAGAGTTTTTGCTTGAAGAGGCCCCTTTTCTTGATTTTTCAGCTTTTATTCTATTTTAAGCAAAGCCAGACATAGACCTATAAAATATTCGAATTTTTTGTTATTCAGGATGACATTTGATGTGACCCATGGATACTGAACAAAATGTGTACCAAATGACATTGCTTTGTCTGTCTCAGTGAGCTTTTTTCTTTTTCTTTTTTTTCTTTTCTTTGTTTTTTTTAAAAAAAAAACACTGTTTTTCACATTCTAACCACCAGAGGACACTCAATATTTATATGGCCTGGCTTAAGGCAATCAAAAATCCCCAAACCTGAACACTAGAATAACTAGCTGTTTTCCTTTTTCCTTCTAACACAAATACATTTTTTTTAAAAATGCATCACATCATTAATAAACAAGAAACGAATAAAGTCATTGGTAAAAATCCACAGCTGTTACTTGCATCTTTTTTGCAAATTGTGAGCCCTAATGAGGAGTTTTTCCATTCTGTTGTGTTAGTCAGTGTCGGTGCTGTTTGGCTAGAAATGAACACAGAGCTTTAATGGGCCTCATTTACAGTTCTATTAATTCATAATCACGGTTTTCCCAAATAGCGTTCAGGGTGGGTATAATAGAGACCGGATGAGGAAGCAGGAGTGTGTGCATGTGCATGTGTGTGTGTGTGTAATTAATGACCTTATCCTGCTCCTCTTACTGTCCACGACAGACATCGACTGAACAAGAGACCGAAAGCAGTGACAGGATGTGAAACTAAGAGAGAGAAACTGACTAAATCAAGGGAAGGGGACTCGTGATGGACAAAGGGATTATAAGAAGAAAGCATATGTTACCGGGTGTGCTTGATCAATAATTATGAGGTTCGTCAGTGTCTGTCCCATTACCCCAGCTGTCTATTGAAGGAGCAATTACAAAGGATTTACCCTGCATGTCAGACCCCCCCGGACCCTTCCTTCTCTTCTGCTCATTTCCAATTCCCTTCTCTCTGGAACTCAAGCCATCATTTGTTCCCATGGCAATAATGTGAATCTGAATTAGTGGTAAATATCAAGGGACATGACCTTGACTGGAATTGGAACCTGGGACTGATCAAGCCCAGCCTGTCGTACCAGACACTTTTTTTGAGACAGCAGTGGCGGTGATGCAGTTTAACAAGGATAGAAAAGTGGCATGACTGATCTGTTGGGGGGACCTCCCTAAAAGGGGGGGACAATAAGTGCGTATCGCGCCCATCAGTCCTAATCGGACAGTTAGGGAGAGATAGATGTTCTGCTGCAAAAACTTTGGGATTAGATCAGGGGTGGGCAATTATTTTGGCTGGCGGGCCACATTTCTTATTCATTTTTTATATGCGGGCCAACTAGGTATCATGTCAATTGAACCAAATGAAAATTTAAATATTTAAATTTTGGGGTATTTTATTTCAACTTTAAAATTATGAATGATCATATAAATGTACCGACATTATTTAGTATGGAATCATCCATAAAAAATTAAACGAAAGGAAAAAATAAGGAGTTTCTAAATTCAACATTGATTGAAAATACTTGTTAAGATATTAAAAGAAAATGGTTTGGCGGGACGGATAAAAAAGCAAAACGGGCCAAATGTGGCCCGCGGGCTGTAAAATGCCCAGGTCTGGGTTAGATGTAAGTGTAAATGTTGAAAATATAGCCAATCATTATGAATCTATATAAAACCACGATAATGTATTTATGGTATAAACCTACACGGCCATATTTCAACTCTGACAGGGACAAAAGGAATGGCTTTGTTTAATGTGAAATTTAATTCTTGGAATTTGGTCTTCACTTCTGTGAACCTTAGCGGCCGTTTCTCATGTTCCAAATCTACGAACACGGTCAGCTTGTGTCATTGGTCGGTGTTTAGCGTCAGCATGCTTGGCGGTGGAGCAGCTAGTGCACCTGTCAAAGGTGTGGGGCCCATCTGCACCGCAACAAGCAGCTTAGTCCCATGCCAACAGCAAGACGTGGAGCTGACAGTGTGTTTTAGGTTGAGCGTCCTCCTGGGAGAACACATGCATCTGTTTTGAGGCTCCTCAGATGAGTAGGTCATGTTGGCTCATTAGATGAGCGAGGAAATAGAAGTATGAAGTGTAGAATTCTTAGCACAGGTGCATCCTCCTGGTATTTTCACAATTGTTAGTACACATCCAGTATGACATAGATATATGATTCGTATGCCTTAGGGATCATAATGATTCATTGTCTGAAAAGAAATACAGTTGTGTAGTTCTATGAGTGGCTGAAAGGTTTATAAGTTCAGCTGCATCCTGCAGTCGACTAATGAGTCTGAGGCAAAGGTCTAAGGAATAAAATCCGTTAGGCAGGCCAGTGAACTATACAGGAAAGCTCAAATTTGTCTTTTGGTTTCTGGCTATAGCCTTGGATACGATAAAAGCCATGTTGCCATCTGACAATGCTGGATGGAATTGAATTGAATTTGACATCACGGAATCATTCTAAAGCGTTATGTGCAATGGTAAAATTAATATATCTATTTTATAATATATCTATTCTATCCATTTGTTAAAGCTCTTTTGCGACATCTCTACATCTGTATTCTCAGTTGGCAATGTATACAAATTGCATTGAGAAGAGAATACTAGCAGAAGCATTAATGGTTCTGTGATTGTTACACTTTTTATATATCATTTTATTTTAAAAGAAATACAGAAGCCCCTCAAATTTAGTAGAAACAAAAGTGGCAAAAAGATTAGTAATCTATTGCAACACACTGAGCCATCAGAGGCTCTCTTGTTTTCCCTTGGGAGTAGAATCATGTATAACCCATTTCCCCTCATGATCTGCTCTGTAAAGATTAAATATGTAGCTGTATCATCAAACATTTAACACCAACCGGGTTCCTAATTGAGCTCGGACTTATGGGGATGCCGAGCCACAAGCATGTTTTGATGCTTAGTTGATATGAATGTACTTATTACATGCAAAAGCAATTCTTAAAATTATGCAGAGTCCAATCTCCTGCTTTCCAGAGTGTTAATAGTTAAAATCAGTGTCGGAGAAACAATGTATTCTAACACTCTTAGCAACTGATGGAGTTAGTAGGCACATGAGCATCTCTATTTTTGTGCACGGGGTGGACTGGGATTCTCCTTGGCACTGGGTAAAGTGGGCTATATTTACTGGGGCAGAAAATGTAGGAGTACTCCATCCATTGCGTTCATACAACCAACATTTTAAATATCACATTCTGCCTGTTCAGTGACTTTTATACACACTCATGGTTAGTCTTGTATGTAGGACTGGAAAGGCAGGAGCAAACATACAGGCCACGATAGAAAGGCTGTTCACATTTGTCATGGCTTGTAAATGGATTTTGATTATCCAGCATATCAAATATGATGTAACTTTAGATAAGAAGAAAGACCTTTATTATCACATTCACTTACACAAGCAGCACAACATTACAGGTTATCAACCACCGCAGTTGAGCGTCTCGCTCGACATCATTTTTTCACACTGAGGAATCGAACCGGCCATGTTGTCACTATTGGGTTTGGTTCTTAGAACTTAGAATAACTGTTGAAATAATTCACCAAAGTTGTACAATTCAAAGCGACCTGGCTTAGATGCGCAGCAAGGAGGATGTACGATAGAAGCGTGCGTCTTCCTCACTACTGTTTGTGGGAATCACACACCAGCCTGCACCAGACACACAAAAAGCAGAAGCATGTATTATAATGTGGACTGACATATTTGGGTTGCAAAGAGTGAAACTGCAAATTTCAGAGGACTGACAGTGCACCAATAACTCTGTGTCAAAGGTCTCCAAAAGTGTGTAAATCTTAAAATACAATATCATTTTCTCAGAAGATGTTTAATATGATGTTATTGTGCTTTTTTTTTTGTTTCTTAAACAGACACTTGACAAATTTATAAGACCTCATGTTTTCTGACACATAATACCTACAGGTTCAGTCAGCAATAAACACTTTTGACACTTAGCCACACACAGGTAAGAGGCTTTATGAACATGTCTGGTGAAGATTGTGTGTGTGTGATCTGTGTGTGCGTGTGTGTGTGAACCACAAACTACTTGGAAGCTTGCCCAGGGTTTGATTAGCACATATCCCTAGTTCCCATGCCAGGTGAACGTCACAATCAGGTCAGACTGACGCGTAGCTCACAAGCTCACAACAAAATAGCAAGACTGTTTTGCTGACTTAGAAACCTCTTCATTATTTTTATGATGCTTAGTGGGCCATGCTGCAGCAGCCTAAATTCTGATATTTTAGATGCTCTCTGGATAAGTGGAACCGTAAATTTCCAAGATGAGCCTGGCGTTGAAGAAAGATGGGATAAGAGTCCGGTTTCAGACTGCTTCAGAGTTTTTCATTTGGAGGTACCTAAGATTTTTTGACACATAGAAAACCTAGGATTATGTATTTTAGCCTTTGAATTACATCAGTTCATTTGTGTTTTGCGTTTTTATTCTTCAGCTGATAATATTTAAATTACATTGCGAGAAATAGTAATTACGCGGTAACTACCATGCAATTATTGACAATTGTAATAGAAACCATATCATATACATATATATATATATATATATATATATATATATATATATATATAGCCTACATATAACATTAGCAAATATACTTGAAAAACATGCTGGTTGGGTAACTACACATTTTTAGCAGTGAGAAAATATATTTGAATGTATTTTCCTTGTCTCTGAAATATGTAATGCATTAATTTAGTAAAGAAACACAAAAATGTTTAATCTTCTATTTGATATTGACTGGGTAATTTTTTCATAGCTCCAGATTCCTCTTTGCCTTGATCAAATAAAACAAAGCTGCATATTGTGTGATTATTTAATATTAGGAAGAGGACAAGGATGTGATAGTGAAGTTAGTCATTTTGGAACATAGAGCAGAAGAGAGAAGGCATTTTTGTTTGGACATCTGCTAAATACTTCTGCTGTGCATTGTGCAATGCCTGATGACTGTGTCAACTGAGCTGGCCTTTCTCAGCGTATTTATTCCTAAAATAGTCCTCCCTAAACAATCCAGGCCTTTACTGTCCAAAATGGTGAAAAACTCAGTCAAATGAAGTGATATATGGAACCTGCATTAAAAAATGGACTTAAGAGACAAGAAAGCAACGGAATTTCTAAACAGTATTTTGACAGAGTCCACATCTGTTTTCTCGTACTATAAACATTGATCTGACTGCAATGTCAAATATTTATTTGAGTGGATATACAGTAGTTATGTTTCTACAATTCCAGTAATGTGCATCGTAGTATGCGCATAAATACACCAACGTTGTAGGCCAAGCAATTTATTTGTGTCTATCTATAATTAATAAATGTACTAGGAATTTAAACATCAGCTAATTCAGTGTGACTGACATTAAAAATGTAAAAGTTTCAATACAAAGTGCAAAAACAAAGTGTTCTACGAAGACCCTGAGATCCTTTTGTACACAGGATTTGGGTCTAATTGTTTTAGAGCATCATCACTCTCTAAAATGTTTTCAAGTGAGCAGAATGTGTGTATTGGACCTTTTTTAATTCCACAAGGATAATGAACATGTTGCTGCTATTTGGGTTACTCCTTTGAGACGCACTAAATGAACGAAAATGAACGTGCAAACCTGTTGTAGACCATCTCTAGGAATCATATTGTTCAATTATATTGAAAACTGCACACACCCAGTGCTTCAAATCTCTTAGAAGCAAAGTTTTGTCCATCTTAAATAGGATCAAGGACATATATAATGCTCGAGTAGCATACAAATGGGAATGAGAAAGATAATTCCTTGTAATTAATGCCAAGTTTTACTTCGGTATATATTAGGCAGCATTAGGAGCCACTTATGGAGAGCTGAAAAGATTCAATGGAGTAACAAAATGCTGATGTCCCTCATATCTGGTGGTGCGTATCATGATGTCTATGTGTTTGTGCAATGGATGCATGTTCCTGTGTGCAACAAATCCATGCTGGTTGATAGACTTCTTCACACTGGTTCTCCTGGCCGTGGCGTTGTTGAGAGAAATGATGAGGGGCTGATTCTTTGCAAAGGTCATTTGTTCGTTGCATCTCGAAGGCTGTGGAACAAAACAAGTCGTCGGTTAGAGAAGGGGCAACGTACAATATTTATTTCAAAAGAGCAGAAGTGAATGGAACAGAAAAGCAAATTAAACCGGTCAAGATATATCAAAAATGTTGGTCAGTCTTTTCTTGTGAAAGTTGTCATAGATTTTGAAAAATCAGAAGCGCTAAACTATTCATATTTCAAGGTGTGCAAATTAATTTAAAACATTTTTTTAGATTTTTTTCTTAATTGAAATGTTTTTTGTACTTCTTTTTTCACTCTAAGAATGCCCAAATTCTTTTATATTCATAGCTGAATCTGTATTTTGAACAGATAAACACTTGGTGTCTGTGTGTGTGTGTGTGTGTGTGTGTGTGTGTGTGTGTGTGTGTGTGTGTGTGTGTGTGTGTGTGTGTGATGATTCATCTTCATTAGAAAAATGTCAATTTAACTCTGGAAAGACATCAGCAAGACTTTACTATTGGTATTAGGATGAAAATCAGATTTTTGTTCATAAGGGAGCATTTAATATGATTCAAACAAAATGTCTACATGTGGAATATGAGCGTTTAGAAGATAGACATTTTTGGTTTGTTAAAGAACTTAATACCGCTCCATATCAATGTCATCTCTTTGCTTTACTCCAAATCAAACAGCTGGCACTGATATTACGACCCACATTCAACCAGATATCAACAACGAATCAATGCTGATTTCCAGCTGCCTGCTGGGAATGAACAGGATCGGATCTGTCGCATGTAAAATTTCGATCTGCACAGTTATTTTTGTCAATATGAATGCAGTTAGAATTGGCAGAGAAAATCCAGCTGAACAGCATATCGGCCAAGATCTAATTTATATCTGCAAGTTACTGCTGGCATCACAGAAAGCCCATCTATGATTTGTAAATCCAGTTTCCTAATGTGGTGAGCAACCATGTTTACATCCAAGAGATTTTTCCTATATTTGTTGTTTGCAAATGTGATCATTGCCTCCCTGCCTACAGCTCATTACCGCATAAAGTCATATCCTGTTTGCTGTTACAGCCGAGACGATCTCAACCGATCCGACACAGTCTCTGTTTCTTTTTAGCTTTAACCAGATCTTGCTATGGACTTAAGAACAACGGGGGGTACATTCCACCGGTGCTTGACATAAAAACAAAAACAAACTCTCTCCACGAAGCTTCCCACCAGCATTCCCCTGCAACGCTTCTTTTTGCCTGCTTTCCTTCCTTCCTTTCTTCCTTCCTTATTCGCTAACTCATTATCCCTTTGCTTCACCTCCCCCGATCGCTGTTCCTCCAAATCAACCTTCCACCCCACATATCTTGGCTCAATTCACCCCACCTTTCCTCCTAAATCTCCCCCTCAGTATCACATGAGAGTCCAGTTGGATCCAAAACATCTTATTGTTGTTTTTCCCCATGTTTTGATGGGACGCACAGTATCCAAGCAGCCGGATCCAGCCTTTAATGAGGTTTTCACAAAGGCCTATTGATGAGAGGCCAAGTGTGAGAGTGGACGACCCCAACTTAGAGCGCCCAAAACTAGGCATCGGCCACCCCAGGCTCTCCCTCACGACAAAGACGTCTACTGTGAACAGGGATCTAAAAGGGCACAAAGAAAAAAGAGGGGGGGAAAAAACCATAGGAATGTAACATCCTGTTCAAAACACGTAAGAAATGTGGGATTGAAGATGACTTGATGAATGACTAAAATTAGGAGCTTCTCTGAACACTTGTTCTCCTTTGTCACGTCTCTTTTTTGGCTCTTAGGAAGAGCAATGAGACCCATCCTCTGTCCTCCCTCTGCAAGGCGGTTGACCGTGTCATAATCTCAGTTTTGGACCATAACGCAGATCAGAAGAGTTCTGGTTTGTCACAAATCCTTGAGAACAGCCACGGGATCAACTCTGGTGTAATTCCTCTCTTGTCTTTGTTTTTTTTTTTTTTTTTTTACTTTGAGCGTTAATCAAAAATGTGGCGCTGCCTTCAGAGAAATGCATTTTTTTATCAGATGCAGAAGTGGCTGCTTGGAAGGTCAATGAAAGAATGCAAGAAAATGTAGAAAGAAACAAGGTAAATTTTAAAATGTCATGGCACATACAACAGGAATCTTTTTTGTCAATTGAGGCTCGTCTTCAAGGCAGTAATTCTTTAATTCAAGAACAGATATAAAAGAAAGTAGACAAAAGTGCTTTTTTTTTTTGTTTTGCTGAATGATGACTCTCTCCACACGACTGGAAGACATGGAGATCACCCTGGAGCACATGCTCATGGATGTCTTCGTAAGTTATTGTTCATTTTCTCTTTCGGATGTTTCTTCATGTATGTAGAGATAAATTTGGCCGAGGCACTTTTGTCTCGCTTCACCTTTATTTGCTCTCATTTTGGATGCTTCAGGTGATGTCCCTTGTGCATAATTATACGCAGAAACCAGAGGCCAGCATATGTTCATGTTTCTTCCAGATGCTCTCTCATTAATTAGTTCAAAAATACATTCTGATTAAATGTCAGAAACTAAGGTGGTTTAAGGGGTAAATGGGGTGACTCTAAATACAAGATGGAGAGCACAGGGCAAATTCAGAACTCATTTGGTCTTATGAATAACTCTTGTTGACTTCCTCATTTATCAATGCTGTAAGATTACAGCAAATTGTTGAATCGGTGACCTTTATATGTCGTTTGTGTTGTTCATATTGGATCACGAGCCTGCATGGAGAAAATCTTCTGACTATCTGACTTCAAACTTTGTGGGTCGTGTGTGGATTTCAATTGTTTACAATGGTAAACCTGTAAAGCTGTTAATATTGGGAAAATCAGTCAGATGCAGCATTTTTTCGTGTCTAACTTGTGTTGCACCTTTCATCAAAAACAGACTAAAATGTATCCTGAAAAATATAAAATTGCTCCTGCAACTGTGTTGGGTTTACTGCCCATACTGTATGTTTTTTAAGAATATTTTTGTATGTCTGTGTTGATAATGTTCGGGAGAACATATTCTTTTGATATTCAAATATCTGATTGTATGTGGAAAATCACTCCAGATTGTTTATATATGTGGCAACTAGTTTAGTTGTATTTGAATGTATATTTTGAAAGCTTGGTTCTTTTACTGATGTTACATGAAACCTCTTTTGGTTGCTTATTTGGTTGCTTATTTCCATATTTCCTGACTATAGTTTTGATAATTTTTGCATATATAGGTAACTTCTTGCCAGTCAATTCAATTATTTTAATTGACAATTAAATTTTTCACAAAAAAAAAAAAGATCAGATATATCGTCGATAATATAGAGATATATATTACTACAATGATGCACTATTCAGGGCCCTGTGGCATACAGAAGTCACTGTTTGAAAGAAAAAAAATAACTGTTCTGTGATGCATCTTACAAGCACAAACATTTACATAAACACGTAGACACTGGAAAAACATATACACATGCAAAAAACATAAATAGTCTACTAAGTCTGAAGAATACTCGATTTTATCATGTTGTTTGTGTGATGAGTTTGGTCGTTAGGCATTTGTTTCCCCTCAGTATTGTTGAAAAGAAGAGTAATCTGCCCTTCCGCCCATATACTATGATTCTAAGAGTGTGACAGCACAATTCCATAACTGAGGGGAGTCGATGTTGTTTGCTTATTTTGGAGATTTGGGGAATTGCAGACCCTGAATGGGTGATTTGTGACTTACAATGAAGATTAGTGTTTGTGGCTACAGCACTATTTTCTATTATTCGTGCTCTGCATGTGGGATGGTAAAGTGGGAGTCAGGAAAATGGTCCGTCCGCGCCATTTACCTCGGGGCCATAATTACACTGCTAATTTATTTATTTCTCTAATTGGTGGACGGTCTGAAAACGAGGTTACTTGGCTGCTATTTGTAGAGAAATGTCAAAACTGGCTCCACCCATTTCAATTTGATTGTTTACCATGCTTACATTTGGTTTTGAGTTCACACTATCAATACTAGAAACCACAAAAAAATGAATTTGAAATAGGGACCAGTTATTTCAATGTTATTTTCTGTGCACTGTCAAGTTTAAGCAGGGTCACTTCATGTTTTTTCCAGGAATAACGACCGATGGTAGAAATATTTCAGACATCAAATATATTTCACCACTTGAATAATACATTATATGAAGAATAAATGGATGGAGCATGTGCTCAGCTGATGTGAACAAACACTGCTATGTGCAGAAACAGACATCATTAAATGGCCATTAAGGATCTTAACAATAATGACAGTGATTATCTTCTCTCAAATTGCGATTAAGCTGGGAAGTACAATCTTTTGGCTTAAAGCAGTAACTAAGCGAGCAACCATGGAAATAGTTTTTCAGCTATTTTTCATCAGTACAGGTCATATGAATGATTCAGATATGCCAGAGGAAGGAACTTCCTTTACAACCTCATTCACTCGAATAAAATTGGGTCATTGTTCAGTTGCCGAGTTTGTTGTACTGTAGAGACCCCCGGTGAAAGTGCAATATATTTTAAATGTAATTCTTTGACATTCAATGTTAAAGCCAGATTTTAGTATGTTAATGCCAGTCAACTTCTATCACAAAGAAGCAGTTGACATTGCCACAAAAGTATGTTGAGGTTAAATTTAAATCACTGCAAGACCTAATAAAAACTACTGCATTTGTTCATTTTTAGCCAAAAACCAGTGATAAAGTGCAACTTTAGCTTGATTTCCATGACAGAATGTCTTTTCATGTCAACATATCAGTTCCTGTCGAAGCTATTGTGCATTGTATTGCTTGTCCACTGAGCTTTGTATTCTGTAAGAGCCACACAAACATGCTCTGACAAACATACACTCTCTCACACACACACACACACACACACACACAGAGAGAGAGAGAGAGAGAGAGAGAGAGAGAGAGAGAGAGAGAGAGAGATCTTTGTTGCCCAGTTGCTTCGGTGTCATTCATAAAGGCTGTGAGTCATGTCAGGAAATAAAGCATCATGATTAAAAATGCATTAATTTCATGTGTAGTTTAATTTGAATATCCCCTTTGTGTACCACACCAACTGCTCCCCGACACGTCTTTTTTTTTTTTTTTTTTCCTGTAGGCCCTGAAGGTAGAATTAAACCTCCTTTCTCTGGCTCCTCTTCCTCCCTTTTCGTTTTTTTTCTTCCAACCCCCCCTGTCTTTTCAGTCATATTTAACAGATGAGGACCTCAGCTGGACTGGGCTGTTTCCATCACAGCTGCTCTGCTCTTTTCAGCAGCATGTAGTTCTTATCTCTGGGAGACCAGGACTGTCACAAAAGGCCTGTGGTCTCTGAGAGACTTGAGGCTGGCAGGAGCACAAACACTGTGACGCAGCGATAGCGGGAGCTTAGTCTCTTTCCCCACTAAAATTATAGTACGCCATACTATTCCTGAACTACGCTGCTCTATATGTTTTTTTTTTCCAATAAAAGCTATCAACATGGTGTATTTTGTGTTGCGTTATGTAACACTTCTGTTTGCAGTATCATTATTAATTTTCCTTGTAAGCTTGTAATACAAGATATTGATCCCTATAGGGGAAATTCTTTTGTCACAGTAGTGCAACATTGACAGTATTAATAAATATGAGTATAAATATGAATAAGAGCGACGATTAAAGGATAGAGAGAGAAGAGACTGATCTTCCTTTTTTTATTTCGGGTTTTCTACCAGTGTATTCACTATCCCTCCTCTCTCTGGCTTCTCTGACCTTCCCTCTAAAACATCTAACATGTGCTGTCCCTCTGACGGACTCATTCCTGATCATATCCGTCCTCATCACTTCCAAAAAGAGACGCAACATTTTCATCTCTGCTTTCTCCAGCTCTGCTTCCTGTCTTTTCTTCAGCGTCACAGTCTCTAAACCAGGGGTGTCCAAACTACGGCCCGCGGGCCAAATTCGGCCCATGGTCTATTTTTAATTGGCTCGCAGCAAATTCTAAAAATATAATTGAATATGTCCCACACAATGAAACTTGCAGTTAAATCTCTTCATGCTGTATTATTATGTTGTACATTTTTTATGTTCTGTTTTGAATATTGAAGAGATTGATGTTGCTGTGAGCCATTTCATGTGACTCAGTCTGACGGTTTTCAGAGAAACTGAAATTTCACTGCAGATAACATTTACCCTTTTGGTAGTAAAATAAATAGAAAGCTGTGATGTATGCTGTTATTTTTACTTTAACCATATGCAATTAAAAATCATAGTTAACTAGCATTTTATTGATTTTGCTAATCTTGATACAATAGAAGTGACTTTATATACCTGACCACCAGTGAGTGGCCCAGTCCCTTTTATATTTTTCTATATGTGGCCCTCACTGGAAAAAGTTTAGCCACCTCTGCTCTAAACCATACAGCATCTTGTACACCTTTCCTTTTATTCTGGCTGATATTTCTCATAGCTGTATAACTGGTTATAGCATATTCTCTTCAATAGCATCTGGTAGCTGCTCATTTGGTTACACTATTTTTACTTGTATATTCTGTAAAATTCTATATAATTGTTTATATAACATCTCTATAGTACCCATTCTTAGCGTACCATAAGACATCCGTATGTTTATAATTCCATCAGTATATTGATAGCCATCTGTTAATCACTGCCTATTTGTACATAATCTGCGCATAACCATTATCCACCATACTTGCGCTAGCTGTACATATTCTGCTCATATCTTATCCACCTCTACTTGGACCAGAGGTAAGAAAAAATGCATTTATTTTGTAAATACTGCACTTCTGATTAGATGCTAAATGCATATCGTTACTCTGTATCCTTACATGTGTCATGACAATAAAGTTGAATCTATAATTCTTCTATCTCACATTATCCCAGATACTTTTCTCCACCCGTTCCAACCTGCTTGGAACACGCTTCTTCATCTCTTTTCCACACTGTCCATTGCTCTGGACAGTGCAAAGGGATAATGCAGCGCCCTTTGACCTTCATACATGTCCTGCACCAGTCTAACATACCTCTCTGCTACTCCAGACTTCCTCATACTGTACCTTAGTTCCTTCCTCTGGCCTGCCGTGTGCTTTTTCTATGTCTACAAAGGCACAATGGACCTCCCTCTGAAATTCTCTGACCTTCTCTACTTGCATTCTCAAAGCAAATGCTGCATCTGTAGTAATCTTTCAAGGCATTAAACCATGCTGCTGCTCACAAATGCTGACTTCTACTCTCAGTCTGGTTTCCACGACTCCTTCCCATTTCTTCGTTGTATGGCTCATCAACATGATCCCTCTATAGTCACTGCAATTCTGCACATCTCCCTTATTCCTAAAATGGTCACCATCAAACTTCTTTTCCATTTCTCCAGCATCTTCTCTGTCTCAGAGATAGTGTTGAATAATCTGACCAGAAACTGCCGCTGCCTCACTCGGACACTTTCATACCCCCACAGGTATTTCATCAGGACCAACTTCCTTGCCACTCTTTATCCTCTTCAATACCTGCCTCACTTCACCTTTACTACTCACTGCAACTTTGTGGTCCACAATAGTCACCTCTTCTACCCTTCCCTCTCTTTCATTTTCCTCATTGATTCAGTACTCTTTCCATCTTCCCATCACTCTTTCAGCATCTGTCAATGGGTTTCCTTCTCTAGCCGAAACTGCCCGAACCTGCTGTATATCCTTTCCATCTCTATCTCCCTGTTTTGCAAACATGTATGAATCTCTCCTCCCTTACCGTCCAACCGAGCATACAAGTCATCATACGCCCTTTGTTTGGCCTTTGCTACTTTACCTCACGCTGTATCTCCCTGTACTCTTTTTTTTGTTCTCTTCAGTCCCCTTAGTGTCCAACATCTTCTTTTCTAATCTGTTTCTCTATACATACTCCTGCACTTCCTCATTCCAACACCAAGTCTCCTTATCTATTTTTCTTCCAGACAACACCCCAAGAACTCTCCCACCTGTCTCCTTGATCACATTAGCCGTAGTTGTCCAGTCATCTGGGAGCTTTCCCTGACCACCCAGAGCCTTTCTCAACTCCTATCTGACAACTGTACAATACTTCTCCCCTTTCAGCTTCCACCATTACGCCCTCTGCTCTGCCTTTATCTTTCCTGTCAGCGGACTCATCCTACAAACCACCATCCTACGCTGTCTGGCTACACTCTCACCTACTACTACTTTACAGTCACTTATCTCCTTCAAATGATATTATCTATACAAGATATATTCTACCTGTGTGCTCCTACCTCTGCTCTTATAAGTTACCCTATGTTTCTGTCTTTTCTGGGAAAAACATATTCACTACAGCCATCCCCATCTTTTTTGCAAAGTCTACCACCATTTGTCTCTCTGTGTTCCTGTCCTGGAAACCAAAGCTCCCCATCACTTCTTCATCCCCTCTATTGCTTGCACAAACATGCCCTGTACAAGAGATTGATATGTATAGTAATATAATTCACTTGATTCAGGTCAAATGTGCAAATAAACTGTATAACAAGCTGTTATTATTCCGCCTTTGCATGTAAATTCTGATGTCAGCACAGAGGAGACACACCAGAGACCTAATAATTCAGAGGTGTATAATTCAGAGGCCTCATCTGCTATTCAGTGGCGCAAACTCCAAATCTAGTTTTCATTCAAGTCTGCTGCTGCTTTCATAATAGCATACTTATTGGCCCAATTGAATGATATATTGTAATTCTAATTCCATTCAGACATGATGGCTTTACAATTAAATGGATGTAGACAGTTCTCAGATAAAGCCATTGTAATTATTTGGGGCAGTATTTAAAGACCTTTCCTGGGTTATTTAAGGTAAGTGCTTTGAAAAGATATAAAAATTCCCATTCCCATTATTTACAAATGCTATTTGTTCCTGAAATATTCTAACACAGTGTATAATTTCTTTTGCAAAGGCTCTACATTAGAATACTATTTTCTTTTTCAATATTCACTGGGGTTGTGGGCTTAAAGACGAAACACCAATCTTGAGTAAAGGCATTTGGAATTGAAATATATATTTCAAATATTTGTTGGAGAAAATAGATGATGGCGTGGTCTTCAGGTTGTAAAGATATAAAAAATTATTGCCAAAATAAATTCCTGTAAAAAACACAATTTTAACTGAGCACCCTGATCTCCATCCAATGAAAAAACCCTGGACGCAATTTGGAGACGGCAGGTTATTCTGAGAATTCCAACTAAATTTTGGATCCTCTTGCCTTCCAGAAATATATCTGTTTCAATCCAACAGTTGAATGTTTATCCAAAGTTCAACCCTACCATCCCTGCTAACTTTGCTTTGGATACTGAATAGCTCACCAACGTGTTTTTGATAAACATCTACCCTCTTGCTTTTTGACGAAGATGCCTAGTGGCAGACAGAACTGCATTGCAAAGTCAAGGCTTATTTGAAAGCACTCCAAAGATCAACATTATCATTATTCAATAGCTATACCATTGTGAAATAAACATTTTTGGCTTGCTGGAGTCCCATCTGCAAACAAAAAAAGCAAGCTTCCTTAAGGGAGTATTCTGTTTTCAAAACAGACATATAACATTTAGAGGTGTTTCTTTCCGAGCCAATGATGATATTATGTCTGAGATCCAGTAATACAGTACAGTTTCTCTCCTGTCCAACAGGTTCAGAACATTTTGGGCCAGTTTTTTTTTCCATCAATTGTTGACTGAAGTCTGTCTAGTGTGTTCAAATGCAACTGCTTCAAAATATGTAAAGTGACATTGTATTGGTAAGTGGTGCGGCAATTTCTAACAGTGATGATGAAAAGACAGGAGGCAGAGCTAGAGGTGGTAGAGATGGAGATGTTGAGGTTCCCTTTGCCAGCGACAAGGACGGATAGGATCAGGAATTAGTCCACCAGAGGGACAGCACATGTTAGATGTTTTGGAGAGAAGTGTCAGAGAAGCCAGACTGAGATGGTTCGGTCATGTTCAATTCATGAATTCTGCCATATTCTCAGTGTAAAATCGGCAAGAATTTCAGAAAATGATGACATTGACTTGACAGGGTGCATAATTGAGAAGATGCTTAAAGAGCTGTTTGTATGCAACATGTGTCTTTTGGGCGTTGAGAGCGGGACAAGGGTAAGCTGAGAAAATTGATGCAACCATTTCATCCTCTTGAAAATGTCGAAAGAAAAAAATCAATGTATGGCAGTCAATGTTAATTTTGTGTTAGTCTGCCACTTATCAATGTATGGATTTCTTTAGTGCTAATGACTAAAGTGCTTATCATGTTGAAAGAGGCATGAGCAAAGCAGGTTGAGCAAATGTTGGGCTCAGCAACAGTCTGACCAGAACAACATGTCCCTGTGTTAAAATAAACAAAGTCTCCACTTATGTAGTGCTTTAGTCAGTTTCAAACTGCTTCAGATTGGATGACATTCACCCATTCATACACACTCAGGATGGCGGCAGAGCTGCTATTTAAGCTGCTGAACCGACCATCGGGCGCAACCGGGGGTTCGGTGTCCTGCCCAAGGACGCTTCTGCATTCAGACCGGAGGAATCGAGAATTGAATTAACAACGTTTCAACCGCAGGGACGGCTCTACCGACTGAGCCACAACCGCCCCCGAATCTTTCTCAAATATAAATACTGTGCCCTAGTTTTCACAATGAGTCATATAAATGCCCTAATTTACTGAAAATTTCACAGGCAATATGTTATCTCTCTAAGCAGTTTAAAGTGTTTCCCAGACCCTCTTACACCAACACCACTGAGGGGATGATAATTGAAGTGGAGGCGCCCCTGTGGAGAAGTCATTATGATTGGTTCTGGCCTGATGAAGGATGGGAGGACCTATTTGGTGCTCATCTCCTTCTCAAGAGATAGAGAGAAAATACTTGCACACAATTAGGTGCTGAGAAGCTCATGCTGTTGTTCTGTCTTGGTACGGTTGCTAGGGACAAATGACCCTGTTTTAAGAGCAATAGTCTACGTCTGTCTTTTGTCATTCGTATACTCTGAAAGCATAAATATTCAAGGATCTTGCGCGCTATGGATAGAGAGGGAGTCCAGCCTGAGGGTTTCTCCAAGCCCACACACAAGAAACACAAGTGAGCAGCAGGACGATCAGGATGACTCAGAAAGCCGTGGGCACACACTGACTGGGTTATCGGGGTAAATTATCAGGATACATTAATGCCAGAATTCTACTGCTTTAGTCACGTCTGTGAAAAGAGACTAGGTCAACAAGCACTTAAAATAAACACAAAAGTAAAACCATCCGGAGAATTTCTTTGCACACTCTTGCTTTTTCACCTTGTCCTTTTTATTCTTTCTTACTGTATTACCCATTGCTTTTCACCAGTGGCAGTTCATTTTGAGTGTGTGAGATGATTCAGTTCAAGAAGGCATTTAAGAGTCTTCCATGTTTGTACCAGATATTTGTAGTTTACGTGCACATTGTGCGAGCTCTTGTAGATATATTTTTAAATACCGGACTTAATTCACATTTGCTTAAATTTGAATGCTCTTTTGCGCAGCTGCCAGAAAACAGGAAATTTGTGATTTTCTTCAACCTTTAATCAAGATTATTTTAGGAAAAGGTTTCTTATGATCTCCCTGACTTGTGAAACAAAATATTTTAAAGCAAAAAGGATTTCGCTAAAACCCCTATTTAACTGCTCAGTTTACTGTAAAGATGAACTGCGTATGACTGCAATATTGTTTTGTCTTACAGTCATTGATTTGTTGTAGCAATTGATCGGTGCATCACATGTAATAAAACAGTAAAAATAAAGCCATAATGCAAATACATCTATTATTAAGGGGAGTCTGTATTTAATCTAGATTGACGTATACCTGTTTGGGCAGAAGCCATGGCAGCTGAGTTTAAAAATAAACCTCTGATGTTTCTCATGTAGGGCAAAGCCAGTCACACACTGATGTGAGTATTGAATAAATAATGCTTACTGGGGATTACCACTGCAGATGATTTCTCGCTGCACACCGTGTAGCTGTAGAGCAAAGTATTCGGATGTGTATGTGCGTATTGTGTCTGTGGTAGGCGTTACATACAGTATCATATCACTGACGCTATTTGGCTCACTATTTCAAGAAATTATAGTGAGCAAAGCGGGCAATTGTTGGTTTCAACTTCAACTCAAATTGTGGGCTTAATGAACCAACACAAAAACACGAGTGTGGTAACTGACGTGCGTCTTACTGCTTGTGATGCAGCATAGGCTACTGTAACCAGAATAGCCAGTGTGCATGCATTTGCACTTACAGACCATGTGTGCCTGCATATGTTTATGCATATGCTTTGATCCACTTTAGTTAATCAGCTGGCAGTTTGATGTTGGTGTGCAGAAGCAAACAGAGCTCAGTGACAAGTGATGATAGTGAATATAACTGTAAGTCACTCTAGGGGCAGCTTTAATTCATGAGTGCAATAGCACTTAATGGATATATGAGCACCGTTATAGTGGAAACAGGGGACTGACTCAGCTGAATACAGACCTGAGTTGCAGCTGCTATGATGAAATATGTCTTTCTGGTCAAAGGCTCATAGGCTTTCCCTGCATGCATACAATAAACACGCATGAGAATAATGTGTGCTTGATTGCAGTTCTGTACAGTATGTGTGTGTGTGTGTGTGTGTCGACCCCACTCGTTATTGTATTCTAATCCAGACAGTGCACGGAGAGAAAGCCGAATGTGGGCTTTCAAAGATAATCTCCCCACCAGATGGCAAAAAATCCTATATTCCTTTTGAGGTTCCACATGTGATCTTTTGCGAGGAGCAGCGCTCTTTCTTATGCGCATGCGCAAGTGAATCTGCGCTCACACATTATTATTGGGTCACGTGAAATGAGTGCGTATGCTAATAACAGCTAGTACGTCATGTTACTCCAGTGACCTGGTTAAGCATCCTACTGAAGGAAGAGAAGAATGGAGAAGGGGGTGGAGGGTCTGCCAGAGTTAGAGACAGTGAGGGAGAAGAAGGGAAACAAAGCACGATCCCTCACGTTTCACATTCTCCACCTCGCAAGAAGTAGAGCGGAGCCGAGCGGAGCGGCCAGAGCTTTTAGCTAACATGGAAACACAGGCGGGCAGAGGGACATAAAGCTGGAAAGCCGCTACAAAACACACCCCGCGCTTTCCTTTTCTTTTCTTTTCTTTTTTTTTTTTTATAACACGAAGCAGCTCACAAGCTTGCATGAACAAAGCTGCCAGGCTGGACGGGACGGCAAGGGGAAGCACCTCGCAAACTCGCACACATGTACTCTCCCCCGCGGATACGCACACTGTGGAGCGCACCATGGTGGTCCAGGGTGCAGTGACGCCCGGGAGAACCCGCAGATTGATGCTCAAACTGCCCGTAGGGACTCTGCGAAGGAATAGCGGGGAGAGGGTAAGGCGTAACATCCCGTTTATTCCCACTTTCCTTCCTTCCTTGTACTTTGTCCTCTCTCTTTGAGTCTCCCCGCGCTGTTTTGTGTGGATGGGATTGACGAAGGATCTTGGCTAATCCGAGGGACAGTATTGGATTTGAGTTGGCGGAGAGCAAGTCAGCGGCAAAGCTTTTAATCTGTACAGTGGACAATACATCTGTGTGACAGTCTTCCTGTCAGTCTGAGTCTGTCAATCCTTCCACCGCTAAGTATGTCTGTGTCGATGCCAAAGTATTCCCCTGCCGTCCTCGCTTTTCAAGGTTGCAGGGAAAGGTTTGCCGTTGAGTCCTGCTTGTTTGCTTGTCACTGTCAACACTGCTGTGCTGACTTGAGGCACAAGGAAGGGCCTTTCATCAAGAAAAGCCACGCAGGATTGGTTTTAAGCGTGGGCTGGTTGAATAGAATTGTTTAAGCAAGAGACAGACATGGAATGTCTGTTGCAAAGTTAACCTTTATGTCCTTTGTTAAAGGCAGGCTGCAACCTGCCAAATGAGTCACTTCTTCTCTATCAACTTGTTTTCATTACAAGAAAACGGTACACGTTCAGAGCAGAGAGTGTAAGTCTGTGTGTGTGTGTGTGTGTGTGTGTGTGTGTATGAGAGAGAGATTTCCCCTCTGAGTTTTTTTGTCTGAGGAGTCTCGGCTCTAGTGTGAAGAGAATCAGACTTAACTGGAGAATATGCACAGGTGATGAGTGAGCTTGGTTTGCAGCCTCTGTTTACTCATCAAATCCAGTTGAATTAAACATGTTCCTGAAATCATGTCTTCCCACTTGATACAGTTTGGCAGAAGTTTAATTCACAAGCTTCTAAATGAATGTGACTTCTAAATCCTGCTTAAACTTCCTGGAAAATGCCTTTCAGTATGATTGATCATGTATACTGATTCTAGAGTCTCGAACACAAACACTCAATCAACTTGCAAGGTATCACAGCTTTCTTATTATGGGTATTTTGTAAGAAAAGCTTAAATATCATTACATTACATTACACTACAGTCATTTGGCAGATGCTTTTATCCAAAGCGACTTACAAAAAATTAAGTACAAAAAAGTAAGTTACTGTGAAAGTAAAAAAAATTAAGTCACTGATATAAAAATATCAGTATTTACAGACATACTTTATTATGCTCGCTATATACCAGGGGCGGGCAATTATTTTGGCTGGCGGGCCACATTTCTCATTTAATTTTTAAAATGAAAATTGCAGTTTAAATTGTTATTTTTGGGGCATTTTATTTCAACTTTAAAATCATTAATGGTCATAAATATGTACCAATATTATTTTGTATGGAATCATCCATACAAAATGAGCAAAAGGAAAAAAGGAGTTTCTAAATTCAATGCTGTATATATCAATTTTTATGTTGATGCTTGTTTTCTGTGTGTTTTTGGTGTTTCTGGGAATGCTGTGGGTGTGGTTTGGGTTGCAATGAATCTTGTTTTTTTTTTTTTTTACCTGGCATTGAGCGGGAACAGTTAGTTGTCTTGCAGGCTTGCTCATTAACAGCTATTGCTGAATAAACAGACCGTCACATGGGTGTTTCCCTGACTAAAACGCTACAATATTGATTGAAAATACTTAAAATATTCAAAGAAAATAGTTTGGCGAGTCAGATGTTGCCCGTGGGATACATACCCTCTATAAATGCTTGCCAAATTTTCATAAACACGCTTCTTTTATTATCAGGTTGCATTGAGGCAAGACATTTGAGAAGCATAGGTGTCAGATTTTAAGACAGGATTAGTATTCATGTTTTTTCAGAACCAGCATGTTGAGTCTGAAAGATTTTGTAATTTCTAATCGATTTGTTGATCATGAAAGCATTTAGAGAATCATTTAAATTTAGCAAGTTAGTTTTCTGTTTTCTGTCCAATAAATTGTCATTTCCTTGTATTGATTCTGTCAATGATATACCAAAGATTTGATTCCACTTGCTATCTCTGAATTTTCACGGAATTTACCTAGAATGTGTTTGGGTCCAGGATTTTTGTCAGTGTTGCGTAGTGGCTCATTTAATTCAATTTAACACATTAGACTGTACAAAGTGGTTCTATAATGGTATGATAGAAATTGGGAAAAAATAAAATTATTAAACTGTAATTTGATGTCACACTGCCACTTAAGTTATGCTCTTGAATTTAAAAATGAGTCTCATCCTATTCAAAGAAGTAAATGCAATACACAAAATCAGACACAGAAACAAGTGCAAGAGGGAGGTCTCACCCCTGATTATTTCGAATCCTCCTCACAACCAGCTGCACGCAGACTGATTGAGAAAGACTTTCTTGTTGTGATTTGTATTCAGTTGTTTTAAGTGGCTGAACAAACGAATGTGCAGCAGCTTCCCATGCAGAGGGAGAAAGATACTGGTTTTAAATGGTTCTTTGCAGAGCTTTTTTAATCACTACATGGGTCTAAAAAGTGAATAAAAATATCGGACTGTTGGTCTGAATTTCCGTGATCGAGGTCACGACTTTACCTTGTAAAGTTCCATCCGAACCACTAAAATTCTTTCACTTTCCTGCCCTGACTTGTCATGTTAGGTAACTCATTGCATTATACCTTGTGATTTTTTCCAGTCGCGGACTTAAAACTGGCAGTCGTACAGGAATTGTAAGGAAATCCTAAGAGTCGCAGCAGAATCTTACCAGAGTCGCAGTGTGCTCCCGTCATCTCAGTCCTCAAGTGTGAACTGGTAGTCTCAAGTCTTTGCGCATATGTGGCTCAGTTTTCCCTCGTCTTAGGCTGGGCTTACAACTTAAGAATAAAGATTTTGAAAAGACTAATGTAAAACTATCAACTCATACCAGCTGACATCTCAAGACTGGTTTTTAGAGTCTTGAGTCTCAGGGTAGTCTTACTACAATTTGACTAGGCTGAGACCCAAGACTGTGGGTCTCTCATCTAAACACTTTGTAAAGATTTTGAAAAGACTCATGAAAAACATTTGCTAGATTCTTTCAGCAATAATTTATCCACATGCAATGTCGTGCTTATTCAGTCCAACAATAAGAATCAAAGAAACTTTATTTGTCTCTGAGGGACAATGGAGGGCACAAGGGGTATCATAGCAACCTAGAGCAGGTGAACATCTATAAATGTATAGAATAAATATGAATATATGAAATAAAGGTAAAAAAAATAGATAAAAAGAAAGTGGAGTAACTCCAATGTCAATAAACGTCAATAATAAATAAAATGTATTGTTATAGCTTTTCGTCCTCCACTTGGTCACGATGCATTGGAGAGTTGGCAGTGCACTGGCTGAGATTTTCTGCCCACGGCTCCACCATCCACTCCTCTTTCTGGACGGTCCATAATCCTTGGGACATCCTTTGCAGTTCCCGTCCATCCATACCGCAAATAAATACAGTCTGTGCCGCCAATATCGCTGCGGCAATTGTTTTACTACCGGTCGTCCTTTTTCCGATTTTGTTAGAGCTTATCTCTTGGTTGTTGATTTGATCTTTACCGTGACTTAAGGCTAACGGTTGCCATAATATCAAACGTGTTTGGTATTTTCGTAAGCCCTAAGACTACCAGCTCACATTTAAAGACTGAGATGATGAGAGCGCACTGCAACTCCACTAAGACTGCCCTACGGCTCTCTCTCTCTCTCTCTCTCTCTCTCTCTTCTCTCTCTCTCTCTCTCTTTCTCGCTCTCTCTCTCGCTCTCGTTCTCGCTGTTTTTCTCTCTCTCTCTCTCTGTCTCTGTTTTTTCTCTCTCTCTCTTAATATTTATATTTTAAATACTTTTTATGGTATATATATAGATATATATATCTATATATATGTGTGTGTACACACACACACACAAAGAGATACATATATATAGAATATATAAATATAAAAATATATAGAGAATATCACATCACCATAATATATATATATTTGTATGTATGTATATATGTGTGTGTATATATATATACACACACACGTATATATGCATATAAGTATATATACAAATATGTATATATATACATATAGACACATACATACATATATCTATGTGTGTGTGCGTGTGTATGTATATGTACAGCCTTCCACTTCAGAGGTAGAAAAGATGCAAATAAACTATCACTTGCCTTTATCAGTGGCATTTGATGGATGTGTAATGCTACCATGGTAAAATGAATAAATTCAAGTGGTAGAACATAACTGTCATTGGTGACAGGTAAGAGTAATGACACATCATAGTCAACAAAACCGTACTCAACACAAGGTAGGGGATGAAATGTGACCCTCCACTCCCCAAGTATCATTTCTTTACTACCTTTTCTTCCTATATTCACAGTTGTGACTCAAAGTGTCTTGTTCCTGTCCTTTATCACCCTAGATATACCTTAGATTCAGTACAGTACAGCCTGTCTACGTGTTGAAATTCTGACAAATCACACTGGTACTGACATGCTCAAGGAATTACAATTAGAGGTTGCTTTCTGTTTAGATTACTGTTAGAGTGAGGGGTCTGAATTAGGATTATCATCCTCATATTTAACTGCTCAAACCTTTACTGTGAAAGAGTGTGTAAACAAACAAACAAACAAAGGGATGTTGTGAGAAAGAGCGTGGTGTGTGTGTGCGTATTTGTTTGTCTGGTGTTTGGGGGGGGGTTCTGAATTTAGGATGTTAAAACACTCCCCAAGGAGATTTGTTGTTGTCAGTAGCACTGAAAGGGAGTATGGGTAAATATGGGAGGGGCAAAGTGACTGAGACCCGTGCACGTCAGAAGACACACACACACACACACACACACACACACACACACACACACACATTCATCAGCAGAGTAGCAATTCAGTCAGACAATAGCGTGTCTGTAATTTACCATTCGAGCCTCCAAACCTGGCAAGTGGTGAGAGAGGAATAGCAGTCATTCCTTGTAACCTTTAAAACATCTTGTCTATGCCGTATCAAAAGGATGGTCTAATTTTGCGGATATTAGAGTCAGGATTACTTTAAGAACCTTTGAGATAGGATAGCAAAGGCATGCTTTGCAAGATGTCGAAACCAAAGGAAAAAAAAATGTAGATATCTTTGTTATACCAGACTACTATTAGCAAAAAGCTGTCTTGAGCAAGTAGTTTTCACCCCTGCAGCTCTTCTTTGCCTTGCAAGAGTATTGATTCGCAGTGATCTCATCGAGCCCGTAGGACTGTAGGTGAGAAGGCTGTAGTCAGTCAGTCCAATTAAACAGACAAAGGAAGGGGAAAGAGGGAAGGACAGAAAGAAAAAGGTAGGAATAATAGGCCCCTAGTCTTCTTCAGCATGAAAGGGGACCCCCCTTTTCTCCCCAAGGCAGTTCAGGAGGAGGAATTTTTTTTGAGACAGGGAGGGGAGAGCACCACAGCGAATCACACCCTTGTCTCTTTGTGGGTTTTGCTTTTTTTTTTTTTTCCCCAATTTATTTCTCATCCAAAATCCTACAGCAGACCCATAGATGTTTGGTACAGCTGTTGTTGAGTCAAAGCTTTGCCGGGGAAAACCGTCCAAGAAAGAGATTGTATTATTTGTAAGCAGAAGCGGGAGTCAGTCAGCTGCTGATAATGCGTTTTCACTATGGAGACAGTTTGCTAGCCTGGTAACTATGGTGAAAGTGGACTCCTCTGTCTTCTGTGAAAACATCCCGAGTCAATGAACGCCGGTGTTTGTGTGTTCACTCTCATGCACAGTCCGTAGTGATTTGGTTTTTCCATTATCTCCGTTACTCTATTCCCAGAAATATCTGCATACAAAAACACAAAATCAAACAAAAAAACAAACTATTGCTAGTTGCTTGGAAGGACTCCTGTATTCAGACGCAGCCAAGACAGGATGTCAAAACCCCAAAATGCTCCTTTTGATATACCAGCACAATCTATGTCCTTTGTTAGACTATGATTATGGCACTAAGAGAGAACAGAGACATTGTGACTCGCTCATAAGGAGGCTTTTTATTCATAGTTTGGTGAATCTGACTATGCCAAATGCTTGCGAAACGGGAATTGAAAGGAAAGTTGGCGGGAAGAAAATTGAAGCCTGAAATTGTGAAAAACTGGTAAAGGCTATTTTAAAGCACTTTTAGTGAATAGGGCTAGAAAGAGTGTCGAGCTGCTCCAGTCTTGTTTTCCTGTGGGCGTTCTGCAGTAACAATAATCCTCATTAATATTCTTCCACAAGGCAAAATGGAGAGAATGATTAGCTTGAGAATGTGCATGTTTTCTTGATTGAGTACTCCTTCTATGAGTGTATGTGTGTCGAGCGTTTGCATTTAAAACATATGACAACATATAACACAGGAACTTGGTCGAATTCTGCACGTAATAGATTTTCATGTCCCAAAACTTCAAAGATTTTACATTGTCATGGGGTCTTTGTTGTTGAATACACAGTTCGTATTTTCAAAGTAAATATTCCAGCTACACAAATCAATGGGGAAACCTTTAAATATTTGACCTGATTAGACACACACACACACACACACACACACACACACACACACACACACACACACACACACACACAAATCGCCTTCATCTATTTCTCATGCCGTAATGTGTTTTGCTATTGATTTTCCTGCTTGCACCTCTAAAACAATCACATTAAACTGGACTTAGCTGAATTCAATTTTAGATCCAGTCTATACATGACTGTCAACTCAAATCTGCCACAGTGACATATTCCGACAGTGCCACATTCTATCCGATTCTGCCTGATTGATATGACAGCAAATGAATCCTGTTAAGTGTAAATCCAAAATAAAATTGTTAGTAAAAAGAAATAGTCAAAACAGGGGCTGCATCTGTGTATCGTGGACACTTCTGAGAATTCTTTGGACCTAATTCTTTGAGTGAATGCCAGATTGACTCAGTTAAGATGATTCTTGAGAATTTATACAGACCGTGACCCATTTCTCTCTCTGACAAACTCTGCCTATCTGACTTGCCTGCACAGAATAACCTAACCGGGTGAAGATCAGGGTGTCTGAAATGATATGGGCAAGAGAGATGGAGACAGGAAAAAAACTGTTTTAGAGGAGTGACTTAAAGTAGATGTTAACATGGTGAAAATTTGACATTTTCAAGTCGACCTTCTGTTTCCCTTTTAGTGTCGCCTGTAATGACCTTTGGACTGACTCAGTAATGAGGCTTAGTTATTATTATATTTGGATTAATTCTAGTTATCAAAAAAGAAAAAGAAGTAACAGAGGTCGTCTCATATGTGCACTGGTCATCATCACAGATATGATTGTACAACATCAAATAATTACTGTGGTAATGGCTGACCGGCTGACGCTCTGGAGCTAAATGTTTCCATCACAGAGCCTGTGTGACCTTTCCCAGGATTCAGTGGGAAATTACACACACATAGAATCATGGGAACTGTGCAATGTTGTACCTAACTGCCAGCTCAAACAAATATTTGCACCCTTCATAAATTACTCTCCCTGAGAAGTGAATATCTCCTGCCTTGGTGTGTAACTCCAGCCAACCCTGCCTCAGTTTGGAAAATTCACGCTGACAAAATGCCTCGCATTCCTCTGGGGTTTCTCAGGGCAACATTAAGGGCCTGAGATTGGATGATGTAAAGCAAAAAATCTCCGTGAATGTTGTTTTTCAAATAAAGTCACTTGAGAAGATGCATGCTTATTGCACAAACGATCTGGTAAATCATTTGTACAGTTTTGGGGAGTTTGTACTGTGAACCTTCCTTCAGTGCAAATAGTGTGAGTAGAGTGTGAAAGTAGCACATACCAGAGGAGAAAGTGCAGACAAAGAGCTGGGGTTGTCACCAAAATCCAAAGTAATATATCATCACAATATTTATTCATGCTGCACTAACTACATATGCTAATTAAATCACATCAGATATTACTATTGCCTTTTTTTAAATGTCAAATTTCAACCCGAAGAAGATTAAAAAAATAATCTAGCAGATTTCTCAAAGCAAGGTTCATCAATGATAGCTTTCAGCAACAATGATATTTGCTCATTTCTGTCATGAAAAAGAGGCATTGTCCAATTCAATTCCTTATAATCTGTATCACAGTGACATTGTACAGATAGTTATACTTAGTTATTGATTCATTCAGGTTTCAGGTGAAATGAGTGTGAATGTGTGGTTGTTTGCAATTTTCAATTCCCCGTCATTGTCTTGTCATTGTGGGATGTTTTAAGAGGAGGCAACATGCATGTTACTGCTTTGTTCAGTCCTTGGATGCTTGCAAAAGTAGCTTGCATACCTTTTAGAAATGGGATAGGGTTTTTACACTTTCCTTCCCTGCTATCATTTTACTCTCCATTTGGACTTGCAGCACAGGAGTGCATATCACTTTAAAAATAAGAGAGGGAAAAGAGGAGATTGGCTGCATTTCCTTAGTAGGAATGTTTGTTTTTGTGGTAATCTGTGGCTGCTTTGCCTCAGTGAGAAGGAAAAAGACAGGAAGCAAAGAGAAAGAGGAGAGAAATGCTCTGTGTGGACCACTTGCTTATTGGGACTGTGACAGCAGAAAAAGCAGGGTTTGACCTTGAAGAGGAAGCTTATTCTCCTTCAGGAGATGAGAAAGCCACAGGACTGGCTTACCTCCTATGATGACCCACTTATTATCTGATGGAGCTAAATGGTATCAAGAGAAAACAAGGCTTACATTCCCTCTCATTACTTGCACCTCTATGGCTGTTACTTGTATCGACTCATCCGGCTGGCCGAATGTGATACGTGCAGATATATTATTGATATGAAGTAATCTGCTATTTGACATCTTTCGGTGAGTCGGTCCTCGCCGCAGGTTCATTATGGAAGCAGTCTTGTTGGGTCTAGAGGATGTGGTCTGTACTCGCCACAGTCTTCTCTGGACTCTTACTTCTTCAGCTGTCAGATGCCTTAGTACTCATGCCAGGAACTTGCCTGGTCCCCAGCACCTTTTACACACACGTTTGTGTGTGTCAAGGCCTCTGTATCAGGTAGGCTCATCTCACATATGCGCAAACCAAAATATCTATGTGTTTATAAATAGGCCAAAGAAGACACTCTTGCACTTTAAATTTGAAATGTAATATTTTGCTGGAAAACTGTTCATCTCCTTATCTGTTGTACCTGTGAAAATATTAAGCAGTATAAAGTAAAGTGTATATCTAGTAGAAATGATTACATATGATACCAAATTTGTGTCATTTGATGTCCTTAGATGGTGCACTGCAGGGCTGGTATTTCCTTCAGCTGACGTGAGGAAGTCGGGGAGAGGGTTTTGTTCTGTTAGATTTAGCATAAAGGACTACATAACTGTGGGTTTTATAGCGTCAACAATAAGGGCACAGCTTGATAACTAGTCTATAAATGGCTTGTAATTTTTATAGGGCTGCTGTTTATTTGTTACAATGATAAACTGTTTCTGTAGTCATTAACTAGTTGCTCATTTGGATCTGCTTCACAGAATAGTTATTTGTGATAGGAATTTCAGAAGAAATTGTTGTGACATTACTTCCAAAAAAGTCAAAAATGCATGGAAGTGACAGCGCTGCACCTCAGAGCAGAGGAGCTGCCAAGTTCATTTTGCTGCTGAAATGACTGCTAACATTGACAAAGGCCTTTTAGGTGCTATTACTTCACAATTGCACTTCTATTGTATTGTGCTTCTATCAGGGGCAGCAATTGTCTTTGGTACCGAAAATCCCTGGTCCGATTCCCGACTCCTCCAAGTGTTGCTGAGCAAGACACTGAACCCCTAACTGCTCCCCTAAACTATTATTATTGTTATTATTATTCTTACTTCTATTCGACATAAAGACAGGAGACAACAAAATAGAGCTTGTAGGACTAGTCCAAGTGGAAGAGAGCTGCGGTATTTAAAAAAACAAAAACAAAACCCTAACCCATCATGTTTTGCACTACTCGGTTTGCAGATAGGATGGGTTTACTTCACAACAGTCTCTCTTTTTTCTGCCAATCATCTAACTTTTAAAATTTGACATATCAACATGCCAGTGTGCTGCAGGGCCAAGAAAATTAATGTTACTATTGCTCAGTGAAATTGCCCTTAAAAGGATCTTCACATTGACAACAGCCATGAGAACTGCTATTTAATATACATTTTATCATGAATATAGAATACGGTCAGGTTATGCATCTATAATATAGAGTTCTACAGAGTAATTTTCAGTTTTAGAGTTGCTTGTATTTTTAATATATTTAGAATCCGGCATGTGGTTGTGACAGTAGCGTGGGGATGCTCCGGGGTCAACATGTGAAAACACCATGAACTTTGTACGTCTGCACTGTCTGCACTTTGTATTTTCACCACTGGTAGAGTGTCTTGTATTGCTCAGGCTACAAAGTCTTTCCCGGAAGTTGTGTTGGTTAAGCTTTTATGAAGGACTTGGTCACAAAGGTGTTAAGCTGAAGAGTGTTTCAATGGAGATGCAAAAGGAGGTGGCTTGAATACAAAAACACAAAACCGTAGGGCTTTACTGGCTCTTTGGGTGCCTTTACAACCCTAAACAATCCATCTAAAGCACAGGAAAGTTTTGATGCTCTAAGTGTGTATTTTATTGGAAATACATTTTCACTTGCTTTACCAAGTTCATTTAAAAATGTGTTTCATTTGTGTTTTGTATTGTTTGAGCTGTGATTCAGCAAAACTGTTGATCAGTATGCATGTCACTATATCTGAACCAGTACTCAGAGCTTTCATTGCGCAATTAGTATTCCCAAAGCATATCCTTGCCCTGTTTGCAGCTGGCACCACCAGAACAAACCCAAAAATGAGACAGACACAGCATGCCTGTTGCTGAAGGGCAAAAACAATTTTCCCTCACAACTTTTACATGGCACTTAAATGGTTGTCCATTTAAAATAGCTATGCATACTCATAAACGTGTCTTTAAACAAGATCCCTTTACACTTATACACACTATATTATCACACCTATTTCCATTGTGATGAGATTATGCATGTTTTCATGTGGCCCCTAAGTTTAAAGATCCCTAGGGAGGGCAAAACAATTAGAGGAAATTGAAATAATTCCTCCAGGGTGTCCCAAACAAAGCTGTTTTTAACAACCCTAGATGTTTTGGAAATGCACAAATGTCTCTAAGGGGGGGGGGGGGGGGGGGCAAAATTGCTTATTTTCAAATTCAAACTTCTTTATCAGTTCTTTGGTGAAGTCCAATCTTAACAGCATCCCTCCACCACAGTAGGAAAACTTAACATCCAAGTTGGAGCATATAATAGTGGTGGGAGTAGGAAATGCTGGGAAAGAGGGGTCAGTATGTCCGACTGTGACAAGGGGATATCCCTGGCTTACAGCATTGCCTGTCAGACATTCTTCCTCTCGTGCTGTTAAAAGGACATCCAACCTCACAATGAACATAAACAGTGGAGAAAAGGGAAGAGATTGAAGGAGAGAGATTGAGTCTATCTATCTATCTCTCTATCTGTCCATCTGTCTGTCTATTAAACTTATTTCCTTTATCCTATAACGTAGATGCGAGAGAGGTCCAGAGCTAAACTTTTAAAATCACAACCCAAATAAATACTGCCCTCCTCGTGTTCATGTTCTGATTTTTTTTTTTTACATTTGCATGCAACTCCAATGATGGTCCAATTGCCCTGAGAGTCTACCCTGCACCCAAGGGGATTCGATTATGCAGAGAATCACAGCACTTGGCTCTAAATACTGTTGAATGGACCCTCTAACTCTGTTCCGAAGTGTTAAGTAGATTCACATTAAAATGTCATATAATATCAATGGTTAACGCTATGGTTGGCTTCATTTCTATCTCATATATCCTGTTGAAAATGTTGTAATACAATAGTTTTAACATTAGTTTTTACATTAGATATACAAAAGTAAATTGTATAAATATACAAAAGCTCAATAAGTGAAGATATGCAGGAGTATATTTTTTTATTGGGGGGATTGTGACCAAAATTAAAATCTTGACAGGAAACTAAACCGTGTCACTAAATATTGTTTTTCTTCAGTTTGTAACATACATTTCACAGTGTACATTGCATGTAATTGACTGAGCTGTGGCATCACAAATTACAGTGTTTGTAATCTGTTTACTCACACACATTTGTTTGCATTTCTTACATGAGAGCCTTGTGTTTACACATTTTTACCCACCAGCCTGTGCAACATTGACGCAAGAGCTCCCATTCACATATTCCTCTGGTGGTATGACCCTTTAAATAGGGTTAGCACTGACAGGCGTGCGAGGGCAGTGTTCAGCTGCACTCTGTTAGATGGCGTCTCTGGGTAATTGTTTGTCATTTCTCACATTGCTTTCCTTTGGCATCGATTTCAGCTGTGTACAATGTGTCGCCCAGCTTCTCATTTTTCTTGTACCCGTCCTACTAATACCACTCCACCCAAAGGCAGGATATCCTAGGGAAGAAGACCGTTGCTAATACAGGTGGTCCACATCCACAATAATAAGTTGAGAATATGATATGTCTTTTTTATCAACTTATGATCTTCTGCTTAAAGGATAATGGGGGGACTCCAAGTTTTATTACACAGCTGATCTTCTCAGGCGTTGATAAGATAAACATCCTAAATAGACCTGTTTTCTTTCTTGTCATAGTGTTTGCCACTGAAAAAGTAGAGGGTGAATACCCTTTATATACCATTTTAGAATCCTTTACTTATACCCAAGTTGTTTCTTGGTTACACAGTCCAGCTAGAAAGTTATATACATATTTATAATCAATGCATTATGTGGCATCTATTGTGCATATTCATTCTACTGCACTGGTCTGATCACCAAAACTTCATGCTGCAGCATATTAGGAATTCAAACCTTGTCCAATTTACTTCCAGTGAACTCATCTGGTCATGTTTCCTGTGAGAATGGGTCTGTCACCGATCATATTCCTTTCTCACTGACAAACCATATTCTTTCATGACAGGAAGGAGAGAAACTGCGGCACAACCCTAAAATATCGAAGAGACACAATCCTCCCTCTGTCTAGGAGCTGTTGCATTTTTTTCTGTTCTGTTACATCTTCTGTACATGGTGTGATAAACTATGAGGCCTTAATCAAATCATGATGTTTTAGAGCAAGTGTGTTTCTTGGTAGAAGAATACACTATGGCTGCCAAAGGCACCCCGAAAGCAGTTCTCAAGTACATGACTTGGTTCGTTAATTCTCCTGGACTCCTATGTCCAATCCATTACCCATTTGTTTTACTTTTCCACTGAATCCGAAATCAAGAAATGGAGTCTTTAGAATGCAGGCAGATATCCTGAATGTTAACTTTCTGTGTCATTTTAATTTTCAGCCTTATCCTCTTTTCCCTCTTTTACAGCCAAGTAATTATTATAGCCTTTGTTAAAGTTGAAGCAGCAACTTCCTACAGAAGAATTTGGATCTCTATCCCGCTCTGGCATCCATCTTTGTTCTTTTTGCCAAATGCAGGATCTTTATGTGAGATTTTTTTTTTTTTTTTTTTGCCAGAACAAGCAATGAATTCTCTTTTTTTTTTTTTTAAATGGAAAGGTTTTATGGTCAGAACGGACATACTTTCTGCTTCAAAACTTCCAGTGCTTTGTTCATGTTTTTGTAATTGTCTCCTTTGTTTGATTTGTTTGCAACTAGCTGAAGGCATGTCTGTGTTTGATTTCCCACCACTGGCACAGCAACTTTCACAAAAACACATCTCTGTTGAGAATTGGTGGCTGAAAACATTCACTGTTGTATCTGGGGGATAACATATTATTTATGGTATTCATTTGCAGAACCTTACTACTCCTCCATCCCCAAGTTAAGCAAATATGCAGCTTTTGACTGTTAATGTGTGTGAAAGAAAAAAATACTTATGTTTGAAGGGAAGAAAAATATTTATTTAGAGATTTTAAGTTCAACATCAAGTATCTTATGGCTTTACTTTCTAGTTTTTTGCTCGATTTGTGTCCGAACATATGAACATTTGCATCCTTTTAACATTCATTTATTCAATGTTTATACGACTTATCCTGCAGTCAGGGTTACCGTCATTGACCGAGAGGCAGAGTTCACCCTGGACCCCTCGTCGGTCGATCGCATGTCCACAATTATAGACATGCAGCCGTTCACTCTCTCATTCACACGTCTAGTCAATAGAGGGTTTCCAGTTAACCTAAATCATGTTTTTGGACGGTGGGAGTAAACCGGAGGACCCTGAGGAAGCTTACGTAAACACTGAGAGAACATGCAAGCTTGCCACAGAAAGACCGGAATAGACGTAGGGACCTTCTCGCTGTGAGACGGAAGTGTTTACCCCTGCACCACCGAGCCGCCAGCCTTTTAATATGTAAAATATTTCAGTGCAATACTCATAACTGTATACTAAAAGCTCCTTAGTCATGTCAAAATCAAATATTTTGGGTATCTTGAAATGATGGCTTCCTACTTAATAGGATGTCATCAAAATTATGCTGTCACGTGATCATATTGTCATGTTTAGTGTTTTGGTATCTTAGTGGAAACCTTAGAATTGTTGAGAACAGGACTTCTCCATTAACAGATATAAAGATGCAAATAAATTCATTCAGAAGTAAATCTTATGTTAAACAGGAGTCTCAGACTCCCGGCCCGCGGGCCAACGGTGGCCCTCGGAACAAAATTTGTGGCCCCCTGCCTGATATCAAATCTGTGCATTAGTGGGGCCCGCACGTTTTTTCTCACGTGCATCTTGGAGTTTTATACCATGGGTTTAAAAAAAAAATGACAAGGAAAAAAGGAAAAAATAACTTTTCAATGTATTTTTGCTTCAAAATTTGAACACAAAATGACATTTTGATTAAAAAACGTCTTGTGACATTATTAAAACGATCGTTTCTTTCCTAATGTCTATAAAAAACACAAAAATGATTAAAAAAAATGGGCTAAATTAAGAAAATTGATTTAATAACCAGAATAGCCACAATTAGCCTCGTAAACATGATACCTCCTCTTATACACGAGACTTTCTTTTTTTAACTCAGTATTTTAGGGTGTACTTTCATCAATTATTTTGTAATATACATTTTTGATATTAATTTGTCATGTATTTTTTAGAGGAACAGTTCATTACTTATAAAGATTTTTATAATGTAACAGTTTACCCTCATTACACTAAAACAAGGAAATATTTGGACTTGTGTTACTTTTAGGTAATGATTTTACTGGTCCGGCCCTCTTGACATCCAATTAGGCCGTATGTGACCCCACTTTTACAGTCAACCTACATATGATGTCTATCATATTTTTATGAGCTTGGCAACCACATGTGACACTGAAATCTTACAAATTATTTATAGAAACACATAAAACACATGTGACATGCATGTCTTTCTATGAAAAGACATATCTTTCACATGCAAATAAAAACAGACTACACTCCCTTAAATAATTAAACCCAGCACACAAATCTGTAGGCCAGCATTAGGCATCGTTGAAGGCAAGCTGTTTAAAAATAAGGTAGGAAAACATTTGGTTTTTGTAACTGAGATTTGTATTTAGCACAAGCATTATGTTGAGAATATACGAAAAAAATTCACTGATCTGTCTGCTACTGAATCCGTAGATTGCATGACAGGACTGAAAATGCATAAACACTATGGTTATACTTAAGCAGCATAATAAATTAGGAAGATAGACAAAACAAACAAAAAACGATATCAAAAAACAATCCAAAATAGTACAAATCCATGCCACTGGTACCATGTTTTGGTGAAACAGCACAAGATTGGGCGGCGTGGCGCAGAGGGTTACTGTGGTTGTCTAAGAATGAAAAAACACACACACAAAACATCAAATGGCAGCTGTGTGCACAATTTCACATTGATTGATTGAAATCATTTCCATATTGAGAAATACTCAGATGTTAAATATTATAAGATACATGAGTTGGAAGAATTGGCTGTTTTGTCGGGCCTAAATTGAATGTCACACGGGATAGCCCTGACCTGTATCCGTCTAAAACCTCCAAGTGTTCTGAGTCGCAGCCAGAATTACAACCAAGTGGACATGATATAAGGAGGGTCTCTTCCTATTGAGTGAAATGATTGGTTTTACTGTAGCATTAGTGTTCGGGATATAAGGTTTTATAATGTTCTAAGTTCAGAGGTTAGAGCCTCAGTATATAATGGTAATCCCAGAGGATTATGAGGAGAATCTGGTGAAAATCGGAGAAAATCCCTCTCAGTGACTCTCAGATCCTCTTTTGGTATGGAAATAATATCCTCTATCAGTGATCCCATGTGTGTTTACAGAGCAGGGGTTTACATTTTTAAAGGTATGCTAACTTTTAGGGATAAGAGAGGATATATGGATTATTTTTTTATCCTGAAAAAAATTAACATCCACAATAAACACAGATAGTCTATTGGTTTTCAGTGATGTCACTCTACAGGACATGTACCAGTGCTTAACATGAGGTAAAAATATAATGTAAACATTCTGACTTAGTGGACCTCATTAATTTAAGTTTGCGTATTCCTTTGCTCGTAGGAAGGCATAATTGGCCTTATCAGTCATCACTTTGAGATCATTTTAGAAGCCACATTGTCTTCTAAACAACTGATTGTACCTCATTTACTATTGAAAAAAGTACATGCTTCACAAAATTAAGCATGTGCTTGAGTAGGACACACTGAAAACAGGAAAAAAAAAAAAACATGGCATCCATTTCACAAATCCCAACACTTTTAATTTCTTCTTCTAGCTTTATCTGAGGCGACATAGCCAATGGCTGATATTCAATACATTTAAATTCTGTTCATTCATTCTTTTGATAAAGCAAAGACCCATTCAGCCAAATTTGTGGAGGGATTTATTCCAATTGTATAGACAGCATCTCACATTGAGAAAATACTTAGTGGGATAGTGAATACAGTAATAAGTAAATCATTTTCAACCCCGTCTTTTGCATGAGTACTTGAGATCAAGTTGGAGACGTTTGGAGATTTAAAAAAAAAAAATCTAAAACTACAACACAACTTATCTGTCTGCCCATATAACTTTCAAGATCACACTTTGCATTTTCAATACACCTATCCCAGGGTCAGTGTATTGACAAGTTTATTGCCTATTGATAGATTCTAGTTCGCACCATTGTGCGGCAGTAATATTTGAATTAAATTTGTTTTGTTTTTTTTGTTTTATTTGCTCTTTTTTGGCTGCTACCCTTTATAAACCTTCGCTTTTCCATGCATTACCTTGTTCTCTTCAACTTGGAAACTTTTTTTCTTCAACCCTTCTTACATCACCTAAGTCAGTATGTCCTCAGGGCAGGAAGAGGGGGTGTGAGTCTTGCTCTGTCTTTGTGTAGTCCTGATTACATGTTGACGTTTGTAAGGTGAAGGATTTCCTTGTTTCTGCCATCCAGGGACTGTAATACTGTCATGAACTCTCCTGGGTTGAAACACTGTTTGTTGCATGCCTTTTTACCTTGCATGCCTTTTTACCTTTACCTTTTGCCTTGAGGTTTTTACGCGTGGTTCGTACATTCGCCTATTACAGTGTCTCAGTGTGTGTCTTTCACTGCCTCCTCCTCTTAGTGTCCTACATTTCTAGCACAGTTAGTAACACTGAGACCACCAAATCTGCCTGGAAGTTGTCATGACAACTTTTGTTTGTGTCGAAGACCGGAGACCAAGGGGGAGTTACACAGTGCCGGCTGTCCCCATGCCACTCAACCAGAGGGCTAAATGGTTTTAAAAACCTCAAGAGTTATTATCCGCATAGAACCTCAAAAACAATCCTGAGGCGTCAAGAGCTCGAATGATATTGTTCTGTAGTTGTCTTTCCTAATTAAACTTGAGAAATACACACACAACACATGGGGAAAGAGCAAAACTATTCCAAAAAGGACGTGTGGGATTTTTAATCTTTTTTCATTTTTTTTTTAACCCCATACTCCCTTTCTCCTGTCACCTGATGGTATGTTGCAGGATACTTGTTTAACAGGCAAATAGAATTCATTAGGACTCGGACAGTCACAGGGGACGGCAGATAGGACTCTTTAATATTCAGCAAGTTAAATGATCAGAATAGTTGGTATTCTACCAGAATACCAGACAGAGGGAAGAGGCCACCAGGGTTCAACATCTCTGCAGTGCACTGTGCCCTTGATTTAAATCAACAAACTTTGTGTGTTGATATGTGTATATTTTTCTTGGGAAAAAAAATTAGACAGTCAGAAGACTGATAAAGACACTGATAAAGGAGAGATTATTCATTTTGAATCTAAAAAAATCCTCAAGATTCAACATATTGCTATCTTGTCCATGACATTTTTATTGCCAAATCAATTTCACCACATTTTCTGTTTATGTTATAAATACATTTGCTCAATAAACAATAAGAATTACTCGACATTTCCTAAAAAAAATTCAGGGTGAGGTCTGACCTCCATCTATTCATTTCAAGTAATGAATAGTCATGTCTCTGGATGCAATTTGGAAGTCCTAGAACCAGTCAAATGGGAATCAAACAGGTTGCAGAGGAAAATAACACCAAAGTAAGAACATTTTAATAGATTAAATATTGCTCATGTAACCCTGTTATCATCACTGCAAAATGAATATTACTCCAAATGAAAGCACCTGGTGACTTTCTTTTTCTTTCACGTTTAAAGGAAACACACACTCTATTCTTTCAATTCATTTTAGTGGCAACAGTCATTTTGTTTTCAGAAGATTTACTCAGAGACACTAAGATTTTTATTCTCTGATACTAATAATCCAGGTTTCATATCAGACCTGCCATACTCAAAATTCTTCAATACTCATATGTAGAGTCAGACTGAGATAGAGGAGCTAAGACAGATCAGATCAAATCAAATTTAATGACACCTGAGCTAAGATGATTCATTTCGTTGCTCGGCTAGATTTTTTGAAGAACTCTTACATTTGTTTATTGGGTATTGCATTATAAATGAATGCTGGATTTTGCAATTTCACTGGGATTTTTATTTGTAGACAAAGATTTAGAATTTGTTGAGTAACATTAACTTCCCCGGAGTATATTGCATTACATTCTCTCTCATTTTTCGCCAAAGGGCTGTTACAAAATAAATGCAATTTAGTGATCACAGTGGCTTGTGTTTATGTGTGGATGGGAAATAAGGATGTTAGGGGTTCTTTCATAGTTTTATTTGTTTGAGTTCATATGTGGATGGAATGGCTAAACAACTGTTTTTCTAGAATATAAACAACATTCACACAGAAAAAACAAACAAACAAATGAACAAAAATGCAACTCAGCCTTGCATTTTGACCTATGTTGTTTTTCAGATTGCATTCTACCCCAAATAGGAAAAACAAGTGTACGCTACCTTTTATGGTAATTTTTTTTCCCACATCTCCATTTTCATTTTTGTTGTGAAAATCTAAAAATGGAATATCCGGATGGAAATTGCCTGCCCAATGTCACACTGATTTCATGCATGAATTGTCTGTAGGATCAGGCAACAACGGGTCACTGAGGTCTGCTGGGATTTCTTGCTTTGTATGTTATAAATGGAAAATGAAAAAAAAAAATCCTCCTTTGAATAACCCTTTCACACCCACACCAGTAAAATCACATCCTCTGTTTTAGTAACATATATGTGACTTATAAATGTTGATAATGACATCACAGGTTATCTTCCGAGAACCAAAAAAAAAATGCATAGAAGTGACAACCAAGGACAAATGACAATAATCTAGAACAGTTTGTGCTGTCATTTGGCAAGGATAAATAAAATCTCTTGAATCTTTGCTATAATTATAGAACTCATACGGGATATCCACAAGCGTCGAAGTTAATACTCCTATTAAGGATTGGTGTTACACTTGAAGGAGGGCCGCTATGCACATTAGCTTGTTGTGACTTTTTATGATTTGGACACACTGTGGCGCAGTAACATCATGCTGCAACCTTGGCTTTATTTTATTTGCTGGGATATCATTAAGGGAGACATTTTAGAAACCATTTTTTTTATTGTTTCCTGTAGTAAATATAACTACAGGCTTTATATGAGTACATAGGGCACATGTGTACACACTAGTGGGAGTAATTGTCTGGTCTTGGCACAAGTGAAGGTAAGACAAGCATACATTATAAATGGGGATGCCAAGGTCAAGAAAGGAATTTACAGTATAATATATAAGTATATAGTTATATAAATAAAAATAGAAATGAATATATATATAAATAGTTCATCAGTAAAGTCATCTGCTTGTTCATAAAGTTGTGATTTGGGGAAAAAGTTTTCAAAATGCTGCCTGAAAAAAAGAGAAGGGTTTTGGTAAACTGTGGGAATGGAGCTTCGGAGTAAAATGAGAACAAAGAAGAGTTGGTTACAGAAATATCTCCCGTTTGTTTGAAGTGCCAGTGTGTTTCTGATTTAAAAAACGCCCTAACTGGAACCACATTTCAGCCTCAAATTCACTCACGGGCAAGAGGGTGGAGCTCACAGACACACACAAAAACATGCACACTCACTCCCACACACGTATACACACTTGAGCAAACAAAACAGATCTCTCCTGGTCAGTCCTTTCTCTAGACATTCCTGGCCGCCTTTCCATGACCCTCCCTGCACAGTCTCAATCTGCCACTATACACAAAGTACTTGATGGAGCACTTGGCCCTGCTATTATTTTTTCATCAGATTCTAAATAACTGATTGAACCACAAGTGTGGAGTATTAGGAAAAGTGCTGTTTTGTTGAACCTTATGCTGTTATCTAATACGCAACATACACAGATATTGTTTCACCGGAACTGATGATCAGTCATAATGTCAAATCCGCTATCATGATCTGTCATAAAACCGGAAATGAAGGCGAGTCACTGTAAATATTGCTTAGATAGACACAGAAAAAGTGTGTGTGTGTGTGTGTGTGTGTGTGTGTGTGTGTGTGTGTGTGTGTGTGTGTGTGTGTGTGTGTGTGTGTGTGTGTGTGTGTGTGTGTGTGTGTGACTGTTTAGTTGTGTGTGAAAGAGGAACAGGGAGCGAGCAGGGGAGGTAGGGAGAGTGTCAACCTCAACTGCCTATCACAGTTGGAGCTAAAAAATGTTACCATCTTCCTTCAATTAACACTGAGTGCTGTTAATACCACATTCCACCAATATGTGTTACTTTTCTGAGCGCAGACCTTCAACCTCTTATCATGCCTCCGATACCCACTGCCTATTTCACCCACCTCAACTTGAGGTTGAGATGGAACTCTAGATATTTCTACAGAAGACCCCAAAATATGAATACAACAGATAGACACCTCATTTAGACCAAACTCCATTCCATAAGAGACGCTGCAAGCCTCTGCCAGGTCCGACATATATCACAACTTGTGAAGGTGAAGTGATTCTGCTCTGTGATTTTTGTTAAATGACTTACATCACTGAAAAGCACAGAAGAGATCGGCATATTAAATCGCAGATGTTCCTCTCTTGCTGTACGTTCATTTGTATTTGTCACTTTATTTGGAGTCCATCTCATCTTGAACAGGGAGAGTAAATACAAAAACCCTCGTGGGTCAAGTTTAGGCACTTCCTTTTATAATTTTTCGTCGCTGCTCCGTCTTTGTCCGTATTGTCCCGACCGTTTCCCCTCTAATGCTCGTCAAACAACAGAATCCTTGCATTTGCAAACTGGGGAAGCAACCAATAAAGCTAGATATGTATTTGAGTGGAGAAAGAGAGCGAGGGACGGTGAATGTTAGAGCCAAAGAGAGAGTCATCTGGAGATGTTTAAGTTGGACAGGCCAGTTTCCGGTGTATGGGACAAGCCAAAAATATCCAGAAACACAAAAATCCAGCAGGAAGGGAAAGGATACACCTCCCTGTTTTTCATGTGACCTTCTACATTCAGCAGACTGTGCTGAATCTTGGCTTCTAGCACACACTAAACACATTAAATGTAACTGCATCTTTATAATGCGTAATGTCAGGAAAGAGATCCTTTTGGATAAATTCTGCTAATTTAAGATCATACAGCGTTTGCTATATTTAAAATTGTGCGCGGTGGTGTTTTCACTCAGGCTGAGCATATTTTTGACAAAGGGCTTGTGAAGCCTAATCGTAGATGAGCCAAAAAATATGATCGTATCCACATAACACTCTTAAAAGTAGCTCCGCTGTGCAAAAGAAAGTTTTTATTACACTGGGACTTTTTAAAAATGAAATAAAAAGGAACTAGCGTACATACCGTTCAAATATGTTTTAACAGTAGATGTAGTTATCTGATGTGACTTCAAGTACAGCACATATACTTTTCTATTTTAGTACAAAATACCAGGGTGATTTTCTTGTGTTAAAAACTTGCGGTTCAACCAGCTGATGCTTCAGCAGTGTCAGGAGACCACAAACACCTATTTTAGGCAGCATAAAAAAATGAATAAAAAAGATCTATTCCAACAGCTTCTGTGGATACAAGGTCAAAGATCAGACAACTGAAAAGGAGTTACGCGCAGACAGATAAGAGCGCTGGTGAGATCGGGGCAACGGCACTGATTTATACCTGAACCGCTCTTTTGTTTATTTTTATTGTTTAGTTGGAGAAGAACTACCCCTCAAAAGACATGGATAATTTCTATTTCTTCATAATAAACCTCCCATTATTAGCAGCTTCTATGTCGTGTTGCAATGACAAAATTGTTAGATTTCTTTAGGTTCTTTATTTCATTTAACATTTAAGTATGTGATTCTCTCAAAATTGGGCAATTATTTTTTGCCATTCCCTTTAGTTTAAAATATCTATGACTTGCGCATGCCGGAGCTTGACTGTTTTATTGGTAACTTGATTTTAATAGTATCAGTCTTTAACAGATATCAGCATTTTTGTTGGACGATATGATTTTTTTTTTATTTAAAAGGTGACATGGCTGTTATATTTGCATTCCAAACTGCACATCAATATTGCTAAGACACTGACAAATGTCATTATCTTTTCTTTTGACTGCTCCTTCCAGGGGCCACCACAGTGAATCAACCTCCTCCATCTAACCCTGTTCTCTGTATTCTCTTTTCTCACACCAGCTAACTTCATGTTTTCCTTCACTACACCCATAAATTGTCTCTTTGGTCTTCCTCTAGGCCTCCTGCCTGGCAGTTCCAACCTCAGCATCCTTCTAGCAGTATATTCACTATCCCTGCTCTGTGCATGACCGAATCGTCTCAGTCTGGTTTCTCTGACCTTTTCTCCAAAACATCTAACATGTGCTGCCCCTCTGATGGACTCATTCTTCTATCCATCCTCATCACTCCCAAAGAGAACTTGAACATCTCCACTCTGCTGTTGTCTTCTCCTGGTTTCAGATATATCGACTTCTGTTGGACGTAATAGATGATTAAACAGCACCACGGGTTGTAATTACATCGCAACAGTGTTTTCATAAGGCATGCAGCCATGTTTTATGCCTTAAAATACACTACATTCTATCATCAGCCATTGTGAGTGTTGTTATATGACCGATCCGTTGATATTTTGTTGCACATCTGGACTATACTTTGAACATCACCGAAGAAAAAATGATGACATATTATACATTCATAGCTCTATCTCCATTTCGAGTGATAAAAGGGCTTGCATATAATCCTGTAACCGCTCATTGTTAGTTATTGGCAATGCATCACCTTTGAACAGTAGACCATTGGTTCGCTGTGTAGAGCAGACAGATGCCTTTGGATTTGTAAGCAAGCCTGCACACACACGCGCGCACGCGCACGCACATACGCGCACGCACACGCACGCACGACTAGAGCGCGATACAGGGAGAGGGGTCTGCAGTTTCTCATGGCTCTGAGCTGCTGCAGAATATCTCCCCCTTTCTCCTCTCCCCGCCCCCACATCTTGTCTCCATTATTCCTGTGTTTTCTAAGTTACTCTTGACAGCGAAAAACATCGCTAGCAAGTGGAATCGGCCAGGAAAACGTTCAACCATTAGCTGAACCCACCGCACCCCCCCTCTCAACCCCCCCACGGCTGCTGACCATTGGTACGGTCCATGTTCTCTGCGCGTTCACGCGGTTCGTGCACGGCGCCGGTAGCGAAAAGGAAGGGGGGGCTGGTGGACCGGGACTAGACCCGTGAGAAGCTCTCCGCTGTCGGGAGGAAGGATGACATGCAAACCAGCTTTAGAAAACGCATTCGCCCCCACTTCCCACTGAGCTCCTTTCTTGAATGGCGAGGATATTTGCCATAATGGCTCTGTAGCGTTTGGAAGATACACGGAATGTACAGAGAGCCTTGTCTCCGGTAACTAAAGCTAACTAATGGTCACTAGCATGGATGCTGATGAGTCTCCTCCCTTAGGCCAGTCAGCAAGAGGGGTGTTTTTTAATTTTTTTTCCGGCTAGTTACACGACTCGTATCTCTCTGGGTTAATCTTGTTTTTTCTTCTCTTTTTCCTCTCTCCCCTGGAGTCGGGGGGAGGGAGCCTCGCAAGGAGCCGTTGCTTTTAAGGTAACAACTAGGTTAAGAAATGATAACGTTGCTGTCGCCGCCAGTTCCAGCCCGGCATCTCAGCGTGTGTGCATGTTTTTTTTTTTTTTCAGTGTCCTTTCCAGTGTGAGAACTATGTGAAGGCTGGAGCTGCATGCATAGCTCCTTAGGGGTAGGGTTAAATTTTCGATTTTCATCGAACTGTCATCATTGTACCTTCTTCTGCCAAAGAGTCAGGCCTCGTCCTGCAGGTTATACAATTCCAACCTGACATGCAATGTCGCAACAATGTGAGTTAGATCAAGAGATGATTTGGATTCTGTGTCGTCTCTGTTTAGCTATGCGTTGTCATCCTTTGTTTACAGCATGCATCGGACGCTATAAACATGATATAACGATGTCCAGAGGTGTTATTGAGATGTGAGATGGATATTCAGACATTCAGATGTAAACGACGTTAGTGCTGAAACATTACATAAGCCTTCACATTTTTATGTAATTTTCCTCTGCAAAAAGGACAATGAGCTATTCATAGGAACTTTATTACATTTGGTTTCACATGGGGAGATCATTAGCAAGTGTCCTGCCGTAGAGTGAAATGTTGTGACTAAAACCCAAAATTGTTTGTCACTGCAAGAATGGAGTGTCTAAAATTAGCCCCCAGGCAGTGATTTGTTACCTTGACATTTGGGTTTGTACTATTCCCAGGTGCCTCAAGTAGAAAGCTAGTGAGTGTGTTGCTTTTAGTTCGGGCTCTGTCTGCATTGCAGTTTGAAGCAGGGATGATACTGGGAGAAGGTGTGTATAATGATTGTTTCAATCACCTGTCCACATATCAATAGTAGAAAGGTAATCAGGGTTATTCTTGTTTTTTTTCAACAAGTTTTGACCCAATGTGTGTTACTAGAATGCCTAGTAATGTCTAGTAACCATGCATGGTAGTCATTAAAATCACTGTATGCAGTATAAACATGGAATGTTTTGGACAGGTAATATAACTCCCAAGACGGGAGGGTATACGATGAAAACAAAAGGCAATGTTGGAAAGTGTGTGTGTGTGTGTGTGTGTGTGTGTGTGTGTGTGTGTGTGGCTTACTGTGTGCACAGGTGCACCCAATCCAAGCCCTCAAACTGCAGATTAATTGTGAGTGGTAGAGTAAACTGAAACCTTGAAAGTGTAAAGAAGCTTCACACTTATAAACAACAAAATTCACACAGAGGTGAATTTGAGACACCACTGTGTAACTTCTTGCCCTCTTTTTATCTTGTATCTCCAGCTTTTAGTTAATACCTTTCCACCAACCTGCCACTTTGGTGCAAGTTGGCCTGAATAGTGTTTCATGTCCTTCTGTCGCGGCCGCACCCTGAGCCTCAGGTGGACAATATGATACCTGCCATCCAGAGATGCAAACCTGAAATGTCTGTGTTTACACCATACATGATTTGGATGGATTATTCATCAGCCAGACTTTCTTAAATCTGCTCCACCCCTTCTACACTCCCACACACATCAGCCGCCCCCCATCTCCCAGATGTGAAGGAAGTGTGGGAGGAGTCAGCCGCTGTTTGTGTTCCTTGGGGTCCACACTTCCTGTTAAATTGTGGAGAAACTTCACACGTGCTGAAAACACCAGGACCCAAAGACATACACAAAGATACTGAATGCTTGGGGAATGCTTGTCACTCTTTATTTATTTTGTCATTGTTGTTTAAAACCTTTGTTATGTATTTGCTTGGATGAAGGTGTGAAACTCTGGACTGCCTCTCAGGTGGATTGTTTGGTCTTTTGTATGTTCAGCATAAACCTCTACGTTGAATTTATCATCATTGCACCTGCTTCAGTGTTTATGCCTGAGCTTGGCAGCTCACATCAGTGCAAGTTGTATCAATACTCCAACCATTCAAATGATCATTGAAAGCAGGTTATCTGCTATCAGGTTATTTGTGCAGCTGTGATAGACTGATGGACAATCATTGTAATTGTCAAAGAACAGCAAAGGATGGTCTTATTTTTGGCCCATTCTATCGAGTAAGCTTGCTTGTAGCTGAGCTAGTTAAGTCAAAGCAGTACACATTCAGATAGCACACAGCAGTCACGTGTTACCAAAAGATCTTGTGACACATCATGCTGCTCTTTTATTTGATGCATCTGATAATAAGATTTGATAAGAAGATGTTTGTTCTGTTTATAGCCACATTTTAGCTGGTTTTCATCTATAACTGTTGCATGTAAGCAAACAAGAATATTTACATTGCCCTTTTGCATTCTATCCCTTAGATGACAGAGGGGCGGCGATGTCAGGTCCATCTCCTGGACGAAAGAAAGTTGGAACTCCTCGTTCAAGTGAGTCTCTCCTCTTCTCTCCCGTCTTTCTTTTCATAGTCTTGATTCCACAGAGGGCAGGAACTTGATGATGCTATTCCAATAGTCTCTGTTACTGTTGATCTATTTCAATTCACTGTAACGCACAAACTCTTGACAGGCTCAAGCCCACAGGGACACGCATGCAATTTTTCACACTTTTCTCTTTAGCTCTACTGTTATATCATAATGTTGATCTTCTTCCTCATATTCAACCAAAATGCCTCTGCAATCAAGCTCAGGTCCATCCCTCCATCTTGTATTCTCTCAGTCTGAGTTTAGATCATTCTCTGTGTATAAGACTCAAACAATGTTGGGAAAGAGCAGTATGATACCACTTCCCCCAATTTCATTCTTTCATCCTCCCAGCAGGCCTTTCTACTTTACTGACCAGAGAGCGTAGCAGCCCCCACAAGTCAGTATCATAATTTGAATGTCCTATAATGTCCATTTTCAAATATTTGTCTTATCTATTTCTATACCCCATTGAAATACTGATAACAGCAGTTGTTTGATATTATAAATGAGCAAATCAGTGTGATTTGCCTTTGCCATGCCTCTGACGTAAGTGACTGAAGAACTTTTGTTGTTAGCTCCCCTTGTTCTTATAAACCTCTCTTTGGAGGCTCCTCTTTGCTCTGAAGAAGACTGAATTTCACTGTAGAAAGAGAAAACAATGTAATTGATATGGAATTGGAGAAATAGAGAAAGGAAGAGTTTGATAGTCAGTCTGCTTACTTTATGATTTGATTACTGTGCCAGAACTGGTCTTCTCTTTGAAATTAGCAATTCTGCTTATCCCCATTTTTCACTGTGCATCTTTCCACCATTGCTTTTTTTTCTATTCTTATTCAGCCGTTCCTGTCTTTATCTGTGGCCACTCTTCTCTCATGTCTTTCCCTGGTTCTACCTCTTTATGAATATATCTGCATCAGTCCAACTTAAAGTCTGGATTTCTTTAGAAAAACACACTCATGTAATTCAGGATCCACTGCTGTTACTTTCCCGATTGCAGTCTTTTCTTTCCCATGTCATATGAGCAACTGTTTAATTAGTCGATGGGTGGTTTATGTGGCTGCAGAGTATTGCAGTATTGATGTAGTTCTCCTGTGATTTGAGTAGGTGTCAAGTCCTTGAGTTCATTAGTTAAAATGATCATAGCCTAAGAACCATGAAAATACAAAAGCAGTATTTTTTTTCCCTTTATTCTGCTTGGCTCTGATTTCTGTTTTTTTGGGGTTTGTTTTCAGTTTAAGTTCTCTGTTTCTTGCCATGCCAAGTCCATCAAGAAAACTTGCCTCTGAAAGGTTTATCTCTGTTCTGACTTTGTCTTGTAACAGTGACCAGCTCTTTAATGTTAGCCATGTGCACTTTTCCCCCTTTTTACCATTCCCCTTATCCTCATTCTCCTTTCAGAGCAATTCCTTCTATGGTATATTTCTGCAATGAACTGTAGGCCAGAAGGCTGGCACATTTACATGCCTATTGACAAAGCTTTGAAATGGAATCCAACTACCTCTGATTCAATCAAGTGAAATTATATGTTTAAGCATTAAAATGACTGAATTGTTGCAGGCTATTGAACAGCAATCAGAGTATTTAGTTTAATCTGTTAAACTGTGCTGATTATCCACATTATTAACCAATCTGTGTATTAATTTTTGCTGAAATGTGCAGGAACGATTGCATATGGTTAACGAAGAAAAAACATGTACCTTTTGTTTTCCCCCAATATTCATACTTTTTGTGCCGGGCCAAACAGTGCAAAGGAGTTCATTAATTAAATTATCTGTCTGTTACGGTTCCAGTGTGCAGGTGTATGTGTGTGCATGTCCTTTAATATACTGCCTGCCATTCACTCTCTGTAATTCTGTGGTATTCTTAAAGGTATTATTGTATATCAGCATCTGTCATCTGAATAGATATTGCAGTATATTGTCAGGGTATGTGAAAGCATGTGAAAAGAGGAAAGCAGTCACTTGAAGAGGACTAAATTATTTTCAGAAAAGCTTTCATGTGATATCCGCTTTTTATTCATAATAATGTAGAATATCCTGTTTAATGTGGAGCTCCACTGATACTAGATGTTTGATAGTGCCACTAGGTGTTGCTTAAAATGCACCTTGAAAAGACACATGCAGTTACACTATATTGTGCATATTAGGGTTAATTTAAGATCAACAAACTGTTAAATGATCAACCCTGCCATCAGAACATTCTACATAGGGAGACAGTAAATTTATATATATATTTTTAATATTGAAAAACAAATGTATGTTTAATTTACAATTTCCTTCGGGATTAATAAAGTTGTTCTTATTCTTATTCTTAAGATATGGCATTTGGATGTAGACAACACACCATTGTGTTGAGCTGTTTTCAAACAGGGTATCAAATAATCAGATGTGGATGGCTGATGCACTTGTTGAACTCTGGTGTAACTCATTTTCTCCCTTTTAGATAATTTGTTCTGCAGGCTCTTGTTTGTCTTATACTCATCTGTCTGACTGTTCTCATGTGTCCCTGTCGCTCATTGGTTGCGCTGCTGTGGCTGCACCGATGTCATGTAATTTATATTGTCGTTCCACAGCAGCCGACTGCTGTGCACTAATTAGAGACCGTCACTGTATGTGTAACAGACTGAACCAAAACATTGATTTTAGTTAATACTGTAAATAGATCATGGTTCCAAACCTTAAACCTCCACACAATAAACATTTTAAGCTCAAGTCAGTGTTGGTGAAGGACATATCAGTATTCAGAGATGAAACATTGATTATATGGAAGGAATGAGCTCCTCTTTGGTTCGTGCATATCAGAACCTTGAATAGTAAGGATTCATGTTTACTCATGGTTAAAATGGTTGCAGATGTTCTGTGTAATTGATTGTTATGAGTGAAGAGACGAGAGAAACAGCACTTTGAAGAGCTGATGAATGACGAAAATGAAAGAGGGGGAAGAGTGGAAGAGGTGACTATTGTGGGCCACAAAGTAGTGGCGATTTGTAAAGGTGAAGTGACAGGGGCATTGAAAAGGATGAGGAGTGGAAAGGCAGTTGATCCTGATGATGTTCCTGTGGAGGTATGGGAGTATCTAGGCAAGGCAGCGGTAGAATTTCTGGCTACATGATTAAACGGTATATTAGAGAATGAGAAGATGCATTAGAAATGGAGAAGAAACATGATGGAGTCAATTTTAAGAATAAGGGAGATGTGCAGCTACTATAGAGGTATAAAGTTGATGAAAGAGTAGACTGAGAGCAGAAGTCAGTATTTGTGAGCAGCGGTATAGTTTCATGCCGAGAGTGAGTACCACAGATGCAGACTTTGCTTCAAGAAAGCTGGTCAAGATGTACAAAGAAGGTGAGAGGGAGCTGCATTGTGCCTTTGTAAACCTAGAAAAAGCGTCCAATAGGGTGCCAAGAGATGCACTATGGTATTGTATGAGGAAGTCAGAAGGGGCAGAGACCTATGTTAAACTGCTGCATGACATGTATGGGAGATGGGAAACAGTGATGAGGTGTGCCACAGGTGTGAAAGAGAGGTTCAGTGTGGAGGTGGGACTCCATCAGGGATCAGCTCTGAGCCCCTTCTTGTTTGCAGTGATGATGAACAGGCCGACTGATGAGGTTAGACAGGAATCTCTGTGGACCATGATGTTTGCAGATGAAATTGTGATCCGTAGTGAGACCAGGGAACAGGTGAAAATCCAGAGAGGTGGAGGTATGCGCTGGAAAGGAAAGGAATGAAGGTTAGATGTAGCGGGACAGAATATATGTGTGAATGAGAGGGATCCTAGTGGAACTGTTAGGTTTCAAGGGAGTGGAGATCAAGAAGGTGGAGGATTTCAAGTACTTGGGGTCAACAATCCAGATCAGTGATGGACAGTGTGGAAAAGAGGGAAAAACGGATTCAAACAGGTTGGAACGGGTGAAGAAAAGTGTCAGTGGTAATGTGAGATAGAAGAATATCAGCCAGAATTAAAGAAAGGGTGTACAAGACAGTTGTGAGACCAGCAATGCTGTATGATTTGGAGACAGTGGCATTGAAGAAAAGACAGGCAGCAGAGATGGAGACGTTCAGGTTCTCTTTGGGAGTGACGAGGATGTATAGGATCAGGAATGATTCTTTCAGGGGGACAGCACAAGATAGATTTCTTGGAGACAAGACCAAAGAAGCCAGACTGAGATGGTTCGGTCATGTACAGAGCAGGGATAGTATATATATTTGTGGACGGATGCTGGGATCAGAGCTGCAAAGCAGGATGTCTCGAGGAAGACCAAATAGACGATTTGTGGATGTACTGTAAGAGGGCATGAAGTTTGTTGATGTGAGTGAAAAGGATACAGAGAATAGGGTTAGATTGAGTAGGTTGATTCGCAGTGGCGATTCCTGAAGGGAAAGGCCAAAAAGAAAATATGATGTGTAACTGATATATGCATATGCCTGCAGTCTTTGCTTATCATGCAAATAGATGTAAGTTTATTGTTCATAGACAATACCCAATTCACAACAGTTTTATAAAAAAATGCTTTTGCTGTTACTATTATCCTTTGGCAAATATCTAATACGTGGTCAATGTCAGGATATATTAATCTTTTTCTTAATTTCTCCTCACATGCAAATGTTTTTCCTCTTGGGCATTTTTGTCTGACATCTCTCTGACATGATCCCGGTTATTGGATATGTGTGTGTGTGTGTGTGTGTGTGTGTGTGTCCATGTGTTTGAGTGTCATCACCAACTTAATTTTGAATAGTTCTTAGTAGCTCCTGCGGATAGTAAAAGCATTCAAGTGAAAGTAGTTAAGTATATAAACTCTGCCCCCATTGCTGTCATTGGCTGCAAGTGGATGGTTGCATACATAATGATTTGTCTCATTTATCCTATGTGTACTTCTAACAGAGTGTTTATTTGACATGTATGTTGGGAGTAGGCTGCCTGCATGTTGAATGTGGAATATGTGATGAAAGGCATCATGTAGGCAGTGGGGCACGCCCATGGTTAACCTCAGGGTGGGGCGTACGGTTCCTGAGGATATCCCAACCAAGCAGCATATGGCTGCAGTCCCCATTCTCTGCTTAGCTTTAAGATTCTCTGCATGCTCTGAGAGGTTTGATGACTGGAAGTTGTCATCGCATAGAGCTTTGACAGAATTCCACAGCATTAAAAAGCTTGCAAGCTCTTGTGCAAACTGCAGCTCTCTCTGCAATATAGTGGCTCAGCCCACAGGCATGACTCTGCAGTAAAGGTTCAGGTCAGAGGCTTAAAGGAGAGTGGGTGGGAGGAGGAAAGCAGAATACCTGCTCTGTCAGCACCATCCCCACTCAACATCCATCTTTTAAGATATTTCTCTCATTAATCTCTTATCAAACTCTTGTACTCTTTTCAATTATGTTTTTTCAGAATGGTTAGTCAATGCACAAAATCAATTGCCACTTAAATATCTTAAGATAAAATATCACCACATGTACTTGTGCCAATCAGCTACAGTATGATTACACTGCAAAAATCACACGCACCATCTGACAAAGTAAAATGACATTGACAATATTTACATTATGAATTCTCTTTGTCTGCAGCCGAAGCTAATGGCTAAGGACCTTCTGGACCTGGTTGCTTCTCATTTCAACCTCAAGGAGAAGGAGTACTTTGGAATTGCATACACAGATGAAACGTGAGTAATTTTCAACTCCTACAGGATTTGAGTCCTTTGCGTCAGTGTATGTCTAAGCATCTCTAATAATGTTGGTAGTCAAACAAGGTATTTTGCATATCATATTATGAACTGATAATTAACATTGTTGGCCAAGAACAAATTGCATGTTGGTGTCTCTTGTGCCATTAAACTAAAGAGTGGTGTGAATATTGTGTGGTCTTTTTGTTGTAGTTTTTGGAACACTTTTTTTTTTTTTTTGTTTAGTGTCGTCTTGGTTTTTATTGCATAAATTATTTTGAAATGCATTGGCTCTTTTGAGTTAAATTGTAAAGCTATCATTTTTACGAAAACCCTTATTTAGGGTACTCACTTCTTTTAATGTCATATGCATCATGTCACAGGTATATTTAGATGTTGTTTTTTTTTATAGCCATAGCTGCCATTGTGCTGGTAAAAATTGGATTCATGGAGCACATCATCAAAATCTTACGTACATAAGCATTTTGAAGTTGTGCTAAAGATGGGTGAGATTATCTAATACTGAAGAAAGAAAAGGCAGGAGGGTATGCCATGAAAACAGAATTCATATATATATATATATATATATATATATATATATATATATATATAACTGTGATTGGTGAGATAGTAAATGAGAATGGTAGATGTTTAACTGCAGCAAAGACACATAACTATATTTTTTAAAACTCCATTGCAATGTCCACTTTGCATATCACTCTTAGTAAAGTTGCTTGCCCATTGTAGCAAATAGCTTGGCCTTTGTCTTCTAGCTAATCACAATCAAACGGAGAGGCACCCAATACGTCATTAAATAACAACTCACCCCTTGTTCACGGTCAATTTTCTCCATAAAAAAAATTACAATGCACTTGCAAATTTCATCCATGGATTACATCTGTAGAGATTATTTTACACATTTTGTACAAGTTTGCAGACCTGATTATACACATGCAAAATTTGCAAATTACAATATTCACTCTGATTAGACACATTTATAAATTATACACACTGCAATAGAACTATGCATACACTCCCACAACCACTGTTCTGAAGGAGTCATAGAGACATACCCTCAATTTACATTAAAACATATGATTTTTGTGTTTCTCTGGACAATATATTAAATACTGTGTGCCACATGTACCAAGGGAGAAGAGTTTTCATTTTTGTCCACTCAATGGTCCTTAATGTTGCTATTTTTCTGGAAACGCACTCCAGAGATAGAACATGAGTGACAGGACGTCTCTCTGATCTCTCCTTATTTGGAGAAGAAGAGAAAAAAGTGATGAGATGGTATGGACGATGGAATGGAGAGAATGAAATGTCAAAGGAATACAAGATGAGAAGTATTAAAAACGTGGCCACAAGCACACCTAGATTTGATGTGTCATTTTGCGGTTTTTTTGCCTTTATTTAATCACGTCAACTTTATTAATTTGTTTGCTTTTTCAAATCAGGGGCCATTTCAGTTGGCTGCAACTGGACCGCAGGGTGTTAGAACATGAATTTCCCAAGAAGTCTGGTCCCATTGTTCTCTACTTCTGTGTCAGGTGAGTCTTCAAACCTAAAATCAACTTAATAGCCACAAATGATGTCTGATTCAAGATAGTCTTCAAATTTGAGTGCGTAAGAAAGAAATACATTGACACCTGTATATGTGTATAAAAGGAATTAAGAACAGGTCCCAATAATATTGCTTTAACCCCAGCTGTGGGGCCTATCAACCAGTCATGAATCTGTTTTCTGTATGAATTGTCTCTACAAAATACCTCAACAAAAAAGACAAATATGGCCCTGCTCTGTACATTATAAGCGGGGGGGAGCGAGGGAGTCGAAAGGCAGACAGACGGATGGGGGTGCAACACCGGTGTTCTTTGAACCAAGATGTCATGAACATCCCAGAGAATGAGTCTTGTGCCACAACAAACAAAGTAATGGCAAAATAAGATCCATTAGACTGAGTGGTATTTTCCAGGATTAAATTCAAAGTGCAGTTCAGTTGATGACACAATGAGGCAACTGTATTAAAAGACCATATTTTTATCATGTGATTTGTTAACCATATTTACCAAACAGAAGTACCATTATAAAGTGCAACAGTGACACTATTGAAACTGGAGGTAAACCATTTTATGGCGTATTTTTAATTAATCTGCATCAGTCGATCAGTATCCATAAAGCAAGTTAACAAAAATGATACCATTGTGCCCAGTTTTCATTTTGGGGTTTATATTTATAACTTTTTTACATCCCTATGGATATATGCAATGACTATACTATGCATATGCATATTCTCTTTAGGCTTTATTTTAAGCAGTTTTGTCTTTCAAAATTAAATTATGTTAACAAAAAAATGCAGTACACAAATAGACAATTGCAAATGCTTTTACCCGCGTATTACTCAGCATGTACAGTACCCAACCCATCACAATATATCCCTACTCTAAATATACAGTACAGGCCCAAATGAAACAACAGTTAGACCAAACGTCAGACATTAATTTATCAGTGTTGAAATATTGCTTTCTGTAGCACGGTATAGTGAGATGTTGCGGTATTTTCGCAGGTGTGTGCATTCCATCTCTTTGTATGTGTACGGGGTTATTATAAATGGGAGTCAGTTATCCATTTCCTGCTGATTCAGTGTGTGCCTTGTTGTAAGCTCGTCCCTGTGTCCGCACTGTAGGTTTATCTCGTCAACACTGTGATGTTAGTTAAAATGTTCACTGAATATTGACTGGGCTTCTTTCATTTTCCCTTGTAGCTTAATGGGTAACACAATTTAAGCCGTATAATAGAGATCCTCCAGTAGTCACTCCCATTCAGTACCTACAACACACATACTCCTACGCACACATATCAACACAGGATTTCATCATATGTTTCTTGGAAAATACCCAGGTTGCATACAAGTCTGCAGTGCGTATGAAGTTATATGCTCAAAGTTATCAATCTGTAAAGAAATGAGTGGACAGCATTTTTCTGTGCATTTGTTTGCACATGCTCTGTTGGTATGGCATGTATAAGCAACTGCATTATATCCTCATGATGTAGACTTCCAACAGACGGCTAACAGTGACTAACTTCCCAGCCTACCACCATAGCTACCCTCTGGCTCTGCATGCATTCATGAGCTAAATTTAGACTGCATTATTATGTTCGTTCCCTGCTTACTGTTGTGCCAGAAGCCAGAACTGGGTTACTGTGCTTCTATCTCCAGTATGTGACACTCTGTTTGTGTGTGTGTATGTGTGTATGTGTGTGTGTGTGTGTGTGTGTGTGTGTGTGTGTGTGTGTGTGTGTGTGTGTGTGTGTGTGTGTTGTGCTGGCGTGCTCGTGTTCACGCGTGTATTTGTGCATGTATTTTGATTGTGAAACGTTTAAAGTGAAAATTACTTGGTCTCCCATCCAGGAGGAGGGCCTGAAATGATGGCATATACAGTATAGTTGGACTTTGGTGGGTAGTGTGTTAGGTTGTTTTTTTTGTTCGTTGTTATTTTTTTCAGGTTTATTTCTGATGCCACATACAGTATGTGGAACCTCACACATCAGTTAACTCTTCACTGTATTGAAGAATTTATTTTCTCTGTGTTTAGGTTCTACATAGAGAGTATATCCTACCTGAAGGACAATGCCACTATTGAGCTGTTTTTTCTTAATGCCAAGTCCATCATCTATAAGGTAAACAACATTATTTTGCTTCCCTGAATAAATCAGTTAAAGAACAGATAATGTCTCAGACATTCTGAGAGGTTGATACTGTTTTTCTTATGGAAACAAGAGCAAGTATTCTGCTAAATAAGGGTATTTCAGTTATGCGGAATACAGGAATATGTAGTAATCATCAGCTATCTTCAAATCTTAACAAAGAGGCCAGGTAAGAGGGCAGAGTTTGGCTTTTACACCTCAATTTGATATAGTGAAGTACTGTATACAGTGTTTACCGATTGCATCAGCAATGCCCACTTGGGTCATGCATTAGCCCCCTCAGACCCACAACTACCCATACATTTATCATCATCTTCCACATATTTATTAGTCCAAACACAAATATTGAGATTTATGGAATTATATTTTGAACCTTTTTTTTTTTTGTACACAGAGGAGTGACCATAACTATCTCATAGGAACCTTAACCCTATTCATGGTTTTAGTCGTTCAGTGCATCCATATAAATTATCTGGATCTGGAAAATCTAAAATAAATAAAAACTTTTCTTCTGATCACCCAGCTTACCACTATTATCCACTCAGCATTTCTCTTTTTTATTTGTAGTTTGTTAGGTCAGAGGGGTAATGTCAGTTCTATGCAATAACTTAGAGTGCCCAGAAGGGGGCAAACACAGACAAATTTTAAGATTCCTGGCAGCAATAACCCACTCAAAAGTGACAGTTTCCTGGTATGTTCTGTTTCTTTTATATAACATAGGGAATAGAAACATTATCCCTTGTTGTATTTTGCTCTAAGTGTGTTAATCACAGACTCACAAATGTGACAGGTGTGATAGCTTTTGTGCTGAGGTATCCATTCATCTCTGTACCCGATAGCCTGTAATAAAATATATATCAATACATATTCACTGCATTAGTGAATATGTAGCAAAAGAATACTTTCTTTCAACCCAAGATTTCTGATGTCATGAAACAAATAGCATTTTAAAGAATACATCACATGGCCATTATTTTGTTTTGTTTACTCATTTAAGGGCTTACCTGCATCATAGATTCAACACTGATGAAATAGTTATAGCACATGCTTTACCCTGCAGTACATAAAGGTATCAAGATGTGTGGCCTTCGTGGGTGGTGCACACTTAGTGAGCTTGTTCTGTTTCATTTTTCATCCTTGCTGTCTGATTCACCAACCAATTAAGAGATGGAATGCAATGGGAACATTCCAGGCATACTTGCCCCACCACTTGCTTCCCACCCTCCTAAAGCTGTTAATGTAAACATCACATGCTTTGAACCATGTTATTGCTGATATCCAATTATTGCCCAAGAAAAAATGCTCCCTAATAATTGTGTGAATGGTAGAGAACTTCATGCATCCCAAGATCTGTAACAGTTTGGGTTAATCTATGATTATTTATTACTCACCATCATTTATTTTGTCACTGTTCCTCCAAGTAGTACCTCCCACTGCACTGTCATCAAAAACTCAGAATATTGGTGATATATTTAAACCACGATAACTTCTGCCTTTTCATATCAGCTCAGCGTGCCATAGATGACGGTGACGTTTGTGCACAATCATCTCTTTTCTTTCGTAGGAGCTTATCGAAGTGGACAGTGAAGTTGTCTTCGAGCTCGCCTCTTATATTCTTCAAGTAAGATCTCTGTTTTGATGTTTTTATCATAAGAGTTCATTTTAGTGTTAACCCAAGGCAGCTTTTGTACATGATAGGCAATAGGAGGATTATAATCTATAATTTCTCACTTTCATTAGCTAATATTTGCAGCAAATGTTCTCTCGCTGTTTCTCTACTTGTCAGATAGCAAATACATACAATCAATAATCTGATTTTTAAGCCAGGAGAGACTGACTGCAGGAAAGTACTTTTTTAAAATTTGGTTTAGCCTTGGATGTGTCCATCACACATGCCGTGTGTGTGTGTATATAATACTTGCCTTCCAGCAAAGTGACTTCACAGTATTTACATTTTCAATAATAAAACTGATGATTCTCTTTTCCTTTTCTTTTTGTGTTCCACAGGAGGCTAAAGGAGATTTTACCAGGTAAACCATACAGTGAATAGTGTACGATTACATACAAGACATTGCTATTTTAAGAAAACTTAAAGTGTTTCAAAGCTCAAGTCATGAAGTTTAATCAAAGCAGTGATCCATTGCGTTCAAAGAAACATTACTGTCTCTCTGTAGTAAGAATATGGAATGTATACATGGCGGTTCCAGTTGCTCAACAGTCCTTTCCAGATTTAGTCCTTGTTCAGCCTTTCAGTCATTATTCATTCCAGGGAGGTGGTCATTCCTTTTGGGCCAAAGGCCTGTCGCACCGCTGACGGTGCATGTTGTGTGCTGTGCACTGCAGGGGCGTCCTCTTCCCTGAAGCTGGACTAAACCTGACCACATACCACAAGTTTTTGTTGCCGGGTCTTCAGTTTCACCCCTTAGACCAGAACATCTCCTGGTGGCAGGGCAGTGAACAGGGACATCTCTCTGGCACCTCCTGCAGGAAAACCCGATTCGATGTTGCTCCCCAAATCTTGTCGCGCCGTTCCAGCCAGAGCCGATAGCTTGCTTTCTCCACTTTATCAGACTGTTTTTTGGGGGGATATCTACTAAATGTGGCTTCACGTAGGCCTAGACCCTTGAGCAGGCGTGATGTTGACCTGCCCACAAAGCCTCTGGCTCCTACCTCCACTTTGACAGCACTCTGCAACAAGTTCTGCATTCTTCACCTTCGTTCTTACACGGGCAGCTTCCAATTCCTCCTTCCATGGCACTGTTAGCTCTATCAGTATTGCTGCCTTCACAGCTGCAAACCACAGCACCACGTGTGGTCATTAAGTGGTGGGAACTGGAGCTGCCTACCCAGATCCACTTCAATCTTCCACCCGGCCCCTGGTGTTAATAGCTTGGTGAGTGGTTTCTTGCTGGTATGCTTGTAAGTTCCCCCCTGCCTAAGGAAGTGGATCCTGCGTCATATTCTCCGAAGGACTCTTGTTCACCTCTTGCCGGCTTTTCTCCAGCGGCTCCGCCAGCTTCCTGAGCACTTGCTCGCGCCTCCATCCGAGCCAAGCCTTCGCCAGAGCTGTTTTGCAGCCCGACTGGAGTGAGGCATTGATGGTCCCACGGCGATCACAGCATTGCTATGTTCCGGGCCATAGGCGGAGGTTTTGAGGGCTCGCTAGGATGACGTATGTTGCCCTGTAAGAAAATTGAGCCAAGCCTGAGGCGGTTTCTTGTCTGTTTTAGTCTATATAGATTTGTATTTCCATACTATGAGCAACATCTGAACTGAGGATTGAGATGATGACACAAATGGCAATAAGGTCTTCCTTTCTAGTCCAAGACAGGAATTCACTGATGATTTTTCCTTCCCCTCTGTTTTCAGAGGGGAAAGGCATATAGAGATAAAACAGATGATAAATGTTGATCTTGAGCATTGAGGAGGATTATTTAACCTACTCCTTACAGCTGTTTGTTTCTTATTAAGCCTACTCCTGACAGCTGTTTGTTTCTCTGTAACATCTCTCCTCATTCCTTCCTGCCATCTCAATTTCAGCCAAACCCCAATCCCAAGCCGTTTTATACTGAAAACTCCTCACTGTCCATTAGAACTTAGGATGCCTCTGAGATGAGAGATGACTGGTGGAAAGTCTTCCAGAGAAGAAATCAAGTCCCAATTGCCAAAATAAGATATGACAAGAATTATCAGAACCTGTATTAGCCTTTAACCATACATCACTTCCGTATTTTTTTTTCTTTCAAGCACTTGTATGAGCTATATTCCACATATGGTTTTCCATATTACATCAGAAGAACCACATCTGTGTGATTTTTGCACGAATGTATGTCATCCTCTCATCCCCTGTTCTAACATGGATAACAATCTACATCAGGCACTACCTCTGACCCAATTTCCTCAGTTGAAAGGAGTAAATAAATAATCCCGCAGAGAGCTAAAAATGTAACACACCCCAGAGACATTCTTTTCACTCCCTTCACTTATGCCTCTCAACCTGGAAGCTCAATGCCCTTTGCATATACTCTTGTAATCATATTCCCTGATTCCTTCTCCAGAGACCTTGCTGTTTCTTCATAACTGTTATAATGACGTACATAAAAGTCAAACATAAATTCAATTATATCGACTTCCTTAGTTTAGACTATCCCTTGAAAATTGGATAAGGACCATTGAAATGTACAGAAAAATGCACCGGCCAGGATATTCTTAGTTTTGAGCCAAGAGCGTCAGCTCATTTGTACGATTAAGATGCTGTCATTAAACTTCCATAGATATATTTATATTATAGCAGGCAAACTCTTCTCATTGTTTTAGTTTGATGGGGCAACTAGAGACAATGGAAATTTTTAAGACAGCATCGGACAGTAAATGTTTCCTTTGATAATACCAATATTATCTTGGTTTTCTAGTCTCCAAAAACTACATTATGAATTAGATGTCTAAATGAAAATATTTTTAAAATTATGGAAAATTTTAGTTTAGGAATTTCATAGATATGGTATGCTTTTAAACCATAAGGCAACATCGATAAATCACACATTTTCAAATATTTCCCTGAATTTTGATGCCCACAAGCACATGTTAAGTAATATGAAGAAAATTAAATAGGTTTGAATTTTTAGGTCATATATTAATGTCTAAGCAGATAGCTCTTTCCTGCTATTTGAACAATTGCAGGGCAAGAGTTCTGTAGATAGAAGCACCTAAGTAAGACTTCCATTCATATGTAAATTAATCACCCAATCTCATCTTATCGCTGTATTCACACATTGCAACAACTGGAACGGGATACTTTCCAGGGCTGTAGCTCATAGATTGTCATATTCCTGGGGCTTTACCCAGGCCTCTAAAGGTTTTTGTCAGATGTTGCAGAAAGATGAGGGGATTTCAGTGAGATTGCAAGACATTCTGCCGATAGTGATCTGAAAACTAAATCTGGAGCCAAGTTTCTATGGCTCCCGCCGCTGCTCAGAGTCACATTTAGTCTACCTCAGACTTTATTTTTATTTTGTCTTCTAACTGCATTGATCATGAAAATTTTGATCTCCTTATTCATTGAACTCTACTTCCATTTCATTCAGTTTTTTCTTCAGTTTTTCTCTATCCCGATCTTCAATACAGGGAGCACATTGGACATTTGCTGCCTTTCTTCTTGTTGGAGTTTTCCGTAATGTGATTTTAATCACATGAAAATTACCACCATTAAAACATATTTATAATTATCTAACATTAACATTAGTTAACATTAGTTTCCAAAATATTTATATTGTTTCTCTTTTTACTGATACATGTGAGCGCTTTTATTCTGTATCGAGGAGAATGATAGTGGTTTAAGAAGTGGTTTTGACAACGGCTTTCTGTGTTTCATCTCTAGCAATGATGCAACCAGGTCTGACTTGAAAAAGCTACCTGCTCTCCCCACTCAAGCCCTAAAAGAGCACCCATCTTTGGCCTACTGGTAAGTGACTAGTTATGTAACTATACTGTCTGAGCAGCCACTTTTCTTGTTCTTTTTCCATCATTAAACCAATCACTTACTATGACCTGAATATACAGTGAAGATCGTGTTATAGAGCATTACAAGAAGCTCAGTGGACAGTCCAGAGGGCAAGCTATTGTTAAGTAAGTATCAGTGTGTATCTGTATTGTAACTTTATCCACCGAGTGGATGACTTACCCTTATGACTGAACCCGTACATGTCTTTCTGCTCCTCACAGTTATATGAGCATTGTAGAGGCTCTGCCCACATATGGAGTACATTACTATGCTGTTAAGGTACAGTTTTACTGTTGTATCTTTTTTTCCTTCCCATTTTTTTCTTTCTGGACCTAAAGCAAACATTTTGTTGTTGTTTTTTTAAGTTGCTTCTAGCTATTTGTTATTATCTGCCTATGTTTCTGCCTCTTCTTTTCACTTCTTTCTATGTGTCTCCCTCTGAAAGTGTTTTTTTTTTTTCTTCCAGGACAAGCAGGGAATCCCTTGGTGGCTAGGCCTGAGCTATAAAGGTATTTTCCAGTATGATCACCAGGACAAAGTCAAGCCTAGGAAGGTAAGATGATCTCTCTTAAGTTGCATATCCCAAACTGAATGGTGCCCCACAAAGCTAACAGACCTTTGCTTTTATTGTTATAAGAATTAAAAAATGCAAAACGAGACAATATTTTTGGCTTCATCATGTGAAACAAAATTGCCCCTTTCTGCAATTGCATTTTCCTGTTTACATCTTGTCTCTTTTTATGTTTTCATGTTCATCACTATCTTATTTTACATATTGCAAAGAAAAGAATAGACTCAAGCCATCGATGTGAATCATTGGTCTGTGAAGCTTCTTCACTAGTGCCCTCACTCCTTTCCAGCTCCTCCCTCTTCCACTTTTGCATCATCACGTTCTTTTTTTCCATATAACCATACTCATAGGAAAATTGCATGTGCTCATAGAGGCTGACACCACAGTCTGATGAAGGATCGCATGACTGATTCATTTTGACAACAAAGTGACCCTGTTGTGTGCGGCAAGGACTTGTCTTAAACCAGTAGCATTTTTGTTAAGGGACATCGCTTTGTCATTAAATGCTAACCATTTACCTTGTGCTGCTTTTTGTGTAAGTATTTTTATTTCAATAAGCTTACCACAAACCCATGGACAGAACCTGTAGGTTTACTACAGGACCACACACCATACAGATGTTCTGAATCATTTAACAAGAGGATGAGGACCTCCTGATTTAAAGTTAGCATAGGGAGCCTCTGTAAACACTGCAGGAACTATGGCAAGATTGGATCAAATGAAGCACAATTAGATTAATGTCATTCAAATCTATTTACAACCATTTTTGTCTTCTGCGTCACTGGAGTTCACACCCATACAGTGGAGCTGTAAGTCCCAAATCATCACAACCAAAATGCAAACAGGAAGTTCCCCCAGATTGAATGAAACAATGGTCTTCTAGATGCTCAGGTCTAGTTCAAGCAAAGAATTATACCTGGCCCCGCTCCATTTATCCCTGCCTATTTAAACTCTATTCTTCTTGTAATCTCTAGGGAGTCCACTACACTCAAGAAAAGCATTTACCCTGTCAGAGCTGACCTTTCTTAACCATAATGAATTGAAGCTCTGATGCAGAGACATTATAATGTAATAGACATTAGCTTTTTCACATAGCCGTTCAATTGTTTACAAGTAATAGTAGCTGATGCATGCAATAATGTGTTATAAATTCACAAGGAATAGTGTTTATAGAATCTGCATCCACAAATACTCACCACGTTATGTGAAGACAGAAGCTTTGCCAGAGTTAATGAGCATGTTTTTTAGGAGATAGTCCTTCTACTCTCAGTTAGACTAAATAAGACAAAAAAGGTTTACTAATCCAATACTCCATGGGTTTGCAAAATCCAGCAGTCAAGATTACATTAGTGTGAGGTTACTGTCACGCTGCAGTATACAGACCGCACCGTAAGTCTGTTCTAACACTGAAGTTTTAGCGGTCTCATGCCTTAAAATAATCACACACACCAGCGTTATCTCTGCTGTTCTGGCTAATGTGTAACCACCACACACACTCATGTGGTCATTCAACTACTACTACTATTTATAGCACCATGCTACATTTGTACTTCACACTCCAGTAAGAATGAATGCTGCAGTAAGCCTTTGGCTAAAAGAGCAGCTTTTCCTTTTTGATACTGGTGTACATACATAAACATGTCTACAATGCCCCCCCACCCCCACCCCATTGGCTATTGTTTCTCCTGGCTGTTAAAATTCCTGCATTGTGACCTGTTCCTCCCTCCGCTCCTCTCTCCTCTTCTCCTCCCATATCCTGGCATGGCTTAGTCCTGTACTTGTTTTTCTCCCCAAATTCTTACTTTTACTTTCTCGAGTAAAAGTTGATCTGTTTATGTCAAATGTTTGCGTGTCTGCAGTAGCTGAGCCCGATTTTTTGCACTTTCTGTGACAAGAAACGTTATTATACTTTTGTATACTTTGTGAAAATAAGAATGACGCGTAACGGTGCAAAGATATATTTTAAATCAGCCAAACACGGATTGAAAGGGGCCGCAGAAAGCTTCATCACTCCTCCCACGATCGCTCTGCACACAAACATATACACCTTCCCACCATAGGGCAGGAAGCACAGTCCCTGAGGGATGGAGGAGGGGTCAGAAGGAGTGGGGGCATAAATCCCCCCTCCTTCCTCAGCTCTCATTGCGAAGCTACAGCACAGCAGGAAACTGAACACACTTTCACCCCAGCAGAAACATATACATGCATATATCCATAGAAAGTGAACTCCCATCAACTCAAAACATGTTGTTCCGCTATGCTGCGCTATGCTATGCTATGGGAGGATTTAAGACACAAACATGTTGTGGAATACATCTTGAAGGAAACTTGCCAGCTGGTTTTAGCTAAATAGGTGATGGTTTATAAAAGGGGAGAGGAAGAGGAAAGGAAAAGACAAGAGGAGCAACGGAAAGAAAGCTTCCTACTCTTTACGGCTCGAGATCATCCAGTGCAGAGATCTACTTTGGACAAGACTGGAACTGATCAGAGTTCCTGACTTGGGTCTCTCCCTCTTCTCTCCCTCCTATGCTGCCAACTCCTCCTCTTAATCCTTTTTTTTAGCATCATTCTTTTTACACAGTTTTCTTTTAAAACCAGCTGGAACAGAAGAGAACAGGGGTTCCGTTCTTATTGGTGTGGATTATTACGCTATTGTTTTGTTTCTTTATTTTTTTTGTTTGTTTTTTGCTTTTTCTGCTCTTGAGAGCAGCCCTGAAGACTTGTGTTTTTGCTTAACCTCAGGTGTTCCAATGGCGTCAGCTGGAGAATCTCTACTTCAGAGAAAAAAAGTTTTCAGTAGAAGTTCATGACCCCAGAAGGTAAATTTATATTACTAACTCAGGCTGGTGTAAACTTACCGTAACTATTTTGGGTTTATTTTTGTAGAACAACTTTGATGTGTTGCTTTTTAAATTACAGAGACTTGAAAAGTATTGACTTGTTCAATTAGAAACATCAAAAAATGTTGGCCTCGTCCCTTAATCCTGTTGTTAAATTTTGTCTAAGCCACAATTTGACAACGGGAACAATAACTTTGATGACAGAACCATCATAAACCCTTTACAGTTAATTTGATCTAAATTTAGTGTATACTACAGATGTTTAACTCTCACGTTGACAAAGGGAATTATATTTTATTTGTTACAGAAACCTCACAGTAGGCAGCTACAAACATCTGTAAATTTTAGTGGACATTAAACATCAGTACAGTGCAGGGCAGAAAAAGAGAATGGAGTAAAATCAATTGATTTGTAGGATTTTCTTGTTTGTAAAAGAGCAATATTTGGGAGCTTGAAACAAGTTATTCAGCTTATTATCAACACAACTACATATATGTAAAGATATAGGTTCAAATCTTACTCGGCGAACAAAATTGGATAGATAGTCATGTGATACAATTATGTGGAGGAAAAAAACCTCTCCTGTGTTTATTTTATATGTCTATATGTGGATTGCTATTCAAGAGACAAAAAGAGGGCAGTGAAGGGGAGAACAAACCTAGAACGTGGTATTTTTTGTTTTGTTTCGGTAAGCTGTCATGAGGGTGCGATGGCCTCTTCTGCAGCCACAGATGTGTGTTTAAACAACAAGTAATCAATGTAAAGCATCATATGTGGCTGTTTGCGAGAATATCTCTCCCAGCCATAATATCCTTGAATATTTTTCTCTCATGTGGCCGCCACAACAGTCGTAATTTATTCGCAGTCGACGTTGTAGTTGTCGGTGTTTTACTTCAAATGTCTTGCATTCAGTGTATATAAAGAGGCCTGTGTCCGATTCTACTGTAGGGCATCTGTGACAAGAAGAACGTTTGGTCACAGCGGTATTGCTGTGCATACCTGGTATGCATGTCCTGCTCTCATCAAATCTATCTGGGCCATGGCCATTAGCCAACACCAATTTTATCTGGATCGCAAACAGAGCAAGGTCTGTTATCTCATCACACGCATGTTCTGACTATATGCTCGGACGCAACTAACTCTGAAAAATTGTTGTGATTGAATGACATAACAGTGTTTTTTGACGGCCCTTTTAAATGTATTTGTCCAGTCTAAGATTCATGCAGCGCGGAGTTTGAGTGAAATTGCTATCGACCTCACGGAGACAGGAACATTGAAAACCTCTAAACTGGCCAATATGGGGAGCAAAGGCAAGATTATCAGTGGCAGCAGTGGCAGTCTACTCTCCTCAGGTCAGTATATCCATGTCTGTCAGTGTTCTTTACCATGGGCTTAACAAGATTGGACCATGAGGGTGAGAAAGGAAGATTCATATGTAAGCGTTTGTCTGTGTGGTCACAGCAGGAGTATCATTTTAAGGAGAGACAGGAACAGCTGCTTCTGTAAAGCAGCCATTCATTAATTCCCAAATATCTCACACACATTTTGGACACACACACACACACAAAACCTTTTGCCATTCTTACTCATGGTACGCAGACTTATCCTCTTGGCTCCAATTTTAGTGGGTGTTGAAATGAGAAGAACAGCTTCAGTTTCCAGTTTTTAGAAGGAGAATTGAAATTGAATCCAGTTTAGAGAGACTTGCTCTTTTTGATATGCTCTGCAACATTATAAGCTAACAGACAGAGTTATAGCATGAGCTTCTACTCTGCTGTCCTTTATTAAAATGACATCCGCCTGACCAAGCCAATGCCATTTTAAAGTATTCAGTCAGACAAGTTTTTGCCTAGACTCTGTACTGAGCAATTGTAGTTTTGCACAATAACCTGTTGTCAGGAACTAAAGTTACTGAACTTAAGTCTCTTCCAGTACTAATATCCTTCACAATTTTGTTGCTTTCATTTTGTTAGGTGGATCTGTTTTAGCTTTTTTTTTCCCCTTTCCCCGAAATAGAATGGCTCTATGACTTGTCTGAACAGAGATTTGAATTTTATTTACCTGCGAGCAAAGTAGGGAAGCGTTGCTATAGGGTTTATATTCATAGCTTTCAATGCCTAAATACTGAACTTCACTGGTGTTTCTTGTAACGATAAGTAACAATTTAATACCAATTCAGTCATGTGGATTTAAGCTTACTGACAAGTTTTGACTGTAAAATTGACTCAATTACAATTATGCAAAGGTTGTAAACTATTGGCGTTACTTTCTCTCCCTAATGCCTTTTGGCCTTTAACCATGTTAATTATGGAGAATTATTTTCTTTAATTGACATGGGAAAACATAATCATAAGAGCAAAAGGGGACACCCTTTTCCAAGAGCTCAAGATTCAAGGTAAAGATAATCATAACATCACAACAGACAGATGAGGCATGGGGTGATACTGTTTTTTTTTTTTTTAATTTTGTTGATTTTGCTGATTTTTTTCTCAACTTTTCAACAGCCTTAAAATGTTTTCTGCTATATTTGATGAGTCATTAAATCAAAAAAAAGTAACTGTGTGTGTGTGTGTGTGTGTGTGTGTTTGTGTGTGTGTGTGTGTGTGTGTGTGTGTGTGTGTGTGTGTGTGTGTGTGTGTGTGTGTGTGTTTGCCTTGTTTCAATAAGATTTGTCATAAACAAGATGGGCACCGTTTCAGGGCCTTGGAGACTGTGCGTCACAGAATTTCTCAAAAACTGCCCTCTTCCTTTAGTCACAGAAGTTACACAAACACACGACTAAAAGTGTTTCCTTATCGAAAAGTTCCATTCACTTCCCTGTAAACATCCTGTGAGTCTTGCAGGTGCACAAACAATCTCTCCATTTTGACATTCTGCCTCAAAAGAGCAGGACTCGAAAACTCTAAACATTCATATATGAACATGCTCTTGACTCCTGTGCTTAACATGCATTTCGGCTGGGCTTTACAGGCTCTCAGGAATCAGACAGCTCACAAACAGCCAAGAAGGACATGCTGGCAGCACTGAGGGCCAGGCAGGAAGCTCTGGAAGAAACACTAAGACAGAGACTAGAGGAACTCAAGAGCATCTGTATTCGAGAGGCGGTAAGAGAAAACACAGATTTGACAGATTCAGAGAACTTCCAATATGATCCAATTCTGTTGAGTGCCAAGTCTAACTCCTCCTTCCTAACTTAATTTCCCTTTTCCATTCTGTTGTTGTAGGAGCTGACAGGAAAGCTTCCAAAAGAATATCCTCTAGATCCAGGAGAGGAACCACCCACCGTGAGACGGAAGATTGGCACAGCTTTCAAATTGGATGAGCAAAAGATTCTTCCCAAGGGAGAGGTGCGGCAACAGTTCTCTACCACGTTTTTTGTACTCTAGTGGCCGCACTGGATGCTGTTTAATGTTTTCATATGTTCGTAGGCAATCAATTCAAATAATCCAGATTAGGTGTCTTAGAGCTTTAGTTGTTGGTTTCAGAATCAAGCTGTAACCCGCTGCATCCCAGGCCAAATAGTTAGAAGGCCAACTAGAAGGTCCCGGGTTCGATTCGCGGGCCTGACGGGGTCTTTCTGCACGTACAATATGTCAGGATGAATGAGAGTGTGTTTCTGAGCACAACTGTGGGACCATGGATGCAAATTAGCCCATGGCTACAATCCGGAGTGGTGTGTTTACATCCATGTCTGATGTGTGTTCATTAACATGCACTGTCCCAACCAAATAAATAAACAAAAAAGAGAGACCTTTGGACCTTTTAAAAGTAGTCATATTTTATCACCCTTTTACCGTCTTATTACACCATGAGGACATTTTCCAGAAACAGGTCATCTAAAAAAAAATCTAGCCACATTACATCCAAGGGGAATGGGGATATTGGAATTGTGTGTGCGTCAGTGTGTGTCCAAGCACACTGGTGTGTGTAGGGCGGTTCACTATTGAGATTGTATCATTTACTGGGTTGACAGCATTAGGCCATGTCCTAATGCTTTGACCTCCTAAAACTCAGTCAACACACGTGAACAGATGGACTCTAATAATTGTACAAAAGGAGCGTTCGTTTGAGGGATTCCTCAGTATTCATGTTGTCGTTTAAGACTTTGGTGCGATTCTTACATTCAACAATGAACACATTTCATCCCTGCATTCCTGTTCTATAATTCTAGTCATATTCTTATATTAAACTGTACATATTGAACTACCGGTATTCCAATAAACACACAGCAGATAAAACTAGTGCCATGAATTACAACTCGCCTGAAATATATTTCCCCTTGATATGAATTGTCAATCGAACCGTAATGGTATGTACAAAATACTTTTCATGACAACCTGCTGTTTTACAGTTCCAACTCACCACAAACCTCCCAAATTGCAATGAATAGTAAACCGACGCATGTCAATCAAATTAAATCGAGAAATGCAAAATTTATGCATACGAAACACTTGTATGCTCTCAATGTCAATGACATACGGCGTACCAGAGCATGATGTAATTTGTTTTTTGTACAGGGATAGCTTATGCCAAAAAAAATCCTACAAATTGATGAAGAAGACAAATTGACAAAAAGCTGTGATTACTGGGGGGGGATCTTGGTTTCTAAAAAGGGAATTGTCAACTATAAGAAAATGTAGTCCTCTGCAAAACAGATAAATGATGTGTGCATGTCTTAACTAGACAGGAGGGTTACTGTCAAAATGAATCTGCAACATAAACCATTTCATATTTGGAAAGCCTGTATTGGTTGTTTTGGACTCATTTATGTTCATGCATTTACCCCAGGAAGAGGAGTTGGAGCGTTTGGAGCGGGAGTTTGCCATTCAGTCCCAGATTACAGAGGCAGCCAGGCGCCTTGCCAGTGATCCACACGTAAGCAGTAAAAAAATGAAGAAACAGAGGAAAACATCTTATCTGAATGCACTGAAGAAACTCCAGGAAATTGAGAACTCTATTAACGAGTACCGGATCCGATCCGGAAAGAAACCTACACAGAGGGCTTCACTCATCATAGAAGGTACAAGAACATTCTGTTCATAGTATCACATGTGTCTTTGTTTTTTGACGCCACAAAAAGCACAATAATTCTTCGCTGTTTGGAGGGAATAGCAGAACTTGTTGCGTTTAAGAATAGAACAATGGTCGCTACTTCGGCGTACAAGCACACAAGCATTTTGACAATTTCGTAGCTGCCAGACCTTTAAAACTGCTTTTAATTCTTCTTCTGTCACATAGAAGCCAATATAGGCTCCGAAGACAGTTCACTATCTGATGCTCTGGTTTTGGATGATGGTGAGTTAAATCAGCACTACTGCATAATAATTTCATTGAATATCATCCCAAATTAATAGAACAGTTGACTCACTCAAAACAATTATGGTTTCAGATGATCCTCAAGTTACCGGTACCCCCACCTTCTCTCCGATAGCATCCCCCCACAAGGGCCTACCTCCTCGGCCGCCATCTCACAGCAGGCCCCCTCCACCACAGTCTCTGGACGGCCTGCGACACCTGCACTACACACGCTCTGACTACGATAAATCACCTATTAAGCCCAAAATGTGGAGTGAATCATCACTGGATGAACCTTATGAAAAAGTCAAGAAACGTTCCTCTCACTCAAGGTACGCATTTCCATAGAATGAAATGCGTGGGTGTATGCATACATGCGTGCGTGGCAATTTGATGTCAGAAAAAAAAAATACAATCAGGTGTTTTTCCCTCATGTCTCGGGTTACATCATCCGGTGTGGTCTTTTCTTCCATTGTTTTCTAGTCATAGGCGTTTCCCAAGCTCCGGCAGCACAGAAGCCGGAGGTAGTAATTCTCTGCAGAGCAGCCCTATCAGGAGTGTCCCTCATTGGAGTTCTCAGTCCAGCATGCCATCGACTCCAGACCTTAGGACCAGGGCTCCACATTATGTACATTCTACTAGGTATGCCTTTATATTCAGGTTATCGGGTATTGAACAAGTTATAGTGTTTTAAATAACATGTTTTCAAGACTCCTCTCGTGGGTATCTTTGGCCTACAGAATATTGGGACATCGCTCTACCATTCCTACACTCCAACATCTTCCCTCTATGTTTGCACTGCTTAAATCTGTGAAGGTGTTGTGTGTGAAAAATACAATCCTAGAAATGTTTTTGTATTGGTTGTATTCTTCAGGTCGGTGGACATCAGTCCAACACGTCTGCACAGTCTCGCTCAGCACTTTAGAAACCGCAGCTCGAGCCTTGAGTCTCAGGGCAAACTCTTGGCATCCGATCCTGACACGCATCCGCACACACTGGGAACACTGAGCAGCCCGGACTTCTTTTTGGGTCCAGGACGTAGCTCAAATGGGTCCGACCCGTTGGACGATTGTTCGTCCTGCACCAGCCAGAGCAGTTCGGAGCATTACTACCCTTCCGGCGGGCCCCTGGCGCCTGGAAGCAATCCCAACTACTCTACCCTGGGAGAGGACTCGCCTTCCAAAGCAAGGCAAAGGCAGAGGCAAAGGCACAGGTAAAGGTGTGGGTGGTGTCAAGAAGACCGTCGGCTGAAGACGTAACACCCGTTCTTCTGTCGGCAAATATTTGAGATTGTATATTTCTTATGTTTTTCTCTGAAGGTCCGGAGGCCACCTCGGGTCCTCTAACTCCGGCTCCATGCCAAATCTGGCAGCTAAGAATGGCTCAGGGGGAGGTTCAGGTGGGTGTGGAATAGGAGGGGGACATCACGGAGTCTACCTCCACAGTCAGAGCCAGCCTTCCTCCCAGTATCGCATCAAAGAGTATCCCCTGTATGTGGAGGGAAGCCCCAACCCGGTGGTGGTGAGAAGTTTGGAGAGTGATCAGGAGGGCCATTATAGCGTGAAAGCCCAGTTCAAGACCTCCAGCTCCTACACAGCCGGGGGACTCTACAAGGAGGCGTGGGGAGGAGAAGAAGGAGGAGAAGGGAGCGGCCGACTCACACCATCCCGCTCGCAAATCGTACGGACTCCATCGTTGGGGCGAGAGGGTGGCGGGAGCGGAGCTGGGGGAAGGGCTGCCGTTTCTGAAGAGCTGAGGTGCTGGTACCAGAGGTCCTCGGGGAGCCTGAAGGAGAGGAGTCACTCGCATTCGGGATCCACGTCGTCCGAGACGGGGTCGCAGCAAGGAACTCTCGGACACGGTCGCGGGAGTAGGGTCGGGAAAATCGCCAAGGGGTCTCCAGGTTAGTCTCCTTTATTTGTATTTTTTTTTTTTTTTTCATTGATTATTATTTTATTATTATTTATTATTTTATTATGATTATTTTTTATTCCATATTTTGGTAGACAGAAAGTTATTTGCTTTGTATTACATTTTAATTTTAGAAGAATTTAAAATCACTAATTCAAAATGAAAACTTAATTCATATAAGAATAAGAATAAGAACAACTTATTTATCTCGAAGGAAATTGTTGTGCCAGAGTTTCACGTAAAACATAACAATAATAGATAATAGTAGGAAGGAGGGAGAATAAGATACACGAATAAAACATTAAGTGTCAAAGTTAAGGCTATAAAGTGTTTTAAGGTCTTAAAAAGTACAAATATATGAATATTCCCTTCGGCTGAAGGAAGAGGAATTAAAAAGAATTAATATTCTCCAGTTTCTGAGACGGACTCACCCTAATTCACCGACAGTGTGTGTACTTTTGTCCCGTGTTTTATATTTTCAGAGAAAACTGCCAAATTAGAACAGACATATGAAAATCATTTCACATAAATCCAAAAAGTCATCTTGCAAATGTTAAATTGTGATTGATTTAATTCAAATTTTCCTGAGCCCATACGGTGGAGGTAGGAAATATGTAATGCGCTGGATTGGATAAAAAAAAAAAAAAAGTATCCAGAATGAAGCTGAGGCCATCTTACTGAGCCGGTGATCCAGACGCTCCTTAGATTATTTCGTTTTATATCTGAATCTAAAATAAATAGACACTAAAAAGGTCAAACTGCTTCTGCCCAATTAATAGTAGAGCTATGGCTAGATTAAGAAAAATGATCACATACTGGGAAATAAAGCATAAATCCAAAAGTCCATGTTCTGCACTTTTGGATTCATGATTTAGATCTTACTGATTTTGAAGACCAGAAAAGTTGGTCGTGGAGCAAATAAACTCATAAGTCAATATTCTACTGTTTATCTTGGAAATTTCAGTCATTATTCAATCTCAGATTTGAATCATCTGTGAGACAATTAATTTGTCTGAATGTATTACTTCATTTTTTTTTTTTTTCCCTGAAATTATTCAGGGAATAATCCATCATTCCCTGAATATTCATTATTCAGTTCTCTGTTTTATCCCTTAGAATGTTATTTTTAATGTCCTTTAGAATAACAAACTGTTTGTTTCCCCCCCATAGTTGCATCCCCACACAGCCAGAGAAGTATGACCCCCTCTAGCGAGCAGGCAGCCACACCCACCCCCCCATGTAGTCCACAGCACATCCTCAATTGGCAGAGCGGGTAAGCCGAGCACGATCATCACAACAGGGCGACCCGTAGTTTGAAAGCGGATGTGAATTTACTGTGAGCGGGGACGCTCGGCGTCGTCCAACCTTTGTTAAACCTGCAGGGAACGTGCTCGTAGGCTCGGTTTATTGTCTCCATCTTAGCTAATGATTTTTTTTTTTTCACTAATCTCTCCGATTTGTTAAGCAAAATAATTAATGATATTACTTTCACTTCTCTCGATTAGTCTCCTGTCTGTGTTCTTTTGTGTTTTACTCACTATATCTTCCTTTTTCCTCGCCTCCAATTTCTGGTTTTCCTGTCGACATGTGGGAAATGTTCTCATTACCCTCACATTAATCTTTCTTTCTTTACTAACACTCCTTTCCTTGTGTGTTTGTCTGTGTTTATCTTTGTGCGTGTGTGTGTGTGCGTGCGTGTGTGTGTGTGTGTGTGTGTGTGGGTGTGTGTGTGTCTCCTCTCTCCTGGTTTAGAGGCACAGCAGACAGCTCTCCTACTGAGGACGTCTGTCAGTCACCTCTTCAGCCCGGCTCTGATGTATAGAGGTACTGTTCGGTGGGCTAAAACGTGCACTGCTTTGAAACAGATTCTTCAAGATTAAAATACAGGGAGTAAAAATATAATGTCGCAGCAGTGCTAAATTAACACACGATAAGATCCTCAGTATTTTCACTAATCAGTTTTGTCATTAACTCAGAGGTTGATGGGGATGGTTGACAGTTTTGTTGTCTTTGTAGTTGAATGTATCTGTACTCCTTCTTTTTCTGTTACAGCTAATTTCTGCATGATTGTTGCTTCATTTTTCTGACTCTCGTGCTTGACTTTGGCTTATTTGTTATTGGCTGTTACTAAAATTAACAATTCACCGTGTGTTGTATGCACTACGACAAGAAGTGTTCATTAACGACGAACCTCAAAAATGGTTGTAAGAGCGACATCTGACACCATATAGAGGAGACCGGCAGGATTATTCTGTTTTGGGAGGGAAAGCTGTCGATGCCGAAGTCGATCTGACCCTTCGCTCTGCCTTCTTCCGCAGGTCTTTTAGCGACAGCTGTTTTCTCAGCAGCCCCTTGTGTTCAGAGTTGGCAGATGTGCAGTGGTATGGACACGACAAGGCCAAACCTGGAACTCTAGTCTGAGAGCTTCTCAAAGGGCCCAGAAAAGTCCCATCGCCTCTCCTACTGCCATTGTCCTTCACTACTACCCATCGACAACCAACAACCTCATCCTTAACGCCCCGCAAAATCTGCCCTGACTGGTCATGAGCCTGCCTTCCCTGCCTCTCCTGCCCTTTATCTATCCAACCACATCTTCTGTGTGCTTCTTCTATCAAAGCTCAGCTGGACAGGGACAAAGTTGCTGGGCTCTGATAAGGGCTGATTTAAAAAAGAAAGACTAAGAAGTGCCACCTCAGCTCTTGAACTGTTGCGCCACAACAACACGGAGCTCCGTCTTTACTCCCCCTCAGCACATAGCAATTGGACAAGATTAAATAGGCGCGGGGGTAGAGAGAGCACAGAGAAATAGAAATCGAACACCATCCATTCCAAATTTTGGCTATATTTGAGCCCCCGGTTTCAAAAAAAAAAAAAAACAGTCCCCAAGCTAAACAAAGCTGTGGATTTCAGTGTTCCCATACATATGTTGTTTTTTTTTTTGTATGTTTTCCCCTGCATATTTATAAAAATATAAATTTGACAAAGTAAAATGGCACAGACTTTACCTGAAAATTGGATTTCTGGAGAACAACACATATGAGACAAATTTAAAGCTCAATCTAATCCTCAACCAAAGACAATTTCTTGTTGAACTGCTCATTCCAGGGATGTGTCCTTTCATTGGTTGTCCGTCAGCTGTACATGAGTGAACTCACAATACCAACGTCACAACGGGACATATTTGGGGTATCAGTGAGGACTATAGCAATAACAAACTATATGAACTGGATTTGAATCTACAGAGTGAGTTCGAACAACATCATGGTTCTGCCTTGCAATGCTGAAAGTAAAGGATCATAGCATCACAAGAAGAATTTGGACTTGAGTTCGTCCAGTTTGACATCTATTTTTGCTAACTGAAGTGGCTTCATCTGTCATGTTGAGTTCCTTTCTTTCCTGAATTTGTGTTTCAGTAATGTTTTTTTTCCCGGTTGTGGAATCCCTCAGCTCATCTGCAGTGAGTGAGGGGTGTTAGAATCGTGCCACTCAATTTTTTTTTTTTTCTTCTCCTTGCTAAAAGCAAAAAAAAAACATCTGCTGTCTGATGTTAACAGTAAGTCCCTGTAATGGTTCTGGCATTTATCCCATCTACCTGGTCAAAATGTATCAATAAATACAGGCAGGTCAAACATTTTAAAACATTGCATTAAATGTTGTCTAGTAAAAAAAAAAAAAAAATGAAACTCTTAACACTTGCATACAAGGGTGCTAGACTTTTAGTGCCAAACATGTTGGTGCTTTACCTTTGTACGGTAATTGGGTGCTGTAAAAAAAAAAAAATCAAGTTACAGATTATTTTCAATCCCTACAGATGACAGTAAAACAGCAGCGATGCGGGGTAGCCATAAAACTGTCTTATTACTTTATGATTTAGCATCAGATGTATCAGAAATTTTCCAACTGTACTCTTGAAGCACAACATTAAGTGTCTATGAGGACTGGACCTAGAAAATCCTTCATTCCCATGATAGACCTTGAGTAATATATATAAATACTGGTGGGTTAAGTAAATGATCAAAATAATCATTACCCTTCTTTTGGGAAAAATGAGAAGCCATAGCCAGAGCTAAGAATGTAGATACTCCAAACCAGGAGTAAACGAGTAAATCCCAGTCAACAAGGAAATCCTCCGAACAGGGAAAGGAAAGCACACCTGGTTTTCTACGGATGCAAGACTGCATGCTTTAGCCATTCTTAAATCCCCCATTTTCTCCTAACCAGTGTTGACAATGAGTGACAGTTGTATACCAGTATTAAAAAAATTGCACAAAATCTGAAGTCATCAGATGCTGATAATGCTCAACTCATAACGGACTCCGCCTGTCAGTGATACAGAAAAGTGGATGTGTGTTTTTAGCTTTACAGCATTCTTTTCTTTGTATTATCCTTTACCGTGCTGTATGGGACAAGCTGTACATGTCTTACATTTAAAGTTATTTCTTTTTGTTTTGTTTTTTTTTTTTGCTTCTTCATACACTAAATTAAATCGTATTGGTAGGCCCTCTCCCTGCATGGCTGGCTCTCCAAAATAATCCATTCATGCGTGGTCATCTTTGATACCCAGGATTGTAATGAGCAGTTTGGTAGAAAATTACACTTTTAATTTGTTCTCGTCACCTATCGGAGTATATCTCATTTCACCCTGCCGTGCTCACTCAAAGTCTTTGCTCTCGGTTTTGTGTTATATGGACACGATCCTGTGCAAACCCTGCTGATCCTGTGACAAATTGAATCTCCTTAACACATCCGACATCAGTACTCTCACTTTTGCATGTGTGGCAGCATAGTGTTAAGCTCTTCCCGGAAAAGCCCCATTTTGACCTTGTGGAAATTTCAGACCACAGTGTGAAGTGTGATGTCACCTCCCCTCATAGTTTTGAACACTCCATATTTTCTGTGTCAACATTGAAATGTTTTTTATAATACTCCCGAGAGATATGAACTAACTCTTTTATCAGTTGTTTTCTATATGTAAGGAGGGGCAATGTGGTTTTGTGGGGTAAATTCATTGTTTTACCATTGTTCAATTTTATAAGACCCAATATTGTTGTTTTTTTTGTTTTGTTTTTATTTAATTTCATTTTTTTTTTTTTTTTTATTTCTGACATAGTAATCATCCTTTCAGGTGCTACAGAATGACCAGTTACTGCTTTGTCACATAGGATCCAGATATCCCTTCATAGTAATCAAGAGCTTCAATACAAAATGAAGCTAATTCTAACAGACAGTTTAATAGTAGAACACTCCCATACCAGACAATAGAGCATGTAACTTCATTTTATCACTTCTGTTCAACTGTAACAATGCATTAAACGTGTTGTAGGAAAAAAAAAAAAAAAAAAAGTGGAATTGACAAAAACAAGGAATTCCACAATTAATTTATTCTTTTTTTCTATTAAAATTTGTATAGTAACTTTACATTTTTCAAAACTGTGTTGTTGGAAACTGATGATGATTTTTTCAACAATGCTGTGGTGGTTCTTGAGATTAAGAAGAATAAATTATTGATGAATGTTCTCAAGATTATGGCTTTGTCTGTCACCAACTCCCCAGATACAGTTAAAATGTATTTAGTCAATGGCTCACTCTGCTTTGACTCACTACTTATCCTGTCCTGTCTGCTGAAAGGTCAAGGTATCAGTAGTTCTTATCGAAGGAAATCCCCATACATAGTCACTTCTTGTCAGAAGCACTTCTGTCTGGACACAGATACTCTCTTGTCATCGTACCCAGACCTCAGTTACTCTACTCTTACAGCTGGCTCCAAGAGAAAGGAAGAGGATTTCCTGTAAAAGATAGACTCCAAACATGAAATAGATTACTCACAACCAGCTGTGCATAATGGGATTAAACAGCTGCATACGGATGCTCTGGCAGCTGTTTTTCTTACATTTCTTACTTGCACGACACTCTTGTGAGATGGAAACACTTTAGTTCCTGGACAGTAAAGTGGACTTGCCTGATAAAAAATGTATAAAATGGTAATGAAATGTTAGCTCTGGGAATGAAACACAGAATCACAGTGAATGTAAAAGAGATTTTGAGTTCCGCTAGAAAAATCTAATGTCAGATTTTACACGGACGCCCAACTTTGTCATTGTGCTTTCTTTTTTCCTCATCTTCCACGTCCATTTGCTAATGAATCCCATATTTCTCCCAGTGCTCACTGTGTTCCCATAGCAGCTCTCTCAACTCGGCAACAGCTGGAATCTGTTATCCAGACGTGGCGTGAGAATGTAGCTCCTCTGTGACTTTTTCTTTTATTATTGCAAGTCTGTGTGTCTGCGCACACGCACGTGCACGCCTTGAGAATTCACCATCATTCAAGTACTTAACTAAACCACTATTGCATTACTTCTGTAATTTAACCGTACAATCATCCGGAATAAGCGAAGCCATTAAAATCATGTGCACCCACTGTGCTTAGAAAAAGATTTAAAAATATGTAATTCGATTGCAATGGCATAACTATTGCATTAATTTAAAATGATAAACTCAATTAACTCTCCAAAAACATTTAAAAAAATTGCAGCAAGGAACAAACAGGAAAATGCATTGTCACAAAGCTGTTTGTTTTTTGATAGCTCTGAAATGTTTTACCAAATGCTACACACTGATAATATCATGACTTTTGAATTGATCAAGAACATGTGAAAAAGTTAGGAGTGCCTCAGAAGGCGTAAATAAACCCATTAATTGAGGGATAAAACATTCTTTATACCTGCAAAATAAAAATAAAGGGGCCACTTCACAGCACCTTACTATAGATACTATAATACTTGGATATTCAATTTTTATGAATTGATGTTTTAAGTCAGCCCGGGTAAATATTTTGAATACTTGAACTGAAGTAAAATATCTTCCATTCTACATCTGTTGGACATCTGTTGTTTGAGGCACTAGTTTAACAGTAAAATCCTGATGATATCAACACAATCTCAGCATCACAATCCTCTGTTCCTTTGAACCGATATTTTGAGAAAAAGGTCTCCATCGGTGGGTAGGGATCAAATTTAAGGTTAGATCGGTGTCAAACATTGTTCCATTCTGTTTAAAAACAGAAAGCTAAATATCCGCCCCTTGAATATGATGGAATATTGTTTTCCCGCCGCGTCTTAAATAGGACATTGACAGGTGATTACATTAAGAACATAAATCCACATCATCTTCATGAGTTTGTGTTCTGACTTATTAGGAGTTCAACCGTTAAAACGGATGACTAAACAGGGACCCGTTGGTAAGGTTGCCCTCTGCTGCTAATTACTAGTTAGTACAAGCTGAAAGTAACTTTTGATTTCTTTGAATAACACAACTAAAAATTAAGTTTTCACTTAAATTAAAATACCTAAGTTTTAGTTTAAATATTTTTGGAATAATAGAACCTCACAAATCACAAAAAAAAATGACCACAGGTTTGCAAACATGGCTGAACAGAAGAAACATGCTAAAAATTGGGAAGTCTATCTTTGCAATGCAACTGTGTAAAGCAAATGCAAGCTATCTTGGAGGGTTAAGCGACGGTATTTTTCTGCGCTACAAAAAAATATAGGAAAAACGCTACGTGGCAAGTCTTTCTCAGATGGAGACTTCATAAAAAAGTGCCTTATTAAAGTCGACGAAATAATGAGCGCAGGACTTCAACAACGTCAGGACGTCCAGAAACACAGTTGTGCGATGCATCAAAAGACATCAATAATGCATAACATCAGTTCTGTCACTATCCCGTTTTTGCACACCGCTTTCTTATATTTGTGTTGTTGTGCACACACGAGTTCATATCGCCGTGCATAAATAAAAATCAGCCGATGACAACTTTTCTCATGTTCAACTGACATTTGAACAGATTTTTGGGATGAGTGGCATCTTATCAGCCGCCACAGCTGAATGGTTATCACCTCCACCGATTTAAATACCCAGCCTGGTAAGTTGAATAACAATCTTGAAATGCATTCAACCAATTTATTTTCATAAATCCATTTTTTTTTCCACACTTTTATACACTAAAGGTGAGACTATGCACCTCATGTCACATATTTGGCCCAGCCCTCGTATATCTTTCTGCATGTGGCTTTCAATGAAAAAAAATTTGGACACCCCTGGTCTGTGGCATCTTAAATGATTTATGTTGAGAATTGCAGGCAAAATTCACCTGTGGGATGCAGGAGTGTGCTTGATTCTGCGGAGGACTGTGGCGACGCAGGCTTCTCCAACAAACCAACAAACTGGCGCCAAAAAGTCAAATGGGGTGAAATGATCAGGACTTGCAGATCAGAAAGAAATGACATCACACAGCCAGATACAATTGCAACCACATTAATTCAAGAAAGAAGTTATTTTTTTTGCAAGAAATGTGATTGAAAGATTTTTGGAGGACTTTTAATTTTGTGAGTATTTCTACTTTTGACTCAATGGTGGCACTACAAGTTGGGTGTATTTTCAGTGCAACAGAAAGGTTAGTCTGAAAGGTCAGACTAAAGGTTAGTAGAGCAAAGAATCCGAGAAATAGGCCGAAGAAGTTCAAACCCATCAAAAGTATAATCTGTCTAGAGCCAATGCAAACCACAATGCAAAATAATAAGATAAAAATGAATGATCTCCCTTTAGTTTTGTAGTATTCCTCTGAACATCCAATGTGAGACATCCAACAGACACAAACTGTTAATGACAGAAACCGTTTCACCCTTAACAAAGGGTGTTTGACGGATTTTCACTTTGTCCACTGAAGCCTTTTTAGACTCACAAACAGGTCACCGTATTCTGCATTGCTTCTAGCCGTGTTCATTTTCGACCCGGTCTATCATGTCAAACAACAATCTAGCTTTTCCTGCTGTTGCCCTAATATTCAAAGTTTCTACTCTCAATCCCAAACCCTTGTCTTTCCTCTTCTCTCTGTGCTTCCGAACACAGCTTCCTAGTTCCTACTTCCTACTTCTCTGATCCACAGTAGCCCAATTTCCACCGGTACCCTGTAGGTTATCGGCACCAATAGAGGTCACTGTTAACCCAAGCGGTAGGACGGGCGTAAGTTCGATTTGCCTATTTAGTTTGCAGAACCCTCTGCACTTATTCAGGCTCACAAACAGTTTAAAAACCCACTGGTTTGTGCCCCCCTGAGGCTGCATTTGTAAAGCTAACAAAATGCAATAATCTAAGAATTTGCAAGGTTTCAACACATTTTGTCTCTTACTTGTAGAATTGATACTAATGGTCCTGTTGATTCTGATTCCAGAGTAACAGTAACTGTAGCTGGGACAGTATCTGGAGGCACGAAAAAAACAAAGTGTAATACATCAGGAGAGGTAGAAAGTGTGTGGTAGTTGTTTCATTAGATGAGAATTTTAATTTTAATAATTACTGACATGCACCAAAATGATGACCGTGTTGACCATACTCCTTTTAACTTCAATGGATCTAGTATTTTTATATCAAGAGATAGTCACCTGTCAGTGTCATTATGCAATTCATACCTTCAAAACAAGATAATCCAAGGTTTGCAAAAATCAATATGCAGAAACAAACTAAGAAAGTGTTGACATTTGTCTGGGCATATAAATTGTGGGTCAACCACTGAACTTCCCACAGACTGCTCATCTAAAATGATTTTGTGGATTTCTGCTGGACTGAAAATAGGAGCCTCATTCTTGTCTGTGACAGTAACAATTACAGTGCCTGCTGAGGTAATAACCAGTCCAGAACATGCCTCCTCTTTTGTCACAACCACCAATAAAGTAAAGACGAGAAAGGTCTCAAAATCCAGCTCTCAAAGTTAAGCATGTGAGGTAAAGAATGAGAAAAAGTACCAATATTCATCAAGAGAATAGACAGGAGTACAGGGAGGTATTGCCTCGACCAAAGTATCTTTACCTTACATAAGGTTAAGATAGAGGTAGCAAAGGCAAGACAAAGGGCGTACGATGACTTGTATGCTCGTTGGACAGTAAGGTGTGTCCAGTGCTGACGTTTAAATGTTTTCCCTTGTTGCCTTCGATTATTGAGTTTACAGTTTACAGTGTTGGCAGCTGAAGATCCCAACTCATCTTCACCACCTCTAAGTATTTGACATTGTAACCTCGCAGATGTGATTATGAATTACGGCGTGTTGTCGTTGCTGTCACTGACAGTGACGGCAGCAGTGCATGTTGCTGTTAGGCCCTTCATGATCAACTTGTACTCAGGTAGAGTCTAATAGTAAGGTAAACTGCAACGATGACAAAGGAGGAAGTCCTAAGATAGGAAGAGCAGTGCTTACATTGTGCATTAATGTTCCTGCTCGGTCCAGTTTTTTCTGTCTTAACAGTGATGATTCTACTCACTGGGTTTTCTGCTAAAAGATCCTTTATGGGTACTTCAGGAATCTTAGGCTGTATCCAACACCTAATCATTGCATTATATGTGTGTGGAACATCTTTATCCTTAGCTGTTATCCTCATGACAATGTCCCCTGTTACGTAATTGGAATTTAGGAATAGAGGTCAGGGTGAAGAACAGAAGACTATATTCATTTTGTAAAACATTTCTCTTACCGACAGCTGCGCTCTTATTCACTTGCTGTAGAAAGATGCCTGTGTGAATTTTGTCATTCTGATGCTTGACGTTGATGATGAGCTCCATTGACTCTTCAGTCTTGACACCCTCATGCAGTGCATGGGCCCAAAACCGCAACACACACAAGTAAAAATTTTCCAAAAAGCTAAAAATTTTAGGGCATATTATATAAGCCATTTTAAAGTATTTTTGTCGAGTAAAATATTTGTTTTCTCTCTTCCCCTCAGGAGGCGGGTCAGCCCTGGTCCAGTAAGTTTTGTAGGTTACTGCCACTTTGTTATCATTGCCTGATTTAATCTAAACCGCTGTTAGAACATTTAACTCAATTTTTCTGTGCATCCATTTAGTAAAAATGTACACAAAGGAATTGCCAGTATTTATGACTGCTGTATTTACCTTCACCATGAATTTTGGAAAAGAACCTCTCTCTGGAAACCCATTAGCTGGAATAACCCATTCTCTTTTTGTACATTTTAAAATGCTAGACAGAGACAGAAAGTTGATGGTTGGGGGCTATCGCAGTTCTGTGCAACTCTGTTGGAATCAAGGTGTAAAGCAACCAGATTTATAAACAGTATTCCATTTCTGGTTTAACTTTGTAATTTACCTGAATTTGTTCTCCTCTTGTGGTTGCAGTACTCAGACAGTGAGAGGAGATTCCTGACCAAGTGATGACTAACAAGCCCTGTGGGAGAAAAAAAAAGTCAGTTGCAGAGTAATATTTAGTTTTAGTGAATATATATATATAAAGAAAAACCTGGCAAAAAAAAAAAAAATTGAATTCAAAATTTCTCATTCCTCATCTGCATTTTTAGAAAACTTTTGAAAAATTTAGAAAAATTTCAGAGCACCTCAGATGATGGATGGATATTCAGAATTTTATCAAGGAAAGGAAAATAACATGGATATTAAATTTTTCTGGTCGTGGGCAGACATGTTCACACATCACTTGAAGATCCCTAACAGCATCCTACCCAGTTTTTTTATGAAACCCTCTTTGGTGATGTCATTCTGTACCAGTTGCTCTTAAAATTCAAGTTTAAATCTTTAATGCATAGTGTGAATTCTGCTTCCCTATGAACACAAACCAAATAACTTAATGCTTTTTAGTTCAGGATCTTGACTTCGTAGCATCGAGGACCACTTAAACTTATCTTGAAATACTTTATTTTTTTCATGTTGAAAAAACCTATAAACTGTAGTAATTAAGCCACTCTTGCTTTATTTATGAAAACAAAATTCATGATGCCTTGTGTAATCCAGTCACAAAACACTGGGAAAATGTAAATAATGTAATTTGCCCGTAGTTTATTTACATCTCTTCTATTGATCTATTTAAAAAATCTTACAAGCATATATTGTAGAGATCATACATCATGTATTACAATTTACATCAAGCCAGGCATGTTGGTTACACAGAAAATGAAATTCTGAACAAAATAAATGGCTGCACAGTTCTCAAGTCATTTTCCATTTCTAAGCATAAAAGGCATGTAGTTTAGGACATCGTCAACAGCAGCTCCTGTTATTTACAGAAAGGTTGTGTTTGGACAGATATTTCATACACCACTTACTCACATAATGGTGATTTGATCTGATAAATAACATATGTCAAAATGTGACTTATGTGAAGTGCACAATAAAGCTAGTAAACAACACAGGATGGCAAACTCCATTTCATCATGTCGTAGTCTTGAACAGTTTATACACAATACAAGAATGCAAAATTCATTTCAACAACAAACTGTCCACATACTTTTTTAACACGTTGCTATGATGACAAAAATCTCCCAAAACAAGCACAAATGTTGATTGTGAACCAAAAAGACCCTTGCCAACCTAACCTTCTGTTAGCTGCGCTGAGGTCCAGCATGATCAGAGTTCAGATATATCACAGTTGCTGTAATATCGTCCCTATACATTCGTGCCAGGTCTTCGGGCAGAGCAAGCATCGATGCCAGTCTATCCTGGCACAGTTCTCCATATTCCCCAGTTCCAACAGCATGTCTGATGAGGTGTGTGGCCACGTTGTTGTCAAGAGCAGGTAAAGCACGGGCCTGACGTTTTACCAAGAGTTCATGCATCTGACCTAATTTCAGTTGCCTTTCAGACTGAGACAGAGGAGCCTGCAATTAAGACAGAATTTGAAAAATCAACTATGGCATCAAGATAGAAATACCCACCTCCTTGACATCGACAGATATTATCTGTTAGGTTAGCTTTGCGAAAAAAAAAGATGTGCCTTAAAAGGGAACAACATATATACGGTCACTCGACCGTCGTACCTGTCTGTGAATCCCACTCAGATGCTCCCCTACAAGCCGCACAGCCTCCTCATTCCTTAATTCATCCCACAGGCCATCAGTGCCGAGAATAAGAAAGCGGTCCTGAGGTCTCAGTCTGTGATTCGTGATCTCAGGGGCCACATCGAGGTACGGTGGACTAAGATAACAAGGGGGCATGTAGTGGTACAGGTTGAGGGAGTCATGGTCAGCTCCTGATTCCAGGCTAGCTAAGATGCTCTGCTGCAATTCATGGCTCCACTTGAATCTCATATCACCAAAGGCACGCAGAGGCATCAAAACCTGAAAACATGACAAAATTACGTGATAACAGTTGAAGAGTGTGTTTCAATAAACAGTGCCTTCTATGTATAACTCCACAAAAGACCTCTCACCCCAAGAAGTCTGTTGTCTGTGACCACTGTGCTTCTTTCTGATGGCGGGTGCTGGGACTTTATTCGTTCTACCTCAGCCTGGTTCTGGAAGTTGTGATCTTTGGAAAGGGGAAATGCACTCCATGACCCGTCATCTTCTTGAACCCCTAACACTGCTCTGCAATCGCCAGCATTTGCCACGTGGATCCTATCTTTGCCAATATGAGCCACACAAGCGGCGCAACCAGAAAATGCAACCTTGACAGAAATTAACAAAAGTAAATCAACAAATGATTACAGTGGAAAATGTGTAGGAACTAAGGAAATGTCACGTAATTACCTGGATTGCTGAGCTTTTCATCAGGTCATCTGAGAGAGGAACTTGAGCCTCTAGGGATATATCCGCATCGAGACGTTTAAATGCACGATCCAGGGCATCCCAAGCACTAGAAAATAATGTATCAAAACAGAAGCATGTAAACAGAAAATACATAAGGTCCATGTCAATTACTATATGTAACTATATCCCATCAATTACCATATGTAAAGTAGGCAGTAGTAAGGCAACAACAAAAAACTGTCTATTAGTGCTTCCAAAGACAAGAAAAAAACAAAAAAAAATGACTTTCAAGAAAAAATTCAAGAAGGATTTAATTTCTCACTACTATGGTTACACTTGCTTACACTGCAAATCTGCTACATCATTGTTGACATTTGTCTATTTTTCAAATTATGCCATAAAGAATATATTTTGACAAAACTACCCTTGGAGTATATAAACACAACACAAAATGTTGGATTTGACCCAACACTTTTTACATACCTCATGCCTTCACTGTGTTCCTCACTGCCAAGTAAATCCTGCCAGAAAAGTCTGAGTTGGTTGCTGTAGAGTGAGGCAGAATCTCGATAACTGAAGTCTGCATGATGTTTGTACCACTGTAAGATAGGTGGAACAGGTCTGCCATACGTCATACACTTCTCAAGGTCTTCCAGGCTCTGTTTTGGCATCATGGCAATTGCAATATAGTATAACAAGCGCTCACTAACAGCCTGCGCACAAGCCCAGCCCCCATGTCCATCAAACACTCCAAAAAGCATGCCCTCTGCCTAGAGAAAATAGAAAATATTAGAGTGTGTGAAGAACAAGATGTAGAGCTGAAAACTGAGGATAGGAGAAAGAGGCATACTTGTAATAAAGTAGCTGCACTGCGACGATCCTCATTTGGTGTATTGGCAGCCAGCTGGTTGCTTTCAAACTTTCTGACAGGGTTGAATCTTTTAGCATCATACTGTGGTAAACTCACAATCTAAACACAGATACAGAAAGTGGTAATCGAGCATTAACCCTATACACTACTAATCCAAGGAAACAGTTTTATTACTTTGACATTACTTCCTGTAGCCATCTGCTTATGGTGGTCAAAGCACAATCAACATACATGACCCCTTACCTGCTCATTCGATCGCAGAATGTTGTTAATCTGAACTCTGCTGAGCTTGACGTCTAGATCCTGACGAGTTGATAGATGCCTTGAATCTTTACAATTGTTACACCGTTGAGTTCTTCTGGAGCTGCTCCATGATAAGACACAATAGTGGACTGGTCTCAGGAGAGGAGTAGGAAGCACCACACGAAGAGAATACTGGAAAAACAATGGTTGAAAAATTGAGACCAGTGGGGGACATGAAGGATGCTGGCATATACACAAACACACACATACAGACATTTCTGGGGTCCCAATATATGTGTGTGAAAGCGAGGAACCTGGGTGGAACGGTGAGGCTACAGGAAGTTGAGTTCAAGAGGTTGGGAGGATTTCAAGTACTGGGGTCAACAGTCCAGAGCAAGAGTGTGGAAAAGAGGTAAAGAAAGGGGTTCAAGCAGGTTGGAATAGGTGGAGATAAGTGTCAGGGGTACTATGCGATTGATGATTATCAGCCAGAATCAAAGGAAAGTTGGACAAGACAGTGGAGAGACCAGCGATGCTGTATGGTTTAGAAACAGGAACATTGACGAGGCAGAGCTAGAGGTCGCAGAGATGAAGATGTTGAGGTTCTCTTTGGGGGAGACCAGGACAGATAGGATCAGGAATGAGTCTGTCAGCGTGACAGCACATGTTAGATGTTTTGGAGAGAAGGTCAGAGAAGCCAGACTGAGATGGTTCCGTCATGTACAGAGGAGAGATAGTGAATATATTGGTGGACGGATGCTGGAATTGGAGCTGCCAGGCAGGAGGTCTAGAGGAAGACCGAAGAGAAGATTTATGGATGCAGTGAACGAAAACATGAAGTTAGCTGGTGTGAGAGAGGAGGATACAGAGAATAACGTTAGATGGAGAAGGTTGATTCGCAGTGGCGACCCCAGGTGGGGAAGGCCAAAAGGAAAAGAAGCCCTTATACATTTCGATGTCTATGAATGACATAAAAACAATCCAAGTAGATAAAGATGCCGCAAGCAAGATTCATAAGAAAATATTCACTGATTTAAGCTAACATAAATTGTACCATTCACGACCACATTAGCTAGTTTCATGATCATACCATTGACGTTGTTGAGTATCATATACTTTGAAGGAATATTTGCACACAAACTGACACAATGTCCGAGTTAAATGATGTGGATGATACCGGAAAAAAAAACAAAAAACAAAATAAAATATAGAACCTTGTTTAAGTTGATGGTGGAACGGTCTCAAAAAAGGAAACGCATCGACTGGCATCAAAGTGGCGACGTCGCGAAACGTCTGACGTTCCACTGACGTTCCACTGACGTTCCACCAAACGTTCCACCAAACGTTCCACCAACGTTCGTTTGCGGGTCAATAAAGTTCTTAAGACATTCAAGGATCGTTGGTAGTCTAATAGACAGCATGCAAACAATGAAGCCGGATCATAAGTAGACATGGTGAGGTCTGATGTCAAAATATACGATTTTCTGTTTTACACGGGACAAGTGAGCTTAAATTGAGAGACGCTTTGTATAGAATATTATGGTACTAGCTTAGCGTCCGATGAAACCCTTAAGGCAGCGGTCCCCAACCTTTTTTGTGCGACGGACCGGTTTAATGGCAGACAATATTTTCACGGACCAGCCTTTAAGGTGTGGCGGGTAAATACAACAAAATAAAATTATAGAACCGGCACAAAACTGTGGTATTTTGTAAATATAATAATAAACGTGGATCCACTGTGTACTTGTATGTAACTTTATTAGCAGCGTCCTCCTGACATGCGCCAACGACATAAGAGTAACATCATCTCCACCCCCCAACGCTCTCCGGTCGCTACAGTAACGCTTAAACATGCCTTCAAAATAAGATACGCCACAAAACAAATATAAAATACATGAAAAATACAACTCACCATAATGCTATGAGGTCTGAGCTTGTTTCTCTCCAATGAGACGGTCTCATCTCGGGCTAGTGGGAGGCAATGACATCCGAAGCATCTGTCCTTATTCACGTTTTTTTTCTTTCAAAATATCCCAAATGCTTGCTTTTTAATGCAGGGTGCTTGGTCTCCAAGTGGCGAAGCAGTTTTGAAGGCTTCATTACCTCATTAGAAAGCCGATCGCCGCATATTATGCAGAGTGGGCTTTGTGCGTGGGAATCACCTGTTGCGATAGATCCATATTTTAACCTAAGTCTCCTGGTATTGTCTGCGAAAGGTAATTTATTTTCCTTAGTGGTCATAGACTCTTCTCCTGCCTCCTCACTGGGCCGTTTCCTCTTTGCAAAGAAACTTACCAAATGTGTCTGTTTGTTACTCATTTTATTAGCTTATGGGTTTAATAATAGCGTTAATGTATCACGTGACCGAGACAAGCACGTTGACATGCGTCAAGAGTGAGTCATAGACGGATGTGACAGAGAATTTGGTCATTTAAAAAAAAAAAAAAACATTACTGTACAAGTTATTTATTGTTTCTTTCGACTCACAGACCTGTACCGGTGGTAGGAGACCGCCTTATGGGCAACTCCACAATACTCAATACAGACAAGAGGTAATAAACGTCACATCAGCGTATTCTATTCCAATTAAAAGGTAAATGGAAAATACTTCACTACCAAAGCAACAGTGTTTTTTACGAACAATAAAAAAGAAAAAAAAACAGATGGTGTTCAGAATCTATAAAACAACAATTAAAAAGAAATGTTGTAAATATTTATACCTGAATAAACACGTTGTTCAAAAGAATCACTCAACGATAAATATTGTAGCGGGTCACGAATGTTGATGCTTGTTTTCTGTGTGATTTTGGGGTAGCTGGGATTTTTGTGGGTGTGGTTTGGGGTGCAATGAACTCTGTTTGCTTTTTTTTTCTCTTTTTTTTACCTGCGGGAACAGTCAGTTGTATTGCAGGCTTGTATGGCGTGGCTGTGGCCAACAGTAGCTATTGCTCATTAAACAGACGTTTTACCGTCAATATTTAAAATCGTTTGAAACATTTTTGTTCAAGTACAATGTGTTTTCAGGGAATTCAATACAAAAATAAAACAAAAAGTCTCACACTTCTTTTCTGGTTCAATAACAGGTAAAAAAAGCAATTAAAGTGTAAACAACTAAACAACCCCTTTAGTTGAGCCTTTAGCCTTTAGTTGAAAAAGAAGCCGCCCTATGCAGAACAAAGGTTTTGAAGACATAATAGTATCATGTTAACCTTTTTTCAGAGAGCTGCTTCACTAACTGTCTTGTTTTTGAATTCTCTTGAATTCTTACCCTTGTTTTTGAATTCTCTTGGCCGGGTACTTTTTGGCAAGTTTGTTCAGTAATATGGAGACAGGCTGGCTCTCGCCTCTGACGAAACCTCAGCAGTCCTTACAAGAGCAAAACTGTAGATACTATTGATCTCATCACACTAGCATTGGTCTGATACTGAATTTGGTATCGATACTATCAATATTTTATTTGGATCAATCAGCCAACCACCACTCATTACCCTGCTGAAGCTTAAACGTTGTCTCAGAGATGACTTGCCCATGAAAATATCCCCACTAACCATTTTTGCAATTACAGTGCAAAGCCATTTCTTGGAAATATAACAAATAATATAATACATAAAAAAAAAAAAATAAATAATTAAAAAAAAAAAAAAAAAAAACAGGATGAGGAAGAAGTCCAAAATTATTTTTTTTTGTAATGGAGCCACAGCCTTACAGTGATGGAATTACATTTAAAAGATGGGACAATATAATTGAAAATTGATTTTCCGATACAGAAGTGGCCTTATTTAATTTTCATTATTTTCCAGGAGGAGTTGATACAAAAAACTATTATTTTGGTTAAGAGGCACTATTTCTATCATGTCATTCCAGATTTTGTGCATTACTTTGTGCATTAACATATTTTTCTAGCTATACAGAAGGGGCACGCTTTGAATGTATTTGCATTTTAGGACATAATGTCACCGAAAGTTTGTGAAAGTCACCCATATTGCGTACAACTACAAAATGACAAACATGGAGACTAGTTTTTCAAGGTTAAACGCTCCGACTTAATTATTTTCTTCTGTCATCACACCATCAATACCCAGTAACGCCCACATAGCACACTTCCGTTTCCTGTTTAGCCTTCAAAATAAGAGCTCAAGGCACCTACTAACATGAACAAGTCCAGAAAGAAATGTCAAAATAATTGAAGGCAGGAGTAAACGGGTATCATTGAAGTGTCTTAATGCGTCGCCGGATGATCTTGTTTTTCGGAAATCAAAATATGGTCTGCTTAGAACTATGTCTGTAAATTGTTTTTGTTTTTTTTGTTTTTTTTTTTTAAATAAGGACAGTTCTTCTCCTTGCCTGAAAAATTGGACTTTCCGGCGATTGTCAACCTTCGTTGACGCCACTATCTGCGAAGCTTAGTTCTGTTATTGGTAGTACCACAAAAATTTAGGTAGTGACAGTACAACAGTGTTAGTGATAGCATCATAACCATCTCTTATTGGTACTTACTATTACATTTTATGAATAAATACGTACAAGAGCACAGTGGTTATGTCAATGACCCGGTGTTGCAATGTACCTGTTAGCTAACTACGGGCAGTAAACTTTGGAGGAGCTGCTTGCTATGTCAAAGTAATGGTTTGTGTTAGAAAAGCACGGTGGTTATATTGTTTTTCGTTATTTATTGTGTGTTTTGGTAACCACCCAATTGATGTTAAAATAGCAGTATGATAAACTTGGTCAAACAAAATGCAAGACGCAGTAACTGACTTCCCACGCTTTTTTTTTTTTTTTTGTAGTACGGTTTTGCCTGAATAACCCTCGGGAATCAACGGTTTAAACAATTTAAGATATTTAAACAGAAAAATGGAGGAGATGGTGCTCAACGCCAACCACTCGAACAGTGAGATGCTGACTCTTCATATTCAATCATTTCTGTTATTTTGCTGCAAAGGTTGCACCTTACTATACTGTGGGATTTGTTCCAGCCACAAAAACAGATCTCAGTTTGCTGCTTAAGAGCCTGAAATATCAGATGAAGTGCCCTGAATTACAGAAACAGGCCCTCCTGACAATTCACACAATATGTGAGAAAAGAGGTAATTATGACACACATCCCCTGTTCTTGACCGTACTGTCCTGTCGGTTCTGTCCAATGCCTTGACGTGCCAACTATGGCCTATGTTTCAGCGGAAAACGTGGACCTGCTGAGAGAAATGGGAGGTGTGGCGTTTATGTACAATCTCTCCAAATTTAGTATCGTTCATTCAGATGTGAAGGAGACTTTCCTCTTTGTGCTCGGGGCTCTGGCAGAAGCCAATGGTAGGTTTGTAAATGTATTCAAAGGAAGATGCTTAAAATGCTGCAAGTTTTGCCTTTCCTTTGGCTTTCAGAACAATAAAAGTATGTTTGATCTGTCATGCCATAGTGGTAAATTGTCAAAAGAGTAAAATTTGTATTAATCATGATCCCATATTTAATGGTGGGTGTGATATCAATCACTGTAATTTTGCATTTTGGTATTTAAAACTAAATAAGGCATTACCTGCTTTGTCAGATGATACAGAATAATATATGTTTGCCCTTAGATGCAAAATGTGATTTTGGTTTGATCTGTTTGCATCAATCTAGATTGCATTCATATCTCTGTATATGGGATATGTTTTGTTTTGTACTGCATCGCATTTATCATTTTCATATTGATTATCTATCCTTTCCTTTAGTGTCCTGCAAGAATTTGTTGAGCAGAAAAGAGACGTTTGTAGACCTTGGTGGTTGTCTGATGAACGAGGACACACCACTGACAATGAAGAGAGTTTCTGTCTATTTGCTCACTGCGTTGGTAGCCAATAACAGTAAGATCAAGGTTTCTCAGTTAAAGATATGGGATGGGCTCCCTCAGATATACCAAATTTACCATTATCTCTTGTCTTTTATCTGTTAATTCGTTTGGGAACATAGATCCATCCTCAAGATAATCCAGTTTGTAGTTCTGCTTTGTTAACCAGATCTTTATAGTCAATTGACTGTTTTATTGCAGAAGTAGGACAGACTTTAGCTCAAACCACTGGCTGCCTGGACATTTTGCTGGCTATCTTTAGGTATTTGCTTTGCTCAGTACTCTGTAATGAATATATAGCCACTGTCTCTTACTTAATTTTCAAGAGTCTGAAAAAAACCTGCTCTTAATGAACATCACTCAATATTTAATATTACATGCTTTTGCAGGAGCATTTCCCCCCTCTCCACAGAAGCCACTATGAGGATAGATAATACTACACAGACCTACCAGCTCTGGGTGTCTGTGTCAAGTGCTCTTTGTGGATGTGTCAACAACCCTCAGAATGGTAATGACTTTAATTACATTTGTCTACTGAGCTGTCTAATTCCGCAGAACTTTCCCTTCCATCTTGAATCTCGGAAATATATCTGCTAGCATTGCATTGATATTCGAATTGAAGATTCAAAAGCATGGGTTTGCTGTACTATTGGTGTTGTTTGAATTCCAGAGGAAGGCCAGCGTATCTGTATGGAAGCCTTTCCCACTATAAATATTTGGCTTCAGCGGATTTCTCTGTCCTCCTGTGAGATGTTTCAACCCATATGCTCCTTCATAGCTATGGCAGTTGCCAACAACTGTGAGTATCATAGGTGAAATAAACTGAGCCAGCCGGAAAAAAATTGAAATTTTATATTCATTATTAATGAACATTATTCCTAAATATGTCATGTGCAACTCTTTCAATTTATTTACTCTTTTGCAGCCTTTGTTCAGGAGAATTTTCATGCCTCTGGGGGATTAGAAATTCTTACTCGTGCACTGGTTGGTCTATCCACTCGAGCCAATAGCTTGTTGTCCTGTCAGCTGTCTCTAACAATAGCCAAGACTCTGTCTGCCTGCATCACAGACAATGGTGCATCTCACTCTCAGAAGCACATGTACATGAAAAGTTAATTGAACCAACCAAACTATATTTCTCTCTTTTTTTTTTATAGCAATTCTGGCCTCAGATTTATCTCACTATGGTGTAGTTGTCTACCTCCTCTCCCTTCTGTCCAGCTCAAGCCTTGACTATGAAGACAGGCTCACTGTTTTACTCACAATAGGCCACTGCACTCACGCCTCTGGTAAACCACAGGCATAATATGATGTACCTTTCAAATATGTTCTGCAACTGTTGGAGTCCTCTGCTAGTTTCTGTGTTAAGCATTTTATAGACTTTGATTTACTTCCTTCCCTTGAACATGCAACCTCAGCACTCACCATTTGTTTTATTTTTTACACAAGTGTGTTTTTTCCTGTCTGCAGAAGCACACCAGTCCCAGCTGGTTCAGTGTGGAGGTCTGCCACTTATCATAATGTTACTCACGGAGGATACAAATGAGGAAGTCAGGAAGGCAGCTACATTTATATTACAGAGCTGCAAACAGGCCAGTAAGTAAAAGCTGTGCTGACTTGTTGCTGGTTCATCAGTACCATTGTACACGATCCAAAACACCTTTGCAAAATGTCTGATAGTTTGTTATTCATAGTGTCTTTCTATATAATGGATTCAAAATTTAATACCTGGCTTATGCCTTGACCTGCTTTGTTCTATTTTTTCCCCAGTGTGTTGATGTAGCATAACAAAGAATTGCAAAAGCGGTCGCGGTCTTTTAGATTGAATGTATTATCATTAAGTCACACTTAAAGAACATTATTTCATAGCTAAACTTTTTGTTTCTCATGACATTAAAATACATTGTGGCTCTCATATCTAATCCAGTTACAAAACAATTATTTTAATGAATTTGAGTTTAAAGAAACAGTGCAGATTTTCATTTTGTGTAATGGACAAAGCTTATTATGTGTCTCTATATTAGTGCTTTAGATGTCAAATGCTCAGACAAACTCTTCATTTACTAAAGTGCATATAATAGTATTCCGGGATTTATTGTCGAGATTGTCGTAGTCATTCGTTTCTCTCTTTGAAGCCATGTCCTTGGGAGTGTCTGGTCTGAGAGCAAGAAATGAGGAATTTGAAGATGTGTTGCCCAATATAGAAAGCTTCAAGAGCTCTGCCAGGGAGTTTTTGCACAGGATTTATCAAGTTGACAAAAGACAGGCAAAAGTCAGACATCCGTTCCCACTCATTATCTGGTGATTTTATATCATGTGACTTATGCTCTTTGTTTATTCATTTTTTTGGAGACTGAGGATGGACAAGAAGATTTACACCCTTTGCCTGGCCAACCATCTCTGTCTCAGGATGTATCATCAAATGTGAAACAGGAAAGCTGTTTTAAGCAGAAAGAAATATGCTGTAAAACATGCATTGAGCTTCAGACTGCCAACTGTGTTAGTGAGGGGGTGAATATTAGTCAGCTTGATAATGCGAGCTCCGTATTCAATAGTCTGAGAGAGAACGCTTACATCAGTAGATGGAATGTGTATTCACAGGGCAATGCTGCTGGATATCAAGGGGTTTCAAGTGTCCATTCACTAGATGGCGGCAGAGACTGTCATTTGGCAAACAGGTCAGTAGAGTTCCAAGGTGGTGCTTGTTGTTTCAGAGAAGTTCAAATAAAGTCCTCCATAGTTGCTTTTATTTTTTTCTTATTTGTAGTCAACTTTTCAAGACCCCAGAATACCAGTGGAAGTGTGTAAAAAAAGAAATAAATGACACTGAAGAAGGAAGTGAGATAATTTCACACTCTGCTTATACTATCATAACTTTATAACTCTTGAATATTTATTCCAGTACATGTGTGTTGTTGCAATGTAGTTTCTTCAAGTGACATTTTGTTATGTATAGAATTTCAGCACAGCGAGGCTAGTAAAGTGATCCAAAGTTGCGATCGATGTGCAGGTAAGTGAAGATGAAGCCAATGCTCAGAATATTTTTCACTCTCCAATGACAAATTACTCTTGAGTGATCAAATGCGCCAGAGGAACAGAGAACACCACTTTTGTGCTTGATTGGAACCAGTAATTTTGGATCTAAACAGTAAACAGTATGTTACTTCACATTGTAAATGTAGCAACATATTTTTAAATGTCTTCCCATTCTGACAATCCGCCTATCAGCTGAACAGTGTAGGTAGTTGAAATTGATATTGTAAGTGCTCTATAAGTGTTTCTTAGAGTCTGTAGGGTCCCAAACTACTTCTGATGGTGTAACTTTGGTTTTAAGCAGTTAAGAGAACATTCACGTAGAGTAGTTCTCCTCTCATGCGTTCTCAGGTTGTGTGTCGCATTTTGAGGAAGTGACAAGTCGTACTTTCACGTCGCTCCTGCTCTGCTGCAATCAGATATGTGACATGCACACGGTACTTCAAGAGGCAAGTGACCGATTTAGAGGTTGCAATTGCCACCATCTGCTCCAGAAAGTGTACTCAGGCAAAACTGTGGAACAGGCTGACCAAAACCATGCAACTGAGCCCACTGCAGACCTGCAGAGAAATTGGGAGAGCTTGAAGGGTGGGAGACTTTTGATTTAGAAGTTTCAATTATTTTATTGAGGTATAGCAAGGGCATCCTTTGTTTTTCAACTACACACAGTTCACCTTTAGGAGACCATGTATCCGTTAACTTACATTGTTAACTTTAATTGCCATGAATGGTTGTATTTTGAAACACATTACTATGATTACATTGCCTTGTTCAAGATAATTATAGAAACCTACCAATCTTGAGTTAATTAAGTATAGTGGAATATTTTAGCTCGTAATGAGCCTTTCATTAAACAATACATTTCATTTTATTTATCTATTACTTTGAAAATTTTTCACCTTAAACCTCAATGAAAACTCACATAACTGTAATTGACTTTTGTTTATACATTCTCCAATTTATGGTCTTTTTAAAAGGGTTTGGCTTAACTCCCATATGTAAAAGATCTGGGCAAGTGAAACATGGCCGAGCGGAGCATGGCTGGCTCACTGGTAAGACTCACACAGCATGTTATTGAATGTTTATATACGTAAATAGCTCAAGGCTTATGCAGGTGAACCTCCCTATATGTAACACACTAAGTCAGATAAAAGCAATATTATGTAGCACGGTGTGTTACAAAACATTTCGTTGAAAGCACATATGAACCCGTTGTAAACCAAACTATAGTAAATACACATCCCAAATGTTATTCATTTGAATTATGTTAAGTCATTGTAGATGTGTAACTTTAATGTCTTGAATACAGGCATGACCTTAACCCCTCTGTGCAATCGGGCAAAATCACAGACATTCACTTCTTCTTACGTCACAGCTGGTACGTATGTGACAGTTTACTGGACACCAAACTGTATCATGCTATCACTTTGTCACTGTAGTGTATGTATGGCATAATCTACAATGTTGATTATGTTACTTATAATGCCAAATGTAGGCATTCATTCGCCAGAACAGGCTCATCTAGTTATTTTTTTGTATTCAGTTGCACTGGATGACTTGAGGTTTGTGGGACTGTCATTGCTTCATTGCTGTGCTGAGAGCCAGTGATTGGAGCTGTTGTGGGTTTTTGGCAACAGGCAAACCAAAGAACAGAAAGAATGTTGAACTGCAGCCAGTATTCTCACAACGCAGGCCAAAGCTGGTTCAGAGCAGCACAGCTGTATAAAGCTGTCGCCTCTCTGTATAACACTGTAAGAGAGAACGAGTGGGTGTGTTCTGTTGCTTTTGTGCTATGTCAGTGACCTGTAGCAGGAAAGGAACACTGAGAGTGTTCCATTTTGTTATTTTATGTTGAACACCATATTGCCTATATTGTGAAAAGATTCACTAGTCATATATGTGTATGTGACTATGTTTGCCTGCCACCTCATGCTTGTCCACCTTTCGTTATATTATTTCCCATACCCTGAGACATAGTGCGTATGAAAGCTTGCTCGTGAATCCCATCCGGGATCATTCTCTCTTCACTCTCATCCTGAGTCTGTGTATTGCTATATTATTCAGCCAATTGCATGTTTCAAGTCTCACTTTATGTGAAGTAGTTGGCACTCAAAATTTTTCTTCCAGTACATCGTCTCCCTCCTAAATTATGTAATAGAAGGCTACGCCCCTTTCTGATCAGCGATGCTTCTCCCACTTTTTTGTCATCATAGTTAGTGTATGACTTTGAGTAGCTTTCTGTTTCTCTGTACATTATGTCAGTTCACCCATGTTTTTGAGTGAAAAACAAACGTGACATACAGTACACATGCAAACCTGTATAGTGTTATTTGTTCTTCCAGAAAGAAGAGGACACAGTATTCAGGATCAGCTAAAATCCTGCAGGAATGACAATTCCCTAAAAGATTAACATGTCATTTTTCACACTTTGTTACCCGTTGGTTTAAATGTTTTTAGCCATGTGTTGACAAGAATGTCCAAAAAATGTGTTTTTCTTACCAATTTTGGATGCATATGAAAGTCATAGATGCAAAATTGCACAGTTGAAGTCACAAAGACAGTTCTTTTGGAGCATTTCCGATAAGTATAATCTCATAAAATAGTCTAAAAAATCTGTTCCGAGCATATATTGCAGCCATTTAATTTTTATGTTGAAATGTATTTTATATGGCCAAGAAATGTTTCCTATCTACTTGCTGATAAAGGATGTTTCCAGCCTACTTGTCTTTCACACTACCTGTCCAATGGCAGTGAACTTGCTTTCCTGGCTGTCTCCAGATTTAATTTGCCTTCGGAAATCCAAGGATGACATTTGTCGTGAAACAAATTATAGCACTGTCTGTGCATTGGTAGAGCATAAACTATGCCGGATTTGGGATGAATCCAACTGAAACTGCTTTGCTTTAGTCAGCATAATTTTGTTGAGGGTGTCTTATTCCTTTTCTTTCCTTGTTCAACATCTCAAAACACTAAAAATTAGGTTTATTTTGGTCTGATCAACAATTTAGAAAATACTAGAGAAATTGGATGTTAACAAATATGATTTTATCTCAATAATCAAAGGTCAAAAGTCCTGTGCCAAAACATGAAGTGACTCATATGGATTAATCTCACAGTTTTTGTATTGTTAAGAGTTGTATTCTCAAATTTGTACTTGTAGTTACCCCTGTAGAAGAAAATACAGAAAAAGAGAATCAACAATTCTTACATATAGAAAAAAATATTTTGGTTGACATTAAATGGAACAAAACAATAAGCTGTAAGGTGTCCTTTCTCCAGTTCAACTGGGATTTTTTTATACAGTCTTTTGTCTCGTGTTAGGTAAGTGGTTCTTGTTGGTTCAATAGTTCAATGGTTATCTGTAACGAACTCCAAAAGAGCAATTCATAACATTTGTATTGTTTCTTTGACAAGCAATTATATGGAAGCAAATACCAAGTTCTATTTTCTTAGGGTTTTTTTTCTGCTTTGGTCATCAGAGAGTCCACTGAGAAACAGGAAATGGAGACCAACTGTGGCCCAGTAGCTTTGTTTATTGAGCTGGATGCCTCTGGTATGACAGGAATCACAAATAGTGCAAATCATACTGATTATCTATTCCCAGGGAGGATCAAGCAGTCAAGTCTTTGACCTTAAATTTTCCTGAGATCACTGTCCGAAGACCAAAATCTCTCCTTATGTGGATACATTTGTATCCAGTGGTTTTGTTTCTGAAGAAGTTGTCTGTTTGTGTCAGGTTGAGACTCAGTTGCCCAAGGGTTACAAATGTGATCATGGATTGACGTTGTGGCACATCATCTTCTTGTGAAAGTTGCTGTGGTCAAATGAAGAACTTGCATACCAGGCTTCCTTTCATGTTGTAGCCATCCGATTGAATTAGTTAGTTTTTTTTTTCTAATCTTAGTTTAATTTCGGCCGCCGTGGCCTGTCATACCAATCCATCGACTTATTTGTCAAGATGATGAGATAGCGGCTCAGCCAGGGCAAGGAGAGTGGTGGGAGAGGCATGTAAGACGCAGATTTCTCATGGGCTAGGACAGTTACGCTGAAGACTTTTGACCCAGGCCCCCCAAAAAACAACCTTCCCCTGGAAAGAATGTGGCCTCGTCCCTCCTCCTCCTCCCTCCTCCACTCCCATGAGACTGAGAAGGCACTGTCTTTTATTCAATCTGAGCTGTGCTGACTGGAATTCGATTTCCACATATGTGCTGTGTCCCATACATGTTGCAGAGTTGGCTTTGCTTTCTGCATTTTCTTGCAGAACCATTATCTATACTTGGCTAAAGGAAAACATTGAGAGTAATGAGCATACGGCTACTTTACATGCATATCAATCTATGCATACTTTTTCTTACATGCAACCAACCCTTTTTTCCAGAAGAAAAAATAAAAAAAGCCAAGCCTGGTCCCAACATGAGAAATAGTTTATTATAGTCAAGCCACAGTTAGAGTTTGAATACCTTACCCCTTTATTTTATGAAAAAAAAAAGACAATGATCATATTGGTTTAAGTACTTAAGGGATTCCAAACACAAATATGGATCGGCATACATACATCACTTATATAAATGTGTGTCCTGTTTTAAGTGTGGTTTATATACAGTATCTCATCTTAAGTTGCATTGCTTGTGTCCCTTGCCTGTCATTTTGCATGGAATTTGAGTGGTTTGTACTCATTAGAAAGCTTTCCTTTTGGACAGAATAACATGAAACCTTTTTTTGGCCTGAAACGTCAGTTTCTCAAACCCACTTGAAAAAATCTGAAACGGAGCGCCGTTCGTATCTCGACAACAACTTGAGGGTGAAACTATCTGCCTTTATTAGGGCATCTCCTAAAAGAAAGTCTTGTTTTATTCAGAATTCTTGAAAGGGATCTTACAGAAAAATATCCAAAGTGAATCCCCTTTAATGGATCACATCAGGTCAGTAGAGGCGCTTATATCTACTATGTCGGTGTCATCAGAGATCCTGACACCACTTTCAATGAGCTCAGCAACCACATCATTTCCTGTCAGCTCCAAGTCCGCTAGGAGTCCACTTACGCGGTCCTCAGTGAGATCACCGGCTTGCTTCTCCAAATCCCCTGCAGCCTCTTCTTCCAGGGGCTTTTCCAGAGATTCCGACATGTCTTCAGCTTTTTCCTGCTCCGGCATCAAACTCTCGGCAGGGCCTTGGGATCCCTCAGGCTCTGTGATGTTGACAGATTCTTCTGTTTTGATTGGCTCTGGAATAGCAGCTGAGGAGGGGAGGGTGTCCACAAGTTCTGTGGTGACATCAGGTGCACCCGGATCATCTGAGGAGGGTGAAGAAATCCCAGGTATGGGAATGGACTCCTGGGTAAGAAGCTCTATATCCTTCTCCAGGGCCTCAGCGGGAGCTGGTTCGGGATCAGCTTCAACCACGGCCTCGGGAGACGGGGTAGGTTCTTCTTGGGGAGTTGGCTCTGGAGCTTCGGTCTGGCCGACTGAGACCACAGGTTCTGTTTCAGCGGGAGATTCTTTTGCCACAGGTTCTGGTTCAGCATCTCCCGGTGGGGCCGAGGCATCAGGAGCCTCTGTGGCTTTGCACTCTGACACACAAGGCTCGCTGGGCAAACGCGCCACTGGCATCTCAGTCTCCCCAATGACCACTTCGGGCTCGTCATTAGTCTGGGTCGTCCCAGAGACTTCTGGCTGTGCTGTCTCTGGCTCCTTGATGGCCTTCTGTTCGGAGGCGCCACCCTCTGCGCTGTTTACTGGAGTTTCTCGTCTTCTGCTGAACTTATTTCCCATGGTTAGCCTGTAGAGAGACGTTCAGTGTGGAAAAAACTTGAGCATTCAGTCAGGGAGATAATCTTTTTTGTTATTGCAGCAGTATAAAATGATCTGGAGAAACTAAATAAAATTATGTCTATTTGTACAACTGAGACAGAAGCATCAGGGGTTTCCAGTCACCATCGACGTGATGCATTTTTTTTTTTTTTTTCAAACACAGACGTGTGCAACGTTCGAGGTTAACAATAAACTAATTTCAACGTCACTTCTCGTTCTGCAAAATTGAATGAACTCTTTGGACAGGACACATCCAAGCTGCAGTTTTTTGGTACATTATGTACTCTGGTGTCTAACCCTCACTGCATGTGCGACACTGTCTCGAAACTCGGGATGATCAAGTTTCCCAGGGAGTATAAATCCTATTTAGGGCATCTGTATATTTGTTTTTCCACGAAACGCAAACATGTCGCAATTTCATGAAAAAACAAATGCGCACAACTTCAGACGTGAAATGGAAACGGGCGGGTCATTGCAAGTCATTCGATGACTAATAACCGCCTGAACATGACAACAAAATTAACACTTGTGATTGATATCCCCCAGTATTACAAACAACAATTATCAGTCACACCTTGTTTAATCCCACGTTGATCATAAATCAACATCAGGCTGATCCAACTATTTATCCAAATTTTCTAAGACGATGTGAAAACTTTTCAAATTTATAATAGATATAAACGATGCCTTCTCATTAATTGATGATCAAACCAGACAGAACAAAGAAACTCCGGCAGGCGACCCCGCCTCCCCTTCTTCCTCCCTTCTTTTTTTTTTTAATAAACCAATAAAAAGTACCTAGAATGCACGAACACGTAAATGAGCAGATTGAATTTGCGCATTTAAAAACATTACCGTAACCGGCGAGTAAACCGACCTTTCTCAACCTTTTCTGCAGCGCAGTAAAAAGCAGACGGAATGGCAGATAGTCGAGTTGGGCTCAGTGAAGTCCGCACGTCAAACTGCGTGTGCTGGCGGGGACGCGGGTCGTGTAAAAAAAAAAAAAAGAACAAAAAAAAAAAACGTGCCCGTGCGCGGCTCCTACGGGCGGGAACGCGCACTGAGCGGAAACCGGACACTAATATTTTCAGATGCACGGGATTGTTTTTTTTTTTTTTTTTAATTATTCCAAGTCGTGCAACTTTTCTGAGACCTTTCACTTTTTTTTATTCCTTATTTCAGCGTGCTGCAAATTTTCTTTTTTTTTTTCTTTGGGTTTTTCCCTTCAGGGGTCCTCACAGGGAATCAGCCTTCTCCATCTAATCCTATTCTTTGTATCTTCCTCTCTCACACCGACTAACTTCCTATCCTCTCTCACTGCGTCCATAAATCTTCTCTTTGGTCTTCCTTTAAATCAGGGGTGGGCAATTATTTTGGCTGATGCGACACGTTTCTTTTTTAATTTTGATGCACGGGCCAACTAAATAGCATGTAAATTGAACAAGATGAAAAACTTAATTTGAATACTAAAATTGTTTGGTATTTTATTTCAACATTAAACTCATTAATGATCATATAAATGTATAAATTATTTTGGCTGGACGTCCATATTTCTTCATAATATGTATGCACGGGCCAACTAGGTAGCATGTAGATTGAACAAAATGACAAATTTAATTGAAATGTTAAATTTTTTTTAGCACATTTTATTTCAACATTGAAAAAATTAATGATCATATAAATGTATAGATTATTTTGGCTGACAGCCACATTTCTTTTTAAAATTTTTATGCATGGGCAAACTAGGTAGCATGTAAATTGAACAAAATGAAAAATTTAATTGAAATATTACAATTTTTTGGCATTTTATTTCAACATTAAAATCATTAATGATCATATAAACGTATAAATTATTTTGGCTGGCAGCCAAATTTCTTTTTTAATTTTTATGCACGGGCCAACTAGGTAGCATGTAAATTGAACAAAATGAAAAATTTAATTGAAATATTACAATTTTTTGGCATTTTATTTCAACATTAAAATCATTAATGATCATATAAACGTATAAATTATTTTGGCTGGCAGCCACATTTCTTTTTTAATTTATATGCACGGGCCAACTAGGTAGCATGTAAATTGAACAAAATTAAAAAATTAAATTGAAATATTACATTTTTTGGCACATTTTGTTTCAACATTAAAATCATTACTGATCATATAAAGGTACCGACATAATTTTGTATGTAATCATCCGTACAAAATTAAACAAAAAGGAAAAAATAAGGAGTCTCTAAATTCAATATTGATTGAAGATACCTATTAAAACATTCAAAGAAAATTGTTTTGCGGGCCGGATAAAACAGCAAAACGGGCTGGATGTAAAATGCTACTTTAGACCTCCTGCCTTGCCATTTCCAGCATCCGTCCACCGATATATTCACTATCCCTCCTCTGCACATGGACTGAAAGGGGGTTTCAAAATCCAAGTTTCTAAGAGTGTTAATTCTTAGCTGGCGACACTTAGCTCACTTTCAGCTGTTCCAACTTAGATGTTCGAGATTAAAATTTTCAGGACGAACGTTCGATTCCTGGAGGGAACACCTCTCTATGTAGGTCGTGCAGCTGTTGCATCTTTTAAAGTACGCGATAGAAATGGCCGACATATGTTAGCGATTGATTGTTTTGGGGGTTGGGGGATTTCATTTAAGGTGACAGTTACCCATTTCAATCCCAACGTCCGCAGACCACAAATCTGTCGTAAGAAACAAATATCGCAATATTTGGCAGAACTATTATTGCAGTTGCCCGGACTTGCGTTCCATTTTTTGGTTTGGCCAAGATGGATGTGACGTGGGAGACGTGCAGCTTTTTGTGAAGACGTCGATGCAGCAAGGAAAAAAATACTTACTCTGGAAACTTTGTTTTTTTTTTTAAAACCATTAATCTTCTTCTTTTCCTTTCGGCTTTTCCCTTCAGGGGTCGCCACAGCGAATCAACCTTCTCCATCTAACCCTATTCTCTGAATCCTCCTCTCTCACACCAACTAACTTCATAGCCTCTCTCGCTACGTCCAGAAATCTTCTCTTCGGTTTTCCTCCAGCCCTCCTATAAAGGTTCATTTCAGCGGTATTTTGCACATGCGTTTATTGTCCCTACCCACATATGTTGGTGCAGATTATGCTATTTTGAATATCGACGGTTCAGATAAGAAACCAAATCAAAAATCTCAAAAGATGACTTTCTGAGATATGGTGCTTTTAGTACAAGTAACTTAATTTATTCCTGCTAATCTATCCAGTATCCATCTCTTATCCTACTTAAGGCAGCCTGTCTCAGCTGCTATCGGGCAAGAGGTGGGGTACACCCTGGGTTGCTATGGCAACATCCACAGACAGCCATTCACACATAAGTATATGAGACACAATTTTCAGATTTTTTTTTTGAATTAACCCCCTGCATGTTTTTGGACTGAGGGAAGAACACGGGGAAAACATACAAACCGGGGTTTTTATTGATTTATTTTATTTCTTTATGGATCATCTCGGAACCAAACCCTAGACAGTGAATTTCACTGAATTATTTAGAAACTATTGTTTTGTTTTGTTTTTCCCGATTTGATTAATGTATCATTTTGCTGGAAGATTTGTACAAAACTGAAAGACAGGTCTTTTCAGTCTTTGTACTTGTCTGAATTTACAACTATAAGTAATTTGGTGATGTCACGTTAAATCAAAATTTCACTTCAATATGGAAATGTCTGGACTTGGATAATACATTTCAAGTAAATGAAAATTAATCTCTGATCGACGTCTTTAGCAAAGCTATAGAAATGAAGTGGAGCCGACGTGCGCTGATTTAATACTGGTGACAGAAACATCTTAAGCTATATAAAAAGATGCTTTTTGAGGGAAATACTTCAGAGAAACAGAATCAAGACCGTTGGTCTTACTTTACATTTGACTCAAAGAAAAGGAAGAATTCTTTTATCGAGTGAAAAAAATTTCACGGACAAACTGGAGGTCGTCATCCTTGTCTACATTTTTGGGTGTTTGCGAAAACACCCCGGCTTTCTCCGGCCGCAGGCCAGCGTCCACTGAGCTGCCGTGAAGCTCTTCAGACATGAACCTCTGACCTTTACACCTTTCCGGCAAAGATATATCGATGTACGGCAAAGTTTCCACCTCTGAAATGTCCAAGTCTGATTCAGAAACAGGAGTCAAGCTCTCTGAAGTCTCATTTGTGGCGATGGCGTCCTCTAATTTCTTTATGCCGGAATCTGCTGCTGCTTCTTCTTCGACTTCTTCTTCAACCTGATGATGATGAGGGGGAGAAAAAAAAAAAAGAAATTTTATCTACAATTTTTCACATAATTTCTTTTTTTAATCCAAAGTATACTGCTCAAAAAAATAAAGGGAACACTTGAACAACACAATGTAACTCCAAGTCAATCACACTTCTGTGAAATCATAGCGTCCACTCAGGAAGCAACACAGATTCATTTTGACTTGTTTTAAGGACATTACATCAAAGTTGGATCAGCCTGGAGTTTGTTTTTACACTTTAATTTTGAGTGTGATTCCTAATCCAGACCTCCATGGGTTGATACATTTGATTTCCATTGATCATTTTTGTGTGATTTTGTTGTCAGCACATTCAACTGTGTAAAGAGCAAAGTATTTCATAAGAATATTTCATTCATTTAGATCTAGAATGTGTTTTTTAAGTGTTCCCTTTATTTTTTTTGAGCAGTGTATATACACGTGTAACGATACGATGGGTGATCATCAAGTTTTGAATACTGTGGCAGGCGAATACACAGTTTTATTTGATTATTTTTAATTTATTTTGACATTAATAGTTGCATTTTAATACAGAAAAACCTTTTGATCAAACGGGAGGGTTATGGAGCCGCAGTCACCGCCGGTAAGAAACGAAACTGCAGCTTCCAGCAACTCGTTTTCGTCCATACAGTAGAAAACAGACCTGAAACAAAGATGAGATGCTTTCTGATGTCACCATACAAAATAAAACAAAATCAAAAATAAAACAGTTAAACCCCAGCCTTTCACAACTACCTTGAAGCTTTCCGTTTCCTAAAGCTCTTTGACGGCTCCTTTTCTTGCACCTTCTGATCCGTATTCGCCATCCAAGCAGGCAATGCTCGCACTTCTCCTGCCATAGTTGTGTAATTCAATTACACGCAAGCTTGAAAACCCATTTTTTTTCGTGTAAATCGATTTACAGCCGTTTGTGCAGCAGCGGCTCCATTTTCACAACATGTTGTTCGCCGTGCAGTCATGTGATCGCGTTCATTTTACTCACTAGTGTCACCCAGCGTGGAAATACACGATTGCACCAGAGTGCAAAAAAAATCTCAATGCACGCAGGAAACGCCATTGTTATACTTGAATTGGTTAAAATGCATCCTGATAATTTAGTGTCCACTTTTATTTGGCACCTATTTCTTCCTTACTTCAGTTGTTTTTATTCTCCACATATTTTTTATCTTTTTGTTTTGAAGCAGTTGGTTGCAATCGTCCATTATATTGAAATGTAGATATTTTCTGGATGTAAACGTAAAATTACATTTTAAAGATAGCTGGTGACACATTCACATTCAAAGCATGTGTTTCAGCTTTGTTATAAAAAATGTTTGAATTTGAGAGGGGGAAAAAGAGCTCAGATTTAAATGTTATCAAACTAGAAACATATTTATGAAGTCATATTTCAAAGTGCCGATACAAATGATTTTATGTTTGAATACAACTTGCTTTGTGTTGGAGTGATTTTATCAGAGAATTTTGTTTGATACTGAAATACTTAAAAAAAAAAAACACAGAAAAAGAAGTTTGACTGTGGATGTGGGCTCCCATCCCCCTCCTCTTCATCCATTCACACCTCTGCTGTAGCTTCTGCTTCCCTCTCCATTAACATCTCACCTCCCAACATCAGCCCCAGGGTCCTCAGGGTGTGTGCTGTGGAGCTGTGGAGCTGCTGGACAACAGCAGTTTGGACAGCACACTGCTCGGACCTGATGGAGTCACGTCTGTACTTACTGGCCACTATCTACAACTCGTCACTGTTTATTGTCTTGGTCCTTTTTCATACATGTCCTCTTGCCCTGTGCTCCTGCACACTCGAATTTGGCCAATGGGAATCAATAAAGCACTATCTTATCTTATCTTATCTTATCTTATCTTATCTTATCTTATCTTATCTTATCTTATCTTATCTTATCTTATCTTATCTTATCTTATCTTATCTTATCTTCACCCATCCCATCTCATCCTATCCCATCCTATCCCATCCTATCCTATCCTATCCTATCCTATCCTATCCTATCCTATCCTATCTATGAAGGCTATTAGATGACTTGTTTCATTCAGATAATTGTTATTCTTTTAATGTCATATCATTAAAAAAAAAGAAAATATATGAATATATAAGGTTGTTTAATATTTAAGAAAAGATAAGCCTCTGTCATTGTATCTGTTCTTTGGTTTCCAAGCAATATAACAGCAAAGTTGCAGTATCAAACACACACAGAGAAACATAGGTAACAGTTTGTCGTTGGAATTAATCACAGTTTTGCAAGCACTGTGGTGTAAATAAGTATAATAAGTGTATAAGTATAAGAAGTCCAAAACGATATCTTCCATCCTGGACTTTCTTTGTGTTTGATTTTGACATCATCATCATCATGTTTCTATTTATCCAATGACTTTTCTTTGTCACAGTTTCGGTGATGGGTTTGAACGCTTTCCGGCAGCGTGAAGATGTATGCATAACAAAATACATGTGATTCATCTCCCCGACTTGTTGTCCCAGTTGTAGTTGTGGCTTTTGAAGGGCGTAGCATTGATCCCCATTCCACTACAGCTGACAGTAAAGAGGATATTCAAACAGCAGTGGGTCTTTTTCATACTTCCTTCTTTTCTCCTCTGTCCTTTTATCACCCTCTCTCTCTCTCAGTTCAGTTCTAAGCAACTTTGTATCAGACTCACACTTTGTACCCAAAGCTGCCTGCTTTTACTCAGGCCTTTTAATTATGTTGCTAAAGCCCCTTCCTACAAGTGCTTATGTCTTGATTGCAAAGACTGGATTTGTATATTTGACTAAATTAAAAAGTGGAGAAAAAGCAAGGAAAAAAAAAAAACACTCAAGGCAAATTCTGTGTTAACAGACAGCTGCATGTAGAATGTCATTTCCATCAAAGCGCTCAGATACAAAGCATTTTTTGGAAAGAATCGCGGAAAAAGATAGAATTGGTGTGAAAAGCGAACCCACCAAAGAAACAGACAATCAAAGCAAAACTACTAAAACCTCAGCCTCTCACCAGTTTATCATTTCTCAGAGCAGACGTGTTGTCTTGTTGTCTGGCACTACCGAACAACATATTTTTTCTATTTTCCGTCATTAAACGACCTAACAAATTAAAGTTTGCGTTTGTGTTTGTGTAAAAGGTTTTATCATCATCACCTACGTTTCTCATTCCCATTTTTAGATTACTTTAAACAAATATGCATTTTTTTCATGCCATTATGAATGATGTTGTACTGTCCGCATTGGTATGACGAATTTAAGATTTATGTCATCATTCTAAAATCTTTGAAAAACCAAAAAAGGGAAATCGACTCATCCTCCTTTAGGCTTTCTGCCACATCCAGAGATCTTAGTTGTACTAAGAAGATTTCTGTTTTCTGCTGGAACACAGCTTGTCACTACTTTATTTGCCGGCTGAGTTTGTGGGTCAAACATAGCAAGAATTTCTGCTCGACTAAGTGGCATGAGAGCATCAGCAGTGGGGCTAAAGCGGGGATAAACCACCTTTATCTTTCAACTTCAACCTCCAACTCAAAGCGACATGGTTTTATACGTGCTGTGCTGCGTGATACAGCACTGACCTTACTTTTCAATAATGCACACGATGCATGCGTGTTTCATCGTTTTGGAACTCTTGTATTCTATAATGAGATGCTTTTAATTCTGCAGCAAAGTTGAATTGATGAGCCATTTTCACCCGATTGTCACATTCCCTCACTCTTCGCACCTTCCTCTTTCCATGTTATTCCGAGGGTCCTAATTGGTGCAACCGACGCTGAACTCAGAGTTTTCTCCCTGGGCTTAACCCTGCTCTGACTAAGGATCATTTCCATTGGCCATCTGTGCCAGAGACACTTGTGATTGGCCATATGGTGCAAGAGGGCCAGAATGTTATAAGTGAATGAAGAGATTTTGCTGGCCATGAAGAGGATAATGTCAGCTGTTGAAAGATACAGCATGAAGCAATTCCCTCCTTGGGAATCAATAAAGTACTCTGATATATTCTGATCACAAGATGGTAATTGCAGGATCATACAAGTGGACGGATTGTGTTATTTTAAATGTCTCATGAATGAAGCAAACAAATTCTGGCACTTGATAGGAATTCATTCTTTCAAGTTTAAGTTGGCAGGATTGCTATCAAATTAAAAACAGTCATTTAGTCAAGTGGAAAATTTATAATGGGTCAGGTGTAAATTTAATGCAAATCAGACAGATAAGAGAATTAGTCATGATATTGATTGAATGATTATGTAAAAGCCACATCGGTTGAAATAGCCAAGCTAAAGCTGACAAGCTAAAAATGTAAACTGAAACATGTTGAAAAAAAAAAAATCTTAAATTTGATAGCGCTGCATTGAGGATTATTAGTTAGAGGCAATTTTAAAAAAATCTCTTGTTTTGAGAAACTGACCGTATTTAGGTGTCATTCAAAAAAAAAAAAAAGCCACCATTCTGCAAAGTTTATGAAGAAAAAAGAAGTGAACTCAAGTTTCAGTGAAACTGAAGGTGCTATCAAATAATAACCAGCCAACTAAAAGTAGCCTAGAACTGAATGTCATTTTATACGGTGACACCAAAATGTATCTCATGAAATAATTAGACCCTCTTTCTTTCTCAATGTAATTGATATATTCGTGGGTTGGAGACAAAAATGGACTCGATCATTGGGATCTTCCTGTTCCATGATATGACATGTCTTGATCTGTCAAGGAATAGGATATTTGCGTTCAGTTCCGGAGGCTCCTGAATTTGATAATAGTGGCGACTAAATTTAAAGAAGCTACCCATTGTGCGCGAGGATTTTGATCATCGGTATCATAAAAAATGAAAGGGAATGTCATTTATGTTGAAGTAGGCACTAGAAAAAGCTGCTGTCTTGTGCTAAGCTCAGTATTTAACAACATGAATCTTGCACTTTGCTTCCTCATTGAGCGTAATAGGCTAAATCCACAAGGATTTTCTGCTAATCACTGGCTTGTGATGGTTTCTTGATTACTTTTCCTTGAAAGCTAAAAAAAAGTGCTTTGCTTTTGAATGTGAAAATCTGTCAAATACTGCAGTAGATACAGTAACTGTGGAACAGATTAAAAGCCTGTAAAGATACCGTGGCATCAACATGTTGCAGTTAGTAATTTGTCAAAGCTGTGGATCTGTGAACTCCTGGTTCACTTAACAGGAGACCAAAAAATAAAACAAAATATTAATGTGTCCTTAAAAAAAATTATAAAAAAAATACTTAAAATAAATGGAGAAATCACTTGGCTGCCAAAAACTACAATCATGGTATTAGTTGAAATCTAGACCTTTCAAGGGTTTTATGCTTATTATTTGCCTTTAAGTTTTAACTTTTATTGGCATCTCTCTTTCAAGGATTGCACATTTGTTTGCAAAAATGATCATGAAAAATGCAATGAGATGAGGGATTACTTTCATATTACAGTTATCTTATTTCCCCATTCATAATTCATGAATCAAATCTGCAACAGCTGCCACAGGAATCTTGTATTTTTGAGCTTAAGCTACCTTGGACAAGTGAAATGTGATTACTACTGTGTAGCTGCTCTATGTTTTCATCTCATATCCTTACTATTGCTGCAAATACAAACATGGTGTAAATGCAATATCATACCGAGAGAACAATGTAAAGCAGTGGTCCCCAAACTATGGCCAGCCTCCACATTTTGCTCGGCCCCTGAACAATACCAGAGATGCGTTATGATTTTTTTTTTTCATTTTGGCCACGTAATCGTGACTTGTACACGCTTAGAATGTAATATTCTATTCCACCCTTCTTTAGTCTGTGTCTTATCTGAAACCCCTCTCTCAAAAATAAATTCTGGACACGCCACTGTCAAATAACACGGATTAATGGCCAAAAGATCAGGTAAGAGAAAAATTGATTCAGAATTTAGGGTATTTAACCTGGTAGGTGTTGGTATCAGTTGGGATTCATAGCCTACTTGCTTTCTGGTTTTCATAGTGAATTTGATATGAGAGAGCTGCAAACAGTTGTGTCTACAAGAAAGTTAATGTTCCTTGGTCTTTTTATTTGTGAAAAACTTGGTTATTTGGTTATTGTTTATTTCATAAATAGTGTTATTTATTTCATTAATAATGTTATTAGTAATTTTCTGATTTTATTTTTCTGTCAAGATCCCAGAAAGCGTTCATTTCTGGTTATGTGTGGCTTTCTGGAAAACAATAAATGTTTACGTTTAGACACCTCTGCGATCGTCACACTTTTTGTTACAAACTGGCCCGGCCGCCCGTCAGAGAAGGGAAACGTTATTTGGCCCTCGCAGGAAAAAGTTTGGGGACCCCTGATGTAAAGTCTTCATTGGAATAGTGCTGGCTCATATGGATTAGAATGAGTTGGGATCTTGGAACGTGACAGCAGCTCTATGAATTCCAGATGACGGCCAGATAACGTGCTTTTCAGTTGAATTCCAGTGCCCAGTGCATGCACTCACATCATTTATTGACATCAATGCTAAAAAAAAAACATTCAAAGAAGATGACTTTCACTCAGGCTGTGAGAGCGGTACATACACAGTAGCTGGCAGTGGAACTGGCTCTGGATGCAATAGTTGGAGCACCAACTGGCGTTTCATCCAAGTGTTACAGCATAAAAGGGACTTCCAATGACTGTCACTGGAGCAGCCTTTAAGCCAGTTGTAGAATATCACCTGTTTCACCTTTTCGCCTGTTAGGAGCAGGAGTCAGAACGCTGCTTCCGCTCCCATCGGCCCCTCATTGCATCGCAGACATGATTGTTTTAACCTCCGGTATCTTTGTGTGAGATGGGAAAAATCGTGTATCAAAGGCTGCCTGGAACAGGTTGTAGAAAATGAAATTAAAATCACCCTGGAAATTACCCTGAAGTTCGCTCCACACTTAAACGTACACCACAAACACACTCACGCATGCGCACACAAGGACATTGTAGTCAGCCAAGAGGACACAAAATTTGCCAGTGAACATGGTGATGGGTTCTGTTGTTAAAAGGAAAAACACCAAATGAAATCTCAGTTTCCTTTTTTTGCACTCTGTCAGTTTTTTTTGTCTTCAGGCAGATGAATTCCTTAAGGAAAAGAAAACAGAGAGAAAGTACCCTGTTCTCTGCTTTGCATGGAAATGTGCAGGAATGAAATTATTTGACTCATGCCAACTGTTTTTTGCCACTGTATGCGCGTGTGTATGAGAATTCGTCGTATAGTCATATGCACAAACACGGTATTTAAAATGAGAATAAAATTTAAAAAAAAAAATGTAATGGAATATGTCTATTATTCCTAAAGGGCAGAGACGAGGAAACCACTTACTGTTGTTATCGTGATACGCATGCGCAATCACCTCCTCCTTCTCGCTCCAACGTTAAATCAGCCTGCGGTCAGTGCGCGTCAGGATGCGGACGACGTGCACCAAGAACTGCAAGAAATAGTGCTAGAAATAGGTAGTTTTATTTCTTTTCGTTGTAATTCTTGCAGAAGGGTGATGCTGACTCAGAGGGTCAAGAGTCTCCCTCGTTTTGATCAATGGAATTTGGATGAAAAAGGTGGAAGTTGGATTCGTAGATGCAACTAATCCTGAACACTGACATCCGTGTTTAAGGGATCTGAGGACGAAACTGCTGGTAAAGTCTGAAGTAAAAGCCTTTTTTAAACGGGACACCAGCAGAGACGATGCGTATGGGTGAGTTTGATCGTCTCTAAAATTGCGAGATGCAATTTAGATTCATGATTCAAGATTTTTATTGTCATTACACGGAGTGCAATTTAAAGAGGTTCAGTGGAATCAAAAGCAAACGCAAACAACCTTTAAAAAAAAAACAGAAGGTGAAATTTAAGTGTTTACATTTCTAGATCGCATCTGATAATCGCTTCATCGATGAGCAGAAGAAGCGAAACAAAAAAAATTAGATAAAGTACGTGCTTAACCGCCAACACACTTTTGTTGTGAAAGTTGCCCACACACACACACACACACACACACACACACACACACGCAAAACGTATTTCAGAGTCACATTCACCGTTTAAACATGAATACAACTTTCAGCCTCTTTTGGTTATCCAGTACAAGTTGGAGAGAGATAAATGTCTTTTCATAATCCCTGAAATGTCAACTTAACACATGCCAGACTTCCAGAGGTGGGCAAGAGACATCTGCCTTAAGATGTCTCTCCACACACACAAATATAATTGATGTTTTTAAAATTAGAATTAAAAAGAGAGAGAGAAACGTGATTTACTAGCTTCGGTCATGTATCAAAATTGGATATTAGTCACCGTTGAAAAAGATTAAAAGCATGGCTTAAAGCCATCAAGGAAAGTGTAAAGCAAACTTAAAAAATATCTGAAAATGATGTTACTGAAAATTTCCTAAAAAAATTACTGAAAGCATTTAAAAAAGGAATTAGGTCAATAATAATTAGATATTTTTTTCTTTCTTTCCCCAGCCATAGTTTTAAGTATTGTCATGTAGTTATTACTTCTTTTAAAAAATATTTATTTTCAAGAATAGTAACCTTTATTAAGCACCTTATTTCAAATAAAGACCAATAAAAGTTATTGGAAAAAAGATTTGTTTTGAGATGATCATCTTAAGTCATGACAATTCTCAGAAAAGGAGAGAGCAAAATATTTTCTGATTTGTGATGTGTTTTCAAAACTAAATGTAGTGTACATGGCTTTACAAATGTGCCGCATTTGTAAAGCCATGTACACTACATTTAGATGAAGTTCAACTCTTATTTTGCAGTTGGTATTTCTAATTTCGAAGCAAGATGACGAATTTCCTCTTGAACAATTATCAAAACAAATGTTAACCGTCTGGTGCTCTGGATTAGACAATCTATTTAGGTCGTTTTAAAACGCTCAAGTTTGGAACAAGCTATAATTTTATACCCTTGACATGTTTTCTATTGTCCGTTCTTTGTCTTTGCTTATTGTGATGATAAATAGAAGAATGTTGGTTGCAATGATGGAGCTAATTTTAATGGTCTGAAAGATAAAATCTGAGTGTATTCCTGAGGGTGAAGCAACCCTATATTCAGAGCACACACACACACACACACACACACACACACACACACACACACACACACACTTCAGCCTCTCCTATACAATCAGAGATAAAGCTACAAACAAACAAATCCATCTCTCAATCTAAGCACTTTCCTTTTTTCCATGTCCGTAGCATTTTTATCTATTGTCAGCTTCTTTTACAGTTTGCATTGTGCTCCTAGTCATTGATGGAGGATTTGCTCTCACGCAGAAGACGAGAGGTAAGCTTCATGTCTCCTCTGCACTCTTGGACCTGTCAAGTCATGCTATTATATTAAGTTATCGGAGGTTTTCTGTGCGTCGTATCAAAATGTGATGACCTGTCACATCAGTGGCAGATGGAGGCGCAGCATCGAAGGGGGTCAAACCTCCTCAAAGGCTACAGCGTCCTCGTCACTGTGGAAACTGGGTACGAAACACAGATGGCGGCACCTTCAGCTCCCCAAACTACCCCAATACATACCCTCCTAACAAGGACTGCTTGTATGTACTAGAAGGTAACCAAGGATACTCAACTGAACCTGATATTGATCAAATAGTAACAGTTTAGGGTTGTTCAGTACGGGCAGAATCATCTACCACAGTCTAAGTTAGGGGTGGGCAAACTTTTTGTCTCAGGGGCTGCGTTGACTTTTAAAATTTGACAAACGGGCTGGGTCAGTACAAGGTACGATATATGTAAAAAATAAAAAAAAATAAAAAAAATTGTTAACAGTACATATCAGACTCGTCTGACATTTGCTTTGAAAATAAAACCAGCTTGGTTTTGAAGGCTCTGACCTTTGCTTGCATTTCATGCACAAACCAGTTTTTCCCTCGTAGCATCACGTCCAGGGTATGTCCACAGTAAAGGCTAAATCACAGAGCCAATCTGTGTCATTCAGCTCAGGAAAATTCTCTAGTAGCTCCAAAAATAAAATAATCTCCTGTTTGAGCACCCACATTCATTAATCTAATCATTCAATCATTCACATCAAGGACTGTTTTCTGGCGGGCCGGATTATAAAGACCGACGGGCCGGATGTGGCCCGCAGGCCGCAGTTTGCCCACCCCTGGTCTAAGTTCATGTATTTAATTGTGTTAGTTCTATGAAAAGGGTATATTTGCAAAGGTTAATCTTAGAATCCAAACAATGAGAAACCACCAACCACACCCTACTTGACGTGCTGAGGACGGTCGGTGTAAAAAATGACCACAAGCATTAGATAACATAAGAAGAAAAACAGACATGTCCCTTTGACAATGAATTAAAAGTTGGGTTCATTGGCCCTCAATTTAATCAATTATTTCCTTAAAGAAAAACAAACACTGTTTGGACAAACTCACTGATTGTCAAAAAGGGTTTACGGTTGTTGAAAATAGAAAATAATTTGCAAAGCTTTTGTGTTTGTAAAATGTTCTTACTTTCAGTCTCTGTTTATCTTGCAAAAAAAAAATTAATCTAGTGTTTGAATATTATTTTGGGGGGATTTCTGCAGTGATTCTTTCATTATTTTTTCAAATCAATTTATTGCAGAGAAAACTATAATTGTGTTTGTTACCCCTAATCTGTGGAATATTCTTTTTATCTGTGCTTTTAAATGAAAAACCGAGTCGCAGGTTCACCGTTTTAATAATTTCTAAATAACAGAATAATGTTGAAAGAGAATGAAGATTTGAACCAGATTTTTTTTTCTGCATTCTGAACACTATCCTTCTTGTCTCAGCTCTGCCTCGACAAAGGATAGAACTCCAGTTTGATAAGACCTTCTTCATCGAGGCATCATTTGAGTGCCGTTTCGACCACATCGAGGTGCGGGATGGACCTTTCAGCTTTTCGCCGCTCATCAGCCGCTTCTGCGGCACAGGAAGTCCTGGTCTTGTTCTCTCCAGCGGGCGCTTCATGTGGATCCGCTTCTTCAGTGATGAAGAGCTGGAAGGAATAGGCTTTCAGGTCCAGTACAGCTTTACAGCAGGTGATTGAAACACTTGTGGAAGGTGTATTGATGGTTCTCTTGCAACCATGAATAAGGTTGGCTGAGTCCGCAGGAACGAAAGAAATGTTTCTCCTGTTGCTGCTGTTTGCAAAGCACTTTTACTAATACTAACTTAAAAGTATTTTTTTCTCTTTCTCTGTGATTTTTAATTAAGATCCTGAATTTCACCTACATGTGGGAGGGCTCTTAAACCCAATCCCAGGTAAAGTGACCACAATCTGACCTTACTGAAGCAAAATATTGTCAGGACATTTTCACTAGCACTCCTAACCTGTGTGTTTCTGTCTCCTATATTTTTATTGCTCTCATTCAACACGGTCTGTGGCTCAGATTGTCAGTTTGAGCTGTCTGGTGCTGATGGTCTGATACGCTCAAGTCAGGTTGAGGAGGAGTACAACGTACAGCCGGATCAGGCAATGGACTGCATCTGGACGATAAGAGCCCCGATGAACAACAAGGTAAGTCATATCAATTCCCAAGATTTAGGTATAAGTCTAAAAATATTCATATATCCTGCTTCTGATGGACAACTGTTAAGAAAAAAATAACACTATAATTACATTTCACTATAATATCTGGCTAAATATGTAGACCTTAATTCCGATGCAGTTGTATTTCACAGCATTGTTTCGACTTACCTACATTACACAAGCAGCAACCTGCTGCAATGTGCTCACAAGGGAGAACAACTGAGAAAAGTGTGCAGGCAAATAAATAGATCTCTGAGGAATTAAGTTTAGGAAATTGAGTGTCCTAAACTTTCTGAAGCTATCTCTTTCATGCACCCCACATCTGTTGTAATTAAACTGCTTTTCAGTTTCATTGTAACTGAGCAGAAACCTCCACAGCATGCAAACGTCCTTCCTAAGGATCCATCTAAAATTTAATTTACCATGTCTCCCATTTGATGGACTGATGATCTAACAATGTATAATAAGATAATTAAGAAGTACTTAATTAAAATGTATTTTATTTTAGTATTTTTAAAGGCATTTTTAAAATGTAATTTTTGATCTTGTAACATCTAGATAAAATGCGTTAATATATTTTTGTTGTTATTAATAAGTGAGAGGACGGCATTTTTGGTTTGCCACCGATGGACAATTTAAGTTCAGCTTTTTTGATTCAAAATTTGAAAACAAAATGGTTTTTGATGAAAAAACTTCTTGTGGCATTGTTAAAACAATATTTTCTTACCTTATTCCTATAAAAACCACAAAATTAATAGCTAAAAAAAATGGGAAAAGTTAAAAAGATTGATAGAACAGCCACTATTAGCCTTGTAAACATTAACAACCTCCTCTTGTGCATACTATCAATCAATTTTCTGATAAATTCTAGCGGCAAATTTTCCCACAATGACAAGATTTTCTCTTTTAACTCAACAATATTTTTAGGGTGTAATTTCATCAATTCATTTTTAATATTCATTTTTAATATTAATTCGTCATTGTGTTGTATTTTGTAGAGGAACAGTTAATTACGTATAAAAAAATTTTATAAGTTACCTGTTTACCTCCTTTACACTTAAACAAAGGAAAAATTTGGACTTAATATTTCTTCTAGGTAATGATTTTACTGGTCAGGCTCCCTTAAAATGAGTTTGACACTCCTGGTCTATTGGATAAACTGGTGCCCGCTCAGGCAACAGCGCCTCTTGTCCAGTGACAGCTGATCCAAACGGTGTAAAAAAATGAATGAATCTTTGAGCAAAATCATACTTTAATCACCAAATGCAATGCATTAGCAAGGTATTTGCAAATTGATTAACTGAAAATCTCCTCGTTGGTTATTTTAGATTTACCTGAGATTCTTGGAATACCAGATGGAAAACTCAAATGAATGTAAGAAGAATTTTGTGGCCGTTTATGACGGAAGCAATGCTATCGAAGACCTAAAGGTATACTGTAAGATTGTAGTACTGTTTTATTGTAAAGTGCATGGATTATAGTTGTATTTTTAACTCTCTTCACCGCAATGTTTCTATCCTTGTCTTGCATGCATGTTTAACATTACATTTGATTAAAAGTATGTAGCAACTGTTCTACAGAACTTGGCCTCAATGAGACGCATCTGACAGAGTGAGAGAAAATGAAAAGTGGTTTCTTGCAGGCCAAGTTTTGTAGCACAGTAGCTAATGACATAATGCTCGACACCGGTGTTGGAGTAGTGAGGATGTGGGCTGATGAAACAAGCCGTCTCAGCCGTTTCCGGATGCTTTTCACATCATTTGCAGACCGTGAGTTGATCCCTTCTCATTATACCTGGATCAGTCTATTTCACCGTCTGTTTTCTGCAGCTGTAACGGCTCAACATAATACCTGGCTTCAGCATGCATATGCCAAGAAATGTGTAGCATTATTTACCAGCCTTATCAAGTCACAATATGGCTTCAAAGAATAGACTGTACATTAAATTCTATATTTTTTTAATGGTTTAATATTTATTGTGTAGTCATATACAATATGCCTATTTGAAAGGATGGGAGTAAATAAAAAAATGAAATGGCTGTCCGTTTCAAATTGGATTTCCTCTTTTCATTAATGACTAATAGAATAATTCAGTTCATTCATGCTGTCGTTAGTCGCTGCTATTGGCATAACATACAGATTTACCTGTTTTGTGTTTTAGCACCATGTGTTGGCAGTGCATACTTTTGTCACAGTAACATGTGCATCAACAATTCCCTGGTGTGCAATGGAGTACAAAACTGTGTGTTTCCTTGGGATGAAAGCAACTGCAAAGGTACTTTGTTTCGCCAAGTTCTACAAGCTGCCCAAATTGGCTTATTTACATGTTTAATTGAGTTCAGTTTTATCTAGTTCACTAGGAATACAAAAGCACACAGTATTAATCATCTGCATGAAAGAGATCGGTGCATTACATTTATCAAAGGCTAAAAAAAGGAGTCCTCACTAATCTAAGGTGGTACAGTACATATATCTAACAATTAGATGCAACATATTAAGTAGCAGTAAGTTTGCTACAAAGTGCACAATAACAAAACATGAATGCAACAGGTGATGACATTCAGCAACTAAATAACAGTCAACCACTGACCATCGGTTACATTAGAATTTGTAATTTGACATTAAAGATAAGGCTCTGACACGAATTGATGCTTTGCAGAAGACCGGGTGCTCAACTCCAATCTCATGTCTTTTCTGGGCTTGTTGTGTCCCTAACAGGGGGGGCTTTAAGCCTCCTGGCGGATTAACTTTAATTCTGCATGTTCTAGCTGTCATTACCACCCTGATGCAATGACACACACTATATTGTTGGGAAGTACAGAGAAAGCAAGGAGGTCATTAGTTCATAAGAATAAGAATAAGAATAAGAACATTTTTTTTTATCCCTAAGGAAATTGTTGTGCCAGAGTTACAAGAAAAACATAACAATTATAAATAATAGTAGAAAATTGTGTAAACAGTAAAAAAAAAAAAAAAAGAAAATCACTGATACTCTTCCAACTAAATGACATTCAAGTAACCTTTGCCTTTTATTTTTGGCTTTAAAATGACTGTTAAACATAATTGATTTGAATGGCTATTTGTATGCACCTCGAATTCTTCTCAAAGCTCTGGAGACAAAAGATAGCGACCGCCTAGACAGATATTGCATTTCACCAGTTTTTCTGAATGTGTGATAATTTAGGTCTTCTCCCTTGCCTCATTTCCATTTTCTAGAAAAAAAGAAAAAAGGTATTTTTCACCATATCACAAAGACGCATGGAACAATAATCTGCGTGTCGACAGGAGTTGTGCTGTTCCTCCTCATTGTGTCTGTTCTGGTACAAGTCAAACAACCACGTAAAAAGGTAGTCAAGATGAATCACATTCAGACAACTCAGCATTTATTCCCTAAATACCTACATTCAAATTGTTCATTTATCACTGATGATTGTAAAATTGTTTTTAAGGTGCTGATCCGTAAAAATAACCTGTTCCATCGAGGTGACTTTGAGGAGGTGTTTGACCCTCCACATTATGAACTTTTGACTCTCAGAGAAAAAGTTAGTATGTTAACTTTCCTATATTTGAACCTGCATGCAGCAGTATTTTACGACAGAAATGTGCGAACAGTTGCAAAAATGGTGAATTTTACATTGTTATCTTAGGAGATGTCAAGGGATCTAGGTGAATTATCAGAGGAGCTGCAGCCACTCAGGAGATCCTCGTCCGGGTCACGCTGCATTCACGAACACCACTGTGGTTCCCAGGCCTCGATTAACTCCATCAAAACCAGCCAGGGTGCTCATGCTCTGCGCAAGGGATCCATGGAGCTTCCGCCATTCAGAGGGGACGTCAAGAACACTTTACAATCTTTCCGTGATTTGAACAGCAGTCTGCGTGAGAAGAGCTGGCCTAGTGTGAGGCAAGCCAGAGCGCAGGGGCATTCTAGTTTAGGAGACCAAGAAATGACGCGGCAGAATAGAGTGATGGAGGAAGATGAACAAGATGAGAGTGGACAGTACGGTGTGTATGTGCGCCGAGTCGGAAACAGAAGAGCAAACTATGAAATTGCCCAGCAAAGATCTTTATCCATGGACTTCTGAAATGAGAAACACATTTTTTTCCTTCCACGTGTGAAATTATGAAGGTAGAACTGCAGTTTTGAGAGAGTGAATTAAGATATAAAAAAAAAAAATCCCTTAAATAGGTATGATATTGACCAGGAGGAGGAGATGTACTTTTAGGGTGTTTAAAACATTAATTTTGCAGAAAAGCTGTAAACAACCTGAAAAAGAGCTTGAGTTTGGTTACTTTTCAAACTCTGGACAACCCCAGAACTACTCGAAAAACCATCAGTTTTATATGTATGATAAGTGTGAAAATAGATGCTCTTCATTGTTCTTGTTATGTGTTTTTTTAATAATTGGCTGTAAAGAAAATCATTTTATGAACTACGTATTCATCAGTGCTGAAATGCTGTTTTCAGAGTGTCCAATTTTCAGAGTATCCAATTAACATGCTGAACAATTAATTTTCACAGTTATAGTTGAATGAATATATGTACTGTGTATATATATGTGTGTGTGTGTATACATATATATACACAGTATATATATATTTCCACTGTTTATTTCAAAGTCTCAAGTTGTGAAGTTTTGTAGTCAGAAGATGACAGATGTATGTGAATATTTACATACTTGTTCAAAAGAAGCTTGCTGTTTAAATGATCTTTCATGTCACCATATCATCAATATCTATGGGCCATCACTCAAGCTGTTTATGTCTTCTCCTCACAATGACAAAAATGTTTCTCTAGATGTGAACCATTTTCAAATTGATGTGGTTTAAGCAAGAAATCCGTCAAACATGGAGAATTAATGGAGCTACTGCATATGCTGTAACATCTCTGTTGTTTTTGTAGGTCATCCTCAGTCTTACACATTCTGCAATGTAAAACGCTCAGTAATGAGGGCATCCAATGGCTTATAAAAGGCAAGCTGCTAGATCGATGATATTTCTTACAGATCCTGAACCAGCTTTCTCATCAATGGTTTGGCACATGTGTCATTGTTTATTGATTTGATTCTTTGCGTGCCATTGTTTATTTTAAACCTCACCTTTCTTTATATTCCGAAAATTCCTTGTAAGTGAAAACCTACTTGGCAATAAAACAGACTCTGATTCTGATACTAGGAGTTCAGTAGTCAGGGTGATTATGCCCCTGTGACAGTCACTCAAGGCAAGCAAGTCCAAGGCAAGAGACCAGATAAAGTGGGGTCCAGAAGACCCCCATGATAAAACATGCTATTTGACTTCATTTTCCCTTGCCTTGAGTTAGGTACCTTGGGGTTCCCTCTGGAACCGGGCCTGGGGATGGAGTCAGCGGCCTGGTCTGCACTCACGGGACCCAGAAGGGCTCGCCGTTCGTAAGAGGAGCAAAGGGGATTGGGGACAGTGTTTGCTTGCTGGATTCCGAAGGTGGGTAATTTGGCGGTCCAATCCTCAGCCACAGAAGCTGGCTCTAGGCATGTAAAATATTGCCTTTTTACAAGGGGGCAAGGAGTCTGGGCTGGTGAACAATGCTGAGAGGTTCTATCTAGCTATAGTTGTACTTGTCAGGGGCCTGGGCTCCTGAACAAGCCACTTTGAAAGAATTTGGACTCTGCCGTTTTGGAGAATCCCCCAGCAAAAGGCTCTGTAGTTGTGGGCATAATTATTGCCCCCCACCTCAGCACCAGTACATTGGGGTTTAACCTGGTAGACAAGACATTCTGACTGTTGTTTGCGCCTATGCACTGACCAGCAGGTCAGAGTCTCTGGCAGGGGTCCTTGGAGGGTTGCTCAGAAACACTTCTTCTTTTTTGGGACTTCAAGTACTGGAAGACCAAGCTGAATTCAGCTTCAGAGGCCATCAAAGCAAAACCTTGGCTGTGGAAAGAGTTTGATGACGCCATGGAGAGTGACTTCGGGGCAGCTTTGAGGAGATTTTCATTCATCACCCAAAGTTCGGGAGGCGGAAGCAGTACTATCAACACTGTACAGGGTAGATGGAGTACTGCTAACCTTGACGCAAGACATTGAGGGTTGGTAGAGGGAATACTTTTGGAGCCTCTTCAATCCCAATGATATGCATTCCAATGAGGAAGCAGAGCCTGGGGATGTGAGATTGGGCTCTTCTATTTCTGGGTCTGAAGTCACCATAGACAATGGCAGTCTGGGGTGGTAGTCCCCCTCATTAAAAAGGGTGACTGGAAGGTATGTTATTGATCACACTCTTCAGCCTCCCTGGTAAGGTTAATTCAGGGGTCCCGGAAAGCAGAAATAGTGTTTTTTGTCCTTGTTATGGAACAGTGGGCCAGCCCTACACCCTAAGCGGGGTCCTGGAGGGTGCATGGGAGTTCAACCGAGTAGTTTACAGGCCCTTTGGTCACTTCGAAAAAGCATCCAACCATATTCCAAAGTCTTGTCAGTGTTTCTCTGGGAGTATGGAGCTCTGACACTGTTCAGTCCATGTATGACCTGTATCAGTGCTTTGTCCACATTGCCGGCAGTAAGTCGGATTCCTTTCCTATGAGGCTTGAATTCCACCAGGGCTGCACTTTGTCAGTTCATGACCTCATAACAAATATATATAGATAAATATTTAGACACTTATATATTTATACGTATGTGTATATAAATATGTATATATACAAAAACATAAACACATATAAATATAATACAGATAAATAAATTCATACGGTATGCCTATTTACATAAACACATATCATTTAACACTTTTATATACATATATATACACACATATATATATGTGTATGTATGTATGTATATATATATATATATATATACACATAGATTTGTATATATGTACATACACAGGTATATATATATACCGGTATTTACACATACATACTATATACATATATATACATATTATATATATATACATATATAAACATATATTCACATTTAGAAAAAAAATGTTACTATTCCTATCTCTACATACACATACATAAAACATATATATATATATATATATATATATATACACACAGTTATACATATATATGCATTTATATATATATACACACATACATATACATACACATTATATATATATATACATACAGATACATACGTATGCACATATATACATAGACATATATGCATACATATATACAGGTATATAAATGTGTGAATATATAAATACATACATATAAAAACACATATACATATGGATACATGCATTGACACACATATACACACACATATATGCATAAATACACATACATACGAACATACATACATACATTCAAACTGTATACCTATTTACATATTATTTATATATATATACGTAGATGTTTATACAATGTTACTAAATATATATATGTACATATACATTACTATATATACACATATACACACAAGTGCATATGTGTATATATAGTATGCATATGTGTATACATATACAAACACATGTCTGTAGAAACATACATGCATATACACATGCATGTATGTATTTATGTATATTTGTGTGTACATGTATGTATATACAGTACATATATACATACTTAATCATATATATACACACATATATACATATATAAACATATATACGTATACCTACACACACACACACACACACACACGCACACACACACATACACACATATATTAACACTTGTATATGCATAACCACATACATATAGACATGTATATACACATATATACTGCTCAAAAAAATAAAGTGAACACTTGAACAACACAATGTAACTCCAAGTCAATCACACTTCTGTGAAATCATAGTGTCCACTCAGGAAGCAACACAGATTCATTTTGACTTGTTTTAAGGACATTACATCGAGTTGGATCAGCCTGGAGTTTGTTTTTACACTTGAATTTTGAGTATGATTCCTAATCCAGACCTCCATCGTTGATACAATTGATTTCCATTGATCATTTTTGTGTGATTTTGTTGTCAGCACATTCAACTGTGTAAAGAGCAAAGTATTTCATAAGAATATTTCATTCATTTAGATCTAGGAAGTGTTCCCTTTATTTTTTTGAGCAGTGTATATACACTACATATACAAACACATCTACATAAATATATGCACATATAAACATACATACACATACATATACATAGACACATACATACATATACTAACTTATACACCCATATACTGTATATACATACATACATACATATATAAATACACAAAAATAAATACATGTAAACATACATAGATACATATACATACATAAATATATATATGCATACATATATTAATGTTCGTACAGACATATATATATATATGTATATATATACACACACACACATAAATGTATGTATACATACATATACCCATATATATGTACGGCCACATACATATATGTATGTGTGTATATGTGTCTGAGTACATATATGTGTGTATGTTTATACTTTTTATGTTTATACATTGTTTATGTGTATATATATATATATTTGTGTATATCTACATCCACATACACATGTATACATATTTTATTGGTGAACAGTTGAATACAATTAATGGGGTGAGGAGAGGCAATAGTACCCTCCCCTCTCGGGTTGGCTCCAGATATGCTTCAACCAAAATAAGAAAAACAAAGCTTGGGCCTGCTTATCCCTTGTCAATTTTCCATTAAATGCCAAAGGTATCAGAAAGTTGCTAAAAAGATAGTGACTGTTTTTGTACTGCTAAAACAATGTTGCTGACTCTTATTTTATTCAGGAAACCTATGCCTCAATGGGGGAAAAATTTGTGGGGTTCCCATGGGAGTAATAGATCAGCAGGAGTAGCCATATTACAAGGACAATTTCAAGGTTTTAGACGATAGTATTATTTTATTTGTTGATTTGTATAAAGCGTTCAACTCAATAAATCATCAATTTATGTTCGAAATTATACAGTTTTGGTTTTAGAAACAGATTTTTGAGTGCAGTCAATACACTTTATAAAGATTGTTCTAGTTCTATTGGACTGGCTCATGGTACAACCCTGAGATCTAACATTAATCATGGCATAAGACAAGGATGTCCATTTTTGTTCATTCTAGTCACTCAAATTATGGCTACACAAATCAAAAAAAAGGATTATTTAATGGCAAAATGGTGGTGGGAGGAGAATTTAAATTATCCTAACTTGCAGATGATAGCCATATTTCTAATCAAATCAACATGAGGTTGACAAGGCGGTCAAGTGCATAGAAACATTTTCAAAAGTACTAGAGCTAAAAATGAATTTCAATAAGTTGGTATTATTCCCAATTAAAGACAATCTATAGGAGATAAATGATATTCCTGTTAAGGATACGGTTGCATCCATTATATGGCCAAAAGTATTCACTCACCTGCTTTGACTTGCATATGAACTGAAGCGACATCCCATTCCTAATCCATGGGGTTCACTATGATGTCCGTCCACCCATTGCAGCTATAACAGCTTCAGCTCTTCTTGGAAGGCTGTCCAGGAGTGTGTTCATGGAATTTTGGCCATTCTTCCAGAAGCACATTTGTTAGGTCACACACTGATGTTGGACGAGAAGGCCTGGCTCTCAGTCTCCGCTCTTATTCATCCCAAAGGTGTTCTATCGGGTTGAGATCAGGACTCTTTGCAGGCCAGTCAAGTTCCTCCACACCAGACTCCATGTCTTTATGGAGCTTGTTTTGTGCACTGGTGCAGAATCATGTTGGAAAAGGAAGGGGCAAGCTCCGAACTGTTCCCTCTAAGTTGGGAGCATGGAATTGTCCAAAATGTCTTGGTATGCTGAAGATTTAAAAGTTCCTTTCACTGGAACCAAGGGGCCAAAACAGCCCCGCACCATAATCCCCCCTCCACCAAACGTCACACTCGGCACAATGCGGTCAGACAAGTACGGTTCTCCTGGCAACCGCCAAACCCAGATTCGTCCATCAGATCGCCAGATGGAGAAGCGCGATTTGTCACTCCAGAGAACAAGTCTCCGCTGCTCCAGTGTCCACCGGCGACGTGTTTTACACCACTACATCCGACGCTTTGCATTGCACTTGGTGATGTGTTCTTCCACAAATATTTGTATAAAAACAGTCTGCATGCATAGGATCTTGATTCTGCACACCCGTGGTCATGGCCGTGATTGGAACGCCTGATTTTGGCTGGGCGAGCGAATATTTTTGGCCACATAGTGTATCTGGGTATCGACATTAATAAAAATGAAAAATCCCGAAGCGATTTAAACTCTGATCCTATAATTGGACAAATTACTAAAAAGTTTGATTTGATATTGATGTGGGATCTCTCACTGAATGGTTAAGTTCTTCTGTCCTAAGCAGAAGGAATATCACAAGCTGTTCATGTGTCCTTGACTTTAAGGATATGAAAAAACTGGATACGTTTTTACACAACTTCATATTGAGGAATAAATGTCATTATCTCAGAAAATACGAGACAAAATGGGGCTCTGGAGACTCTAAGTTTTGAAACATTAAATAATACCTTTAAAATTAAATGGTTGACAAAAAAATTAGAAAAGAAGATGATATTTGGAATGCTTTCCCTCAATTCATATTTAATTCATTTGGAGTACTCAAATCTTGGTAATATGTGATTATAATCCTAATAAATTACCTGTGAAATTAGCACATTATCACAAGCAAGCTCTGCTGGCATGGAAGACGTTATACAAACATAATTTTTCATCTACAAATTATTACCTTTGGAATAACTGGGGTGTTCAGTATAAAAAAGAAATTGTTTTATAATAAAAGCTGGTTCGATAATGGTATCATTCTAGTTTCACAGCTCATAAAGACTAATGGTCAATTATTATATGAAGAATTTATTGCCAGTTAGTTATACTCTTTATATGGCTTTCTTATCGTTCTATCTATCTATCTATCTATCTATCTATCTATCTATCTATCTATCTATCTATCTATCTATCTATCTATAATGAAATAATATATATATATATATATATATATATATATATAAAATAAAATAAAAAATGTATACATACATATATATTTTTTAATTTTTTTTTGTGTTACCCTTGGCTAAACACATTTGTCGTGTATATATTTATTAAGAAAAAAAAATCCCATCAATTTTTAGTGCAAATAACTTCCCTGACAAGGACACCTAATGGGAGGCAGGTGCTCTGTGGAAGGAACTGGTGGAGTTCAAATGTCATCCACCAAACCCCAGTGGTGGAAACCCAAATAACCCAGAAGGAGAGAGTTTGGGATTCACACATTTAAAGACATTGACAATGTATTCAACACCGTCATACCTGACAAACTCACACATAAAATGTCCACCCCTGGCCTGCACCCCACCACGAACACGGGCACTCCTCAGGGATGTTTCCTCAGTCCCGTCCTCTGCACCCTGTTCACCTACAACTCCTACCCTCCGGCCGGAGGCACAGGGGTGTGAAATGTCAAACGACATCTACCCTTTTGTCATCGAATTCCTAAACGGCTGACGCATATTCTTCTTTTTCTGCACTTTACATGCAAAACAGTCAGTGCTGTGCTCATCTGCACATGTAATTACCCCCCATTTAACCTGCACTCATCCTTGCACCTGCACTTTGTGAGTTGCACACCAAGCTGCACTCAAATGTCATATTGCACTGCCAACCCTGTTCTATTGAAGTCAACAATCACAAATGTGATAAAACAAAAGTTTCAATTTTAAAATTTGAAATGACTCAGCAATTCTGACCACAACAACACATACAAGCTCCCAAGACTGAACATTATATTGTCTTGAGGAAGGAGTCCGTGAAACAACTGAGCAGTGTGAACAAATGATATAAGCCTTAAAGGATGTAGTTATGCTTTAAACAATTCACACAATAAAGACTGTCATTTGACAATAATTCAGTAATTCCTCCTTGAAAATGATCATCACATTTTAAAAGTATAGATAAACGTGATAAAGCAGTTTAGCGACAGCAATAAAAGACATCTTCGTCTTGATTGTGCCGCATAACTCTTTGCTTACTGTCCTTCAAATCTAGTCTGCATGTAAGAGGATTGCATGCCTAACATTCTCGCAAATCATATTGGATGTATTTAGTACTTGACATATTTTTCAGACCACAGGTCGTATGGCGGCACCTCAATGTCCTTCTGATTCAAAAGGCCAACAATCAAGACGAACTCCTCAGTGATTCCTCAAAGAAGGCCAGACGACGGTATGACATCAGGGGTGTGTTCTCTCCGAGAATGGCCTCGGTGAAGTTGGGCCGTCTCCAGGCATAAACCATGCTGTTCAGAAAGCCTTGCAGGGACACGCTGACAGCCTAAAAAAAAAAAAAAAAAACAAAAAAAAAAAACGTAGTTATCTAAAACAACCACCGAGTGAAAATTTAACTCTTGTCTCATCCAAAACTTACTTGAATGATGTATATGGTGAAAAGGCTGTGCTGTTCCACGCTTGTCAAGCCTGTCAGGGTTGACAGCAGGATCACAAGAAGAACTAAAAGACAAAGCAATCCGATCTGTTGTTGAAAGACATCCATCACAAATAGCAGTCAAAGTGTGTGAGCGTGTGCTTGTACCTGGTGCCCAACAGAATAAGATGACGATCACCATATTTCTTGTGGTGGAAAACATTTGTTTTAATCTCCTTCTTGACTGCCCGTCTCCTTCAACGGGAAAAAGAGCCCCCTGCTCATGTTTTTCATACCATTTTCCAACTTTGTGATAAATCACCTTACAGAGGAAAACCAAAAATTAATGGTTTGCTCAAACACACATAGATGCAATATGGAATGTTACAATATCTACTTTTCACTTACAGTGCAAGATACCATCACAGGTATCACAACAAGGAAGAGAAAAATTCTGATGAAAATATCATGGATGATTTCCTTGGAGAAAGAGACAGAATTAATACTTAAATGCTTTGCAAGATTTACAAATTTTACAACACAATTGAACCTGTTCATAGATAATGTCACTTTCATTTCATACTTACAGTGTCAGAACAGGAATCCCTCCATAAGTGCAAAAACAGTATGCAACTGGAAAAAAAAAAATGAGAGAGAAACCAGATTAAAATACTTGTAGCCTATATGGGAAAAAAAAAACAACCTTAGATTTATTAATGCAGTAGAAGTGCAATTCAAGATGAACAAATTCAAGTGAAAGTGAATCCTAGAATAAGAAACGGGAAACATGTGTTTTAGAACGGGTGGACTTTGGTTAATGGGATGTTTTATCTACAGTCGGTCATAAAATGCACAGTTGTCAAGAATGTGTACGTAAATGTATTATTGGAATACAAGACGCTGACATCACATTTTACGACACAGTTGTGTGCTTACCTCGTGCAGTACCTGCTGTTATCATAAATGACCATGGTTTCTGTTGTGTCAGTGACTGGAATGACCAAAGCAGGTTTTATGAAGGGAGTCAGTACGTAGACGAAGTACACTGCAAGGGGGATCATCCTGCGATGTTAGACGGAGAAAGAGGGTCATCGTGGAATAATATCATAATGGGTTAATAACAGTATTTCATTCAAGGGGGGAGGCAAACTCACCATACAATCAAATACACTGGTAAAGCTGCCATTTTCATTTGGCACTGACTCTTTAAAACCAGACAAAAGGGAAAAGATATTTTTTTTCTTCTTTCTTTTAATAAGATTGTTCTGTAGCTTTTCTTCTTTTCTCAATAATGAGACGAAGGGATGTTTTAGCTCACCTGGCCTCCCTCATCCTCTTCTGGTCCTTCTCTCCAACCTTGGATTACATGTTTTGATTTCCACGCATAAATCAATACCAGCATAAATGAAATGAAATAAAATGTCTGAAACAAGAAAGATTAGACCTAAAAAAAACAACTGTATTTGGATGCAGAAGATTATACAATAATTACAGTGAAAGCAGAAGAAAGCTCACATAAAACAAAACTCATGAATAAATGGAGCATAGGCCATAATCTGATGACCCAAATAAACCCAATGTGCGGTGAAAGATCTTAAATCTAGGCTAAAATATGTCTGAAGAGTCAGAGACTGAGTCTCCTTGATGTTCTTCAATTTACGTCATATATATGATTTTCAAATGAACAGAAATCATCCCAATGTCTCTCCGAGGCACCATTCAGTTTAGTTTTGCATCTACTTCTTTTCTCTGTCTATAAAATGCGAATGTGTTTGCAGTTTGAGGAAGCAGAAAGATGTGACATTTTAATAAATGTCTGATCATGTGCGTTATAGCTTACAAATTATACTGAATATAAAGCACCTATACTTAATGCTGAGTATATCGCTTTGCTTTGTTGCTCTTAAGGCTCTTTTTCCCTTTTGCAATACACATGAGCTGCTTGCCCATGGGGAGCTTGTAGAAACAGAATTATTTTGTTTAAAGATACAAAAAAATTCCAACTTTCATATCACATCCCAAAGTGTTTGTGGAGTATATTCTAACAACTTCAGATTCTATATGTTGGAAGAATACGAGGGATCAAACTTTTAGAAATTCTTTACGTGAGGCACAGGTATATTTGTACTGAATAAATATTGGACTAGAAATGCTGGACTTTTTCCACATCTGGGTACCTGGACTGAGCTAACTTGTGAAATACTTCTTTTGTTCCCACATTCCTTTCTTTTCAGTGTTTGGTTTATGTAGAAAAAAAAAATCAAACATCTTTCACTCTTACTGCCTGCAGCACGACTGAAAAATACACAAAAATTGTGCATTTTTAGAGGCCAGATTTGAGATGAGAGTGAGTTGTCATCTTTATAGCGCTCTGCTGCACCAAAAAAACATGAAGATAGGTTATTTGTGAAGAGCTTGTTGTTCTGGAGACTACTTTTGATTTACTATTCTCACCATTGACAAAGGCAAGCCGTACTGGCAAATAATGACACTGCTGTCCAAGGTAACTTTGTTCATGGCACTGGTGAACATCAGGATCAGCGCAGCAAGAAGATCTGCCAGGGTGAGCTGCACCAGGAGGTGCCCCTGCAATCGGACAAACACAAAGAAGGGATCAACCTTAGATGCAACCTCTTATATATTCTGAGGGATAAAATAAATAACAAATTAGAGATGCTAGTATTAGGCCCTGCCATTGTCTGTCCCGATGAATCCTCCAAACTGCAGATTTGGACCAAATGAGTGTCTGGAGCAATGTTATTATGAGCACATGAAAATGTGGAAATAAAAAAAAAAAAAAACAAGACTTGCATAAGTATGAAGTTGTCATGAATATGTTGTCATATTCACCAAGTGGCGCTATAATGTAAGATATTGTGATTTTAGAGACATAAATGGTTTCAGGTGTCATTTTTGCAAAATTGGCAGTGAATAAAGGCCAGGTAATCTCAGACCACCAGATAGGCGGGGAAACCAACATGTGAATAAATGAAGGGTTTTTCTTGTAACATTGTTATTCTTACACTGTTATTTCTAATGCCGTCTGATGAGAGGCACATTATATACTGCTGAAAAAAATAAAGGGAACACTTGGAGTAACATTGTGTTGTTTAAATGTCCCCTTCATTTTTTGCACACAGTGCATACATGCATTATTATTATTATAACCATTATTAATATGATTATCATTGTTTTCATTGTTACAATTTCCAGACAGCTGCTCACCTCATTTGGAATATAAAATACAAAACAGATTCTTGTAGAGAGTCAAGATTCTAAATGTCTATTGTCATATGTAGAGACTGAAAACAGGTGTGCTGTAAAATTAAATTTTAATTTTGCTGTCCACAGTGAAGCCTGATAAGTAACAAAAAACAATAACTATATGCATCTTATTGTGCATAAGTGAAGAAATTGTCACACCGCGTGGCCAGTCATTACATTTGTATGTTCATGTCTGGATTCTATGTGCCGATATCAGTTTCATCATTCACTTATTCGGGTATTTACTTCAATTTGTGGACATCTTTGTATTGTGTATTATTCCTGTGCTGACACATACACAAACACACGCACAGAGTTTTGAATTAATGTGCATACAGATCTGAACAAAGCGTGACTCACCTGTTCTTTCAGATGCCTCCATTTCACTAAGGAGACCACAAGAACTGAGAAACTCCCAACCACACTGCAGTTGAGATGCATAATATGAAATAAAAACATAGAAGTCGTTGGAAAAGAATATACAGCAGTTTGTTCGAGTGTGTTTTCAAAGTGATAAATGTTTGGATCAAAATAGAATGACTCGGACATGTGAGGTTATATACTTCCAGCAGACCATTACAACTAAACGTGAGAGGTTTATTACAAACACAGGTGAACACAAGTGAACACACCACGCCTTCATCTTAGAGATGGCATATCTTGTACATGTGACCCCTGCATAACAAAGCTCCCGTGAAATGCGATCTATATTGAGTCATTGCCGTTTCCTTTAACTTAAGGTTCCCTGAGGAAGCAAGAGATGCAAATTTTCTACCTCACGACTGTCTTCTAGTGCTTTATCATGGGGAAAATAAAAAAAAGGAAAGTCCCATATACCAGGCCTGGGTAGATGGATGACTAGGTTGGTGGAAACCATGTGGTGACTATTTAAATTTAAACTGGCATAACAGAATGTAATGACCTCAACCAAAAGGACATTCCACCTTGGAAAATCGTGATAAACCATCAATATGAATGCAAAGAACCCTCCCCTATGAATATTTGATGACAAGCTTCTTTGAATTCCTTCAGATTCTAAAAGGTGTTTTACTTCCCTCGGTGGCGGTCATGTAGTGCCACAGCACCGCAAGAACCTTCGGGAGCCTCATAGCAATCATTTTGATCAATGAAATGGATGAGCTACTTATTATAAATGATTGTAATCATAAAATTAATACATATTTTGACTTTGTGGCTGCAACATGGGTGTACTGCAAATCTGAATTCAAACAACATGCTGGAAAGGTAAGTCATAAAAAAAATGAAAAGGGTTGAGGAGTTAATACCTGGGTGTGAGAGAGCACAAATAAACAGCAGAGAGAACATCGATCTGGTGGAAAAAAAAAAAAAAAAGATAATGAGATGTGAAGCTGAAAGCAAATATTCATATGCTAAGATTTTTAAAAGAAACAAATGTTATGTTTGGAAGCCCCGGGGGTGTCTGAAGTGTGGTACCTACCTGGTGTCCGTTTAGGGTACCATTTATCTCCATGACTAGTGTTGGTTAAAGCAGAGCTCAGATGCAGTTGACCTGCCTCCATGACCAGCGCTGAATAAAGTGTGTATAGTTTACAAGGCACTCCTACACTCCACTACAGGGCTGTTCCAAAGAAAGCGCAAGTCACATGGTGTGGCTTTCAGGACACAGTTTTGCTGTAATTCTTTGAGACAGGAATTCTCAAATTAATTTCATATTTTTTTCTTTGTGTTTGGTTGTTACTTTAAGTTGTATACCTTTGTTTTAAAGCATCTGTGTCTCTCCGTGCATCTTCCCGGTTTTATACACAAAGCATGACTATGTGTGTGTTTAGTGAAACACTTCACACACTCATGTGCATGTAACTCAGCTATATGGACTGAACTTCGGTCCAATATGGACTGAACTCCTTTTTCTTTAGCGTTTATTGAACTTATAAAGTACGAACAAATAAAACATATAAACAAACAAACATGGCTAAATTAAATTGTACATCAATTAACTGACATGAGGACAAGTAAAGACTCTTATTTTGTACACAATCAATTAACTTGAAGAGTAAACAAGAGCATAGCTGTGTAAGAAACATATAAAGAAATGTATAATTTGCAAGGCTATCAAAAAAAAAGAAAAAAAAATGGCAAGGGGAATACAACATGTATTTAGCTCAATGGATTTAAGGAAATATCATACATACGTTTTTATATTTATATAATTCAAAATCATCTTAAAAAAGGTAAAATTGGGGGGACATTTTTGCATTGTTTTTGTGTATAAAGAACTTGGCTAAACGTAAAATAACATTGACCCAGGGTTCATTTTGTTCCCTAAAAGTAAACCAATTGTTATGTCATCTCTTGAGAGAGAAATTGGTGATGATGGAAATTTGTCTTTTATCCATTTTTGAGTTTTAGCCCAAAAACTGTGTCCTTTTTCGCATGAGAAAATATATGGTGTGTGGTTTCAATATTGTCTTCACAAAATGTACATATATTATCTTCAATATTAAATCGTAACCTTGATAATTCTTTAGATGGGCAGATGTTATTCATCATTTTAAAGAGCATCTCTTTTGCCTTAGGTCAGTGCTTCTCAATTATTTTCTATACGCGCCCCCTAGGAAGAAGAAAACCCCCACTCTCTGCCACAACTATAAATAGTATAATTTGTCTATTAAACTGTTATATGTACACCTCTGCATAACATTGTATCCTTATCGACATTAAAGAAAAGAAAAAAGAAAGAAATAGAGATCCGCTTGCAACAAAGACTAACTTTATAAAAATGATTTTTTAGTCTGTAACATACAAGATTTAAAGTGCAACAACTTGCTTGAAATGTAAAAAAAAAAATTAATCCTTATTGAAACTATAAACATTTTTTGACTGATTGAACGATTTGATACTGAAAAATAAAATCAGAAAAATCAATAGATAATGATAAAAATAATAAATTCAAATGGATCAGCAACATTAACTCAGGAAAAATATTTGCGTGTATGCGTATCAGCATAGAAAGTATTCTAGTTATACTCCTCATATGGCTGTCTGATTTTTGTATCTACGTATATTTTGTGTTTCCCCTGGCTGAAAAGATTTGTTGTGTGTATAGATTTGTTAATAAAAAAAAATAAAAAATAAATAAACTCCGGACATTTTTTTTCTCGTCTTAGCTTTCAGGTGAATGTAGTTTGTCTCATTATCTCCGTCTCATTGCCTTTCTTGTCATCCCTGTTAAATATCTTTCCATGGTGTCGCTTGAGGGTTTGGTCACTGCACTTGCACACTGCTGCGTGCAAAAAAACACTGGAGCCAATTCTCTGCGCACACTGAACAATGAGAGCGTCAATACTGCCGCCTACTGTGGATGTGCTATTACACTTTAATCTAGTACAGTAAAAATAAGCATGCACCCCATTATTTGAGAAGCAATGCCTTCAGGAGTGTATGTAGAGTGAGAAACGAAGTTCTCAGTTACATGGACTGACCTTCGGTCCATGTTGCTTGGCGCTTTTCTTGCTGAAGCTGTTTGCAGCACAACTGAAATAAATTCTGTCTCAACGATAAAGCAGAGTTGTTTTTTTATAAAATTGTGCACAACATATACCCGGCAAAAAAAAGAAAAAAGAAAATAACCCAAAAGAAAAAAAATTATTACGATTTAGGACTGATTTAGGGGAAACACAAAATTCTCACCGCAGCTGCCGGATAAGGACATTTTTCTCTCCAATGAAGACCACGCCAAGGGAAAGGACTTTGTTACTTTTATACAACTTGTGTTACTCTTGGGAAAATGTCATATTCACAAAAAAAAAAATAAAAAATGTGTGAACAGCAAACAAAATGTCAGTCTTTCTACAGGAATTTGATCACTACAGCACTACTATAAATGGATTTCAGAACCGGAAGGCAGTAAGAACGACATTTTTTATGAAAAATGTGTTTAGTATTTGTGTGTATGTGTATTAGCAGAGGAAGTATTTAGTAGTACTATTCATATGGCTATCTGAGTTTTGTATCTATGTATATTTTTGTGTTTCTCCTGGCTAAACAGATTTGTTGTGTATATAGATTGGTTAGTAAAAAAAAATCCGACCGCGACAGGATATGACGTAAGAGTGCTGACGGAAGTGTTACGTCAGTCAGCGAAAGGCCTGTCCCGAGAGCAGGCTAAAAAGAGGAAAATAAGCGAATATAACTCATTTCGTGGTCTGCCTTTAAGGACACTGGACGTTAAGACAAAATTTTCCGCCAACTCTTCGATTAAACAAAAACCGAGCGATTAAACGGCAGCGTCCGGGCCGGAAGTGCTGTCAGTCCGAATAAAGCTAATTCAAACTGGTGACGTCGGCGGTTCCACGTCGATCCGGACGTGGCAGTCTCTTCAGGGTTTGAAGCAGGGAGAGACCAACGCCGCTCCCAGGGATCCACATACCGACTCTCCACTATGGGGCTCACCATCTCCTCGCTTTTTGGCCGCCTGCTGGGCAAGAGGCAGATGCGGATTCTGATGGGTGGGTGGACGCGGTTCTCTGGCGCTTAGCGCGGCTCCGAGTGCGGTTCTCTCGGCTTTAGCGAGGCTCTCAGTGTTAGCGGTGTCTGACACAAGTTAGAAGCTAACTAGCAACCAGTTGTCGGGTTCAAGTTAGAAGCCAGCCATTAACCAGATGCCGGATACTAGTTAGAAGCTTACCAGTAACCAGATGTCGGATACTAGTTAGAAGCTAACCAGTAACCAGATGTCGGGCTCTAATTAGATAAGGTAAGATAGACTTTGATCCCACAGGGGGGAAATTCAATTGTCACATTAGCCTCGTTGCCTTATAGACGGTCAGAATGCATAGAGGTTGTCGGTATCAAAGACAATTTATAGTATATACGATATAATTTAAGATCTCAAAAAAAGAAAAAAAAAAACATCTAATCAGTAACCAGATATCGGGTTCTAGTTAAGAGGCCAACCTGTAACCAGTTGTCGGGTACTAGTCAGAAGCCACCCATGAACCAGATGTCATGTCTTCAGTTGTTCTTTCCAAATACTGACACTGGCCAGTCCCGGAGGAAGTCAAAGCAGGGAGTGTTTGGTGAATCACTGATCACTGGTGCGGTGGATCGGATTTTAAGACCAGGGCCTCCACCTGGAGGTAGAGGGAAGGGTTAGAACTGTGAGGGCAAAGGTTGGATGGAAAGCAGTTAGAAGCCCGTTAACTTTGGTGAGATGAGATGGGTCAGACCCTGGAGGAGGCACATCCATCTGACTTGTACCGGCAGCCCAACAGAATGCAGATTCTAATCATCCATTGTTTCCTTGCAGTTGGCTTGGACGCTGCCGGTAAAACCACCATTTTGTACAAACTGAAGCTGGGTGAGATTGTTACCACAATCCCTACAATCGGTAAGAAGTCCAATCCTCTTGTAATTGCCAGATGGACCTCTGGATAAGATGAAGAACACTACTAAGTGTCATTACTAAGCATCACCTCATTTCTTTCCCCTGTCAAAGGCTTCAACGTGGAAACTGTAGAATATAAAAATATCAGCTTTACTGTGTGGGATGTTGGTGGCCAGGACAAGATTAGACCTCTCTGGAGACACTACTTCCAGAACACACAGGTAACACTTTGGACTCCTGTGTTGCAGCGGAGCCCAAATTTTGAGCCTTTATTACCATCACAGTCAGATGCTATATGTTAAAAAACCCAAATTTAAACTTCCTATCTGTTCAAAGATGGAAAGATGCCGATGAAAATTAAAGTGAGCAGAAAAGTAATTAGACGGCAGCAGTAATTATCTCTGAGTGCTTTATCTCAACAATGTCAGCTCGCCTGTCCGTGTTGGCTGTATTTCACACCGGTTCTTTTCATACTATTGTAAAATGTGCCAATATCGCAAACTCTAACCCAACTTCCTTTGAATTCAATCGTGAAGTGCTACGTGCACAACTAAGACCAGTAGTTGCGTTCATATCAGTGCACTCAAAATGAAAATTAGTTTTAAATTTAATAATTAAAATTTCGGGATAAATGCAGATGTGAATATATAAAACAACATTTCACATTTGCACTGATTCCACATGATTATTGATCTTTTATTTAATATTCATTCAAATGACTGTATTATGAGGTTTTCTTTTCTCTCTGTCCTAGGGCCTCATCTTCGTCGTAGACAGTAACGACAGAGAGAGAGTGGCAGAGTCGGCAGAGGAGCTCTCAAAAATGGTATGTTTTCAATATTCTCTACTTAGAAGGGACTGTAATCATAAAAGCTAGACTGATGGTTTGTCCTTTTTTCCATATTCACTATCTGTTGATTGAAGCTACAAATGTTTTCCATTGAAATTGAAAAAAGGATTAATTCCTTTGTGTTTGGATGTAGAAATGGAGATGTATGTCTTGTTTGAACATGAAAAATAAAGCTGTAAGCTGTCTTCATGTTAGTAAAGGAACATTTAGTATCAAAGCAGATAGGGCAGATGACCTCCTCAGATATGGGACATGCATACATCAATTTTGTAAGGTTTACCATCAACCCAGTTGAAGTGTGCAGTTAATTTCTTGTTTAGACTTACAGTGAAAGCACTGTGAGAGATGAGATACTCCTCTTTCAGTACTTACAACCCCAGCTTTAGGAATTAAAAGTAATCAGGCCGTTTCCAAAAAGTCCAAATCAACTATTTCAACATTGTGTGGTTTACCCTGCGTTGTAAATCACGTATTGAAAAGTCTGTTACTTGATGATGCTCTCCTCTTAGAAAGCTCCCCTCAGACTGTTTTAGGCGGTTATTATTTGGATGGAAACATTTTGTTCTGCCATTCTAGCTGCAGGAGGAGGAGTTGAGAGATGCTGTTTTGCTGGTGTTCGCTAACAAACAGGACCTCCCCAATGCCTTATCAGTCAGTGAACTAACAGAAAAGTTGGGGCTACATGGTCTTCGCAACAAAACTGTAAGTAATATAATATTAATATGACTAAATAATGCTAAATGTTTTACAAGTGCAATTAAATTCCCCCTGTTCAATCTGTGACCCCACAGTGGCATGTTGAGTCAACTTGCGCCACTCAAGGCACCGGGCTTTATGAAGGACTTGACTGGTTATCCAGAGAGCTGTCCAAGAACTAGAGATGGATCACCAGGATGGATGACAAAGAGACTTAACATCAAGGGACAGAAGACAGCAGCCATTCAGCCCAAAAACATTTGATGTTCTTGTGCCAGTATTCACTGAAAAGGACAAGGCTGGTGGACACTATAATCATCTTTGGAAAATTGTCTGCTTTTTATTATAAATGCAGTTACTACATTATCTTGGTTTTCTATTTACATATCCAAACATTTCCATGGCTACAATATGTAAATACGCAGGCAGCTGCTCGATGAGCAAATGGCCTATTAGTGAGAAGTCTTGAAAATTTGTACGAATAATAATAATAATGATGTCACGGTTGAAATTGGGTTTTCCTCTTGATGCCTTGGCTCCACTCTGCCACATTTGAAAGACATAACCACTTTTACAATAGCAGTTGAGCCTGGGACAGGGGGGTATGAAAATATAACCTTAGAGCTTCGGTGATGGGATGACTTCCTGTATTCTGCGATGAGCTTTTAATTTCCCTAAACCCTCAAGGATATTTGACTCCCTAGCAGACCTGTCGCTTTTGCTATTTACTGCAGCGTCCTCAACCCGAGACCACCACGTTCCTGCAAAGGGCTGGTGGGTCACCAGACCATCGCCAATGAGCTGATTGTTAGCTGGCATTCTTGTAGCTTCTTAGTGAATGGATCTAAAAAGGAACCTAGTGCCTTCTGGTCTCTCTTAATACAAACTTCTGTTTTTCCTGCCTGTCACGCAAGATGCGTTTCCTGGCATTTTTGGTGTTGAAAGGCACAATGATGAAATATCGCACTTCCTTTTGTGCCGATTTGATTTTATGTGACACCACAGCAGAGACTGTTGACTCCTCCATCTTACTTTTTCCTACATGAACCAGTTTTGTTACTTTAGATTATCTGAGTTGTGACTTTTTTTTTCTAATCACCATAAAAGACAGTCATTCTTTCTAACAGGAAATGTCTTTGCCTTCAAGGCGGGCGGAATGAGGTGTTTTTTTTTTTTTCATTACAGACACAAGAAAAGCAACTGCAGTGCAATGAAGGATCATCTTCTTTCCTGTCCATGTTGCAGAGCTTATTGTTCATTTTACATTACCAATTAATAGCAAACATCATTATTCTACCCCTTTTGATATGCATATAAGCAAAAAAACTGGCCAGGTATACATTCCAACCTTTGTGCAGCACTAAAAGTATTTTCAACAATGTTCTGAATAAAAATGTTTCAAATATATGTGTCGTCTACTACCGATGTTTCAAGATTTTCTTTTTCCTTCAACATATGGAATTGTTAAATGTGCTTTTCTGAATGTGTGGGTGGTCAAATTGTACTATCTCCAAAATAAGCCAGAGTAAGACGCTGTGCTGCCCTGCATCCACTCAGATCATATTACTGCAGACTGGTGGGTTTGGACCAAACGCTGAATGAGAGTGATACGAAATATAACACCTCCAAATCACAAATGAACTATTTAAACAGGAAAACAGCTGCATTAAACTTAGGTGGGGAAGCTGTACGCGGCAGTACTCAAGTGAGTAGAAATACAGGTGTGATAACTATTTAGAAGTCCAGACGATCATAGTACATTGACATTTTCAAAGTAAATTGTTGATGGATTAAATATAAAACAGTAACAAGAAAATGGAAAATAATGATTAAAAAACAACAAGTCATCACCAAGACCCTCAAATAATGAGGTGTTTGTTGTGCCGAGTACTCAGGACATCTGCATGGTGTTTACAAGTGTTGTTGCCAGCATTATTTAATTGGCTTGCTATAATATGAATGCCTGTTGTAATGTGTTTAAGACTGATTATCAGGCTCAGCCAAACTGGGTCAACTCACAAGTGTGTGTGTGTGTGCGTGTGTGTGTGTGTGTCTGTGTGTGTGTGTAAGCAGACTGACTTCATAGCTGAGCACCTGAGTACTTTGTCGATTTACCTCTTTCAATTTCCAGCATTTTTTGGATTATAGACATTCATTTAATGGGATTTATAATACTGCTGTCCGAATGAACAGCAAAGGTAAGTCTGGAGCTTTAATTAGATTTAGATAAGATTGCCTTGGCTATTATACATTTTTCACTGTATTCTGGCCGTTCAACAGACATTTCTATCGTCTGTCACCTAAGGCTCAGTATCCTACAGTAATAAATTTAAACAACTAAATTAGCATAAAATGGCAACCTCTGAAAAAAAAGGTTCTGGAATTTTAACTAGGCTCAATTTAAAGATCCGCTTTTTTCCACTTTCTCTGTGTGGTTGTTCAAACTGAGGGTTTCTCTCAATTCAGGATGATGCCAACTTTGACCCCGCTCATTCCAGTACCCCGGCCTGCCTACTCGCAGGCCAGGGAGAACCTGGTGAAGGCCATCCCACCCAAGCTTCTCTGTCTGCTGGCCTGCGGAGGGATAGACTGCCGCTACGAAGGACCGGAGTGTTGGAAAGCAAACCAACAGGTCATTCGAGGCATTTTTTCCTCCTGGTGAGAATACCGAAATGTGGTTTGATAGATCTCAGAGGCCTCAAAATCGCTGTATCTTAAAAACATGCGTGTATTCTAGGGTGACCGATGACATAATAGCAATGGCAAGACCATCCAATCATCTAATCGAGAAATATGACGTAATCCAGCAGTTTCAAAGGTATCGCTGTTTATTATTCCTCCAGTGTTCATTTCCTGTGGGTCTGAAGTCCACATCATGTTTTTAAATGGGTATACGTGCAGTGGAGATGCCCATTGTCATTATCATGTGGCTTTTTCATAGGTTGAATATTAAATCGGTAATTAACATGCAAATCCCTGGAGAGCATGCTCACTGTGGCCCTCCTCTGGACCCTGGAAGCGGCTTCACATACTCGCCACAGACCTTCATGGACAATAACAGTGAGATCTTGACACGCTGACAACACACGTCTTAAGTATTCAATTTATAACTATCCTTTTTACGGCGATACAAGTCACGATGAATGACAAATGAGCTCTGGATATACAAAGCGTTGATGTTGTGAATCGATAATATGTGGTTTGTGCTGAAGGGATGGGACAGTCGTCAATACATGCAAAAAAGATTATATATAAAATCACATCATTCCATTTGACCGGTTATAGCAGCTCCTTGTGTTGATGAAATGTCTCACTGTTGCAATTAAATTTGTGTGTGAGCACAGCAATAAAATTATGTTTTGCATGTGTATCATTTGTATATATTTGCAGTTTACTTTTATAACTTTGGGATGCCAGATTTTGCCGTGTCCTCCCTTGTTGGTATAATTGATGGTGTGAAGGTGCTGACCTTTGCTGTGAGGGAAGGAAGGGTGGCCGTGCATTGCCACGCAGGCCTCGGCAGGACAGGTACGGTCATATCTGCATTTCCACTGTGCATCTTTTGACGATTAAACATTGTGCGTTGTTGTGCTCTGACAATCCGACAGGTGTCCTGATAGCTTGCTACTTAATCTACACCCTGCGAATCAGTCCCAGCGAGGCCGTCCACTATGTTCGCATTAAAAGGCCTCGCTCCATCCAAACCCGAGCACAGATCAGCCAGGTGTTTGACTTCGCTCGCCTGCTTGCTACGCAGCTGGTGCAGTACCCTGATCTCAACCTCCGGCACGGAGCCCCTTTCACCCTACAGCACTACCTGAATCGGCAGGCTCTGCTGCTGCACGGCCAGGAGGCGCGCAGCCTCAGACACACTCCCAAGGTCAATACACTTATCAGTACTGTGACAGTTATAGTATACAACACTGAAGCAGAGCATCTATAACGCCGTAATATGTGATAATTGTGTGAAAACGTCTGCCAAACTCCAAAAGGTTTGAATTCAAAACCTGCATTTTGTTTAAAAAAAAAAAAACAACAGTGTTTACAAAATTTCCCCTTTAAATTATCAGTTATTACCAGATAGCAGTGACTCGCATTGGTTCTGAATTGTGATTGTTCTCGGAGTGAGGGTGTAAAATATATCAGAGCAGGTGTAGCTGCCTCCTCTGAGCCACCAGTCCACCTGATACGGCCCACATTTGGCCAAACCCGATCACATTTGAGCCGCCTCTGAACCACCAAGCTACACTGTAACTGAAGCATAAATACTGTTTACTACCCAGATGAAGACAAGGCGATTAGTAAGCTACTGTAATTTATCTACCACGGATGCCATGCCAATGAATGGGGACATTTTGTTTTGGTCGGTTTATGTACTGTTGCTTTGGCGACCAATAAAAGGAGCAGCAAAAGGAAAAGAAGACGAAAAAAAAACCCATTGCATTGTCGTGCGGTAAATAAGCAACGTATTTGATTACACTTGCCAAAATATCTATCAAATCTAACGAGTGTAAACCTGTTTTAGGTTATACTTTAGCTGTGTTTATCAAATTTGGTATAATACTATAAATGTTATGGTTACACAGTCTGTTGTGAATGTATACACCCATTTTTTTTTTTTTTAACTCGCCCACCCTCAAAGCTTCTCTTGGCCATCATCTTAGGTGGTGTACCTGTTGTGTGTCCGTCTCTCCTGTCTGGCCCTGGGTATTCCAGCAGCTCCAGAAGTTCATGCAGAATTGGAGAAGAGATCAGCACTGAGGATCCTGACCAGGACCGTGAAGGACACCTTGGTGTCCAAACAGTACCTGCCCTTGCTGGGGGAGGGTCACAGGAGTTCCAGGGTCGGCTCTGTGTCCTCCTGGGACGAGCCACTTGGATTCCTGGACAGGAGAAGAGACGTGTTACTGGACAAACGAAGCTACAGTGACTCCGATCTCAGCAAAATAACCGTCTTTGAGGTCAAACTCACATTATGTTCATCGTGTCAAGTGTTGAAATCCACTTTATTTTTCCAAACCTGTTGCCATTTTGTCTTGAAGGATCCGGAGCTGAGTCCGTACTACACACCCACATTTGGAAAAGACCGGCACTGGTGCACACAGGACCTGATCTGGCCCAATCTGAGACCAGTCAGCCTGGCTCTCGCCTCTCTTTTACTCGACCCCATCACTAAGAAAGAATGCGATTCCCTCCACCTTCCGCTGCCGAGCACGAGCGTGGGCGGCAACCGCGCTCACAGATCTAGAGGCACAACTAAAAAAATGTCTCGCAACCACAGCTTCGGTATTGAGGTAATCGGCCATTGTCTCACAGCGATAGATCCGGTCTTGGTGTGAATATATGTTAATGATCGTCCGTCCTCAACAGCTGTATCGGAATTCGCGTAACCCACAGCCCAACTCGGTGGCTCGTGCCATTGCCAAGGCCATGGCGGACCAAGATCCGCCGGGACAATCTATTCTTCTGCGATCTGCTCTGCTGCAGGTGACGCTGGTCTCACATGAAGCCGTTGCACTTTTGATTCAAAGCTGGTTATCACCGAAGCAACTTCACCGCTCATCCTCTCACAGGAGGAACTGAACAGCAGTGAGTGCGGCTGGGCGCTGATGGTCACGGAGTCAGATCCTGATGTACTGAGCTGTCTATTGTGGACCTGGCTGGAGAAGCTGAGGGCAAGTGACATTTAACATTTAAGGGACTGTAAAGACAGCAGCACCTCTTAGAGGACTGCGATTTGATATATTGTCTTGTTTTATTTGAATGGAAATAGCGTTTGTTTTCCACCAACTCCCAAAGGACCCTGTTCTAAGTATTGAGGACGTGGAGAAACTGATCCGTGGTGTTGACAACAGGAAACCTCTCGGTGTGCTCAAGAAGGTAATGCCCCTTTGAGTAAATCCCATCAGTCTCTTGACTCCTTCTTTTGAAAAATGAAAATATTGTGTTTTCTATGTGAACATTGACAGGCTCAGAGATACACCATTTATTGTCTACTGAGCTGTGTCAGCACAGTGAGCAGCCTGTGTCCACACAGAGAAGATGCACTGCTACAGCGCCTGATAAGAGCCCTAACAAGGGTAAGAATGAGTAAAGGACTCCAGTCCGAGCGATTCTACTTTTGAAGCGGCGTATTTTTGCTCATGTCAATGATCGATTCTATCCAACAGCGGCCCCAAGAGGAGGTTGGAGGCCTTGCATCTTTAATAAAGCTCCTAAGATCCTGTTTGAGAGAAACTGTCCATGACTACAAATATCTGATGAGGGCCTGCAGCATGACAGCTACATTTTGAAGACAATGCTACAGCTTGAGAAGATCACATCACATCATTCGATTGCCATTGCAAGGCTGAGAGGACAAGCTGAGAACAGTTGCACACCTTTATAAGCCCAGGAATACGTTGTCAAAATCATGCAATGTTAATAAAAGGAAATGGTGAATTCCATATTGATCCAAGTTTCAGTTGTATACCATTACTTCTTGACCCTGACCCTTGACCCTGACATAATACACCCATCTACCAAATGATATGTAGCTTGGAGCAAAATGCATTGAAAACATAATAAAATATCACAAACAGCCAGGAGGTGTGAACTGGTGCTTGTGTGGTCAGATACATGAATAACTATCCCCCGCCATGATCGGCATATTTCAAAGTCAACGGTCATCTCTTAGTCAGCTGTAACCAAGGCTCCAGTTGAATTTTAACTTCTCCCTCCGGTGAATTTGTTGTCTTAGCTACGGTTCATGCCAGTAAAAGTTCACAGGGCAGCACGATGCAGAAAACAGCTCCTCACCAAAGCAGATGTGTGAATGTCAAAGGTGTCTGGAACATTTGAGAATTTGTATTTGTGTTGCAGTCATTTTAGGATCTCAGTGTCATTGAAAAACTAAACCACCTTAGGTGTGTATGTGATATACACACTTCATTCAAATGTGACCATACTGTACATGCATGGGATCCACTTCCTCTGACTTTACAACTGATGCAAACAGGTTGGAGTTTATCAATATGGGCTTTGGCCAACCGATACCTGGTATAAATGTTGTATTTCTGAAAAAATAAAAAATAAAAAATAAAATAAAACAAAAACCAGTACTTGTAAATTACCTCCAAACATAAAGCATGAATAACGGTTTATAGAAATTCACCACCTGTCATGAAAAATAAATCCTTTTCATAATTTCTAACTTCTTTTAGCAAACTTACACTGTTCCAGTGAAGTTTGCCTGCCAAGGACATGTCTCTTGGCAACGTTGTCATAGTGAAAGTGACAAACAATGTGTTTGGGTTCAGTGCACATGCTGAGCTCCAGAAATAAAAACCCCAAGTACACCAGGACTTGCAGCGAGATTCATTTTTCCTTCAGGTAAAATCTTTTACATATTTTCTTATGGATTTTGGTTTGAATCTATTGGGAGTAAACCAGGTCAAGAGTTTTTAGGTGTAATACCTCCGCTGGGGATTATAAAAAATGTGCGGCTTCAAACAGCCACTGAATTCACGCTAAGCCAGGAAGACAGTAAAACAGGTTTTGTTGAATCCATTTACATTTTTGCTGGTTTTGTCAAGAGCAGTTTGTGAGGAAAGCAAGCAGATTGTGATACAAATATACATGTGACACAAGAGAGTGAACAACCATCCAGGAGGGAACGGATGGAACATCAGATGGGTAATGAGAGGGGAAGGGGAGAAAATCAGAGATTTTGCACCGTCAGGACTCCTGGGTGCCAAACATTGACGCAGGAGATGACGCAATCACTCTTATCACTGCCATTATCGTTTGTCATGGCTCCATTCACATAGTTGGATGTTGGTGGAAGAGATGTTGCTTTGTTTTCTATCTATTTCAAACTGGAAAAAACTGCTTCACAGCAATCCCTTATATTCCTGTACTCCAGAGGGGCTTGTCTAGTCGAAGTCAGCGGTCACGACAAAGTAACCAAATACTAACCAAAGAGAAAGAAGAAAGCGTGGAGTTAAAGAAGCTCCCTGCTTCTGAGTCATCTCGTCAAAGTGCTGCAGGATCTGTAAAAGCCAATGTAGCTGAGTTAGAAGGATGTACAATGCTGTACTCACAAACAGCATTGCACTCAAGACAGGATCTGCTTGTGTATGTCCTGGACATCCAGGTGACAGGAGATGCTGTGATATAACAGAGAGGCAGGGATAGGAACGGCTTTTTTGGAGAGAGTGAGTCTGTGATGTGTGACATCATCGCGAAGAAGCTGTAAAATCCCATTGTTTACCTGTGACAGGCGCTGCACTGCCACTTCCTGACATTCCTCTTGTCAACTTCAACTCTTTCTAGAAATAATGCCGAGTGCTGAGCCTTGGGTTGGGAGCTGGAGGCCTCATAGACCCAGACGGCCAATAGCTGCCCTCTATGGTAGCCCAGGACCTAAGTATGCACTTCCTGGATTCACAGGTATCAAGCAGGTTACAATTAACCAACGAATTGTTTACTACTATTATCTATTACCTTAGCCGCGATCTCCTTAATGCAGGTATAATTAATCACAATCCCACTAAATGCAAAGCACCAGCATTCACCTTTGGGAAACGCTGTGAAAAGACCAAGACGGAATCCACACCCGGACCAAAATATCTTGTTCCCGCTGAGATTACCAGAAATGGTCATGAACGTACACCTGCATTTTCACTCCACAGCCGCCGAGAGGAGATTAGATACTTCCAAACACCTGGACCAGGCCAGTAGAACACCTTTGACGCAAGATGTATTTTGACATTGTTGGGGTTCAATACAATACAGCTTGGACCTGGAAATGGTGTACTTAAACATGTTACAGTGTCACATGTCATAAAGCAGAATTGTGTTGTTTCAACACAGCATCATTCAATGCTCTGATCTTCCAGGCCAGTATTCCACAGAGCGCTCAGGAAAGTGGGTTTTTCATTCTGCACCTTCTTATTCGCTGTCTGGGAGAAACAGAGAGGGCAGTATCGACCACGCACCTGGTAAAATGTGATTTTTTAAAGAGTAATTCACAACAGCTATCAAGGCACTACAATTCCAATGTCACTATTCTGACCGTAGGTCCAGCATCCTACCATCTCCCTGCTGTGTTGGGACCCAAAATTATGGTTACATCTTCAGCTCCCACCTACTCAATCAGCAGTCGCCACAAAAGCGGCAGCTTATATCAAGACATAAAGCAGGTAGACTCCTCTGGAAACTGAACGCACATCTATTTTTTACTTTTTCGAGACGTAGTGGGAGATGATACAAGTGCCATCCTCATTTTTTATTTCAAACTGCCATCTAAGGACACTTAGTGGTAATTCAGTCACTCCTCATTTCAGGATACATTTTTTTCACTTTCCAAGCAATGTTGATGATTTCAATATTTTCTGTACAAACTGAGCATTATTCAAGGATCTGTGGCACCTTCTTGGTTTCAGTTTCACGGCAAGATCGCTACTAGAATTCCATACTTGGGCTTGTTTTGCAGGTGTAGTGGTAAATTTGACTATTTTTGATGGCTAAATCTACACAAAACACATATATATGTACTTTATTAACTTTATTTCAAGAAAAACAGCTATAGGTCATAAATACCCTCTTATTTATATTCCGCCTTTTCCACAACATCACGTCTTTTTTTCATAAACAATTCAGTTCTGTATCAGTACTTACTGTAGTCAAACAACCGTCACAAGAACAGATCACCCTAACCCAGCCATGGTCTGGTTGTACATTGTGGGATGCTATTTAAGAACAAGCTATCCTGGAAAATGTCAATTTGACATTATGACGTGGCAACAAAATGCTCTGATTCACTGCAGTGCTCTGTGCAACCTCACCAGACTCCAGGCCCTGCAGCGTACAAGGTTGTGGACTCTTGTGTTTTCAGCAAAAAACCTCCCCAGTACAGCATAACAGGCCGCAACTTCACACCCACTGAAAGCGCAAAGAAACCTGGACCAGGAGCCTATAATCCTGAGCACGTAAGAACACCACAGCCTGAACATCCCAAATATCTCTTCATAGCATCCTAGAAAAGGCCCAAAAAAGCCCTTTATGCATTCACTGACATTTCTCCCTTTAGGTGACCTTCACAACACCAAAGGCGCCAAGCTACTCCTTTGGATTGCGTCACTCACAATATATCACGCCCCTTTTTGAAAACATAGCCGACTGAAGAATTATTACCTCACAGCTCAGGATTCCTCAGATCATACAGTTCCTTTCCTGTCGTGATCCACATCGAACGTATGGACTCATCGGCTCCGGGTGTCGGGCTTGTTGGGGCGTTTCTGAACTGTATTTCATTAGACCTCTCCAGTTGGTTCAGGCCTGTTTCGCCCTTAGTTGGAGACGATATCATGTTTCGTTTTACATTTGAATTTTGTTTCCTGTTTATAATGATTTGTCATTCCTGTGAGATTGCCTAATATTCTCTCCTGTGGTTGATTGGCTTATCTAGGATGCGATCACCTTTTCTGCTTCATTTTTTTTTTTTAAGCTTTGCTTAGACTACAAAAAGGTACCTTCAGTTTGGAGCCTTCAGGGATACAGACCCTCCATCTAGGCTAATAGAGCCCCTCGAGTTCCCTGAGTTCCCACAGCAGCTTGGAGAGCTGCTGATTCCTCCATTCTGATATTATTATCAAGTGGGACAGGCACGTCCATCAATCTGTTTTTCTTTTGCAGTCAACCCCGTGTTCAGCTGTTGGTCTTTCTGTAACTCCAAGTCTCAAATGATCTAAACCCTTCTGTTCTACATCACACCTTATGTCATGCTGGAATGTGCAACATTTTCTGAGGTGCCCTTTTAGACAGCCTGCGTCTCGGCCCTCGCCTGCTGTGGCAAATCCCATCTGCGACAACTCTTGAGCTCCGTGCACGTTCTCCTGCTGTGATCGCAGCATTTGTTCTCTCCATTCCCTGGTTCTTGATGATAGTCGCTTTCTCAACCGTTGATGCTCCATCCCCTGATGCTACTTTCAGTTTTCAGTAGCGTTTCCTCTTCCTTCTGCTCTCCCTCTGTCATCAGCTGTCCGCGATGTGGCTTTCTCCACGTATGTTATTTTACTAAAATATAACCTATATGAAACAAATCTGTCCAACCTGTCGATTCATTTTGTGTTGATGTACCAAAACTAAGTAAAAGAAAGTGCCTTTTGTCATTCAAATACGTTTTTCCTGGATCTGGATCTGCAGAGCATCATTTCTTTGGTTTCATTTTAGTAGTATATTAGAATATTTTCCTTTTTCATGTTTGCACAGAATTGACATTTGCATGCAGACTTTCCCCATTCACTGTACTTTTACTGGTGTGAATCTCCTTTGAAATAGACCCCATTTCAGCGCGGTGGAGTTACATCACAGAACGTGAAGGTTATCATTATTGTTTATGTAAACACATCTAGCTGTGATATCACTTGCCTCACAGTCTTTTACACTTTTTGTATTGTGGTAGTCCAGCAATACACTTGTCCTTGCATGTTTCATTCAATTGGCTGTGATAAAGTTGTCATATCAACTTCACTGCTTCCACGCTGGAAGGGAAAGCTGTGATCGGGCACGGCAGGCGCGCTGTCACCAGGTCTGCGGTCCGACCTCGATATCGTGAAAGGGAAAGTCTTGCGTGCTGTGAAATCTGCCCGAGTGTCAGACAGACTACAAGTTGTAAACAGATGCCTGTCAAACAGCCAGTGCAGTTGGGCCTTACAGAGGAGACACAGGGAAGAGAAGAAGAGCTGTCTCGGGCTCAACGGTGTTCTATAAAAGTAATCTGTGTTGGGGTTCGGCGGGCCGACTGAGCTCGTCGACATCGAGGAAAAGGTGACCTTCAGGTAAAATCATCCTCCATTTTTTTTTGAACAATAGTTGAACTGATGATGGTATGAAATAGAAATCAGTCATTGGCTTATTAAGATGAAGTTAATGACATTTTCTATGTTGAGGACACTTGTCAATTTCTACATGAACTGTGGGAAACCCAGAGGTTGTGACCCGAGCACCCTGTCCATTTCAAAGAGTTTGTAGCTTCTCTTTTGGGACATCATGAATATTGACATTAAAAACACGAGCCGTGACGTCACACACTGTAAAGCTGCATCGGTGTCAGGTTTCCTGGGAAGGCCTTAATATTCTGATAACTTGGGGTCAGATGACACACTCATATTGACATAAAAATCTAATCTAAATTGAAAATGCAGTGTGGAAACGGATGCTTTGACAAAAACCATGTTAGTTTTTCATCGACAGGGTTTTATGCATTTTATGTTATAATGCGATTCCTCTGGACTCACAGCTTTGTTTTCCAAATTTTGGAAATTCACTTTTTCCAAATGGAATACTTACTGGTTGCTAGGGACAGGCATTCAAAAGCCTGTGACTAAGACTTGCTGAAAAATTGATAAAAACCTCACAGCACAAAGCTGTTGGTTTCATTCTTTAGGAGTCTACAATTGACGATTATGATTTTCATTCAGTGTTTTATCAAAATCATTTATTCTAATATGTTTAACAGCTGGTCAAAATAATTGTATTTTCTCTCTCTCAACAGAAGTAATGTCAGACAATGAACCTTGGGTTGGGGTCTGGAGGCCTCACAAACCCAGGCAGCCGATCGCCGCTCAATATCTGACCCCGGGACCAAAGTATAAACTACCAGCATATCTAGGTAGTTAAAATTAGCCAGTTAAAACCTTTCACTTAAAATGATCACAGCTGGTCTGTCACTAACATGGTTTCTCTTTTAGGAATTAACAATCGCAATCCTACAATATACAAAGAACCTGCGTACAGTTTTGGGAAGCGCTACGACAGGGGCAGGCCATCAAACACCCCTGGACCAATATACCTTGTTCCCGCCAATATCACCCGGAACGGCCAAGATGGCACGCCTGCATTTTCCCTACACAGTCGTCCAAGAGAACTAAGCTTGTTCCAGAGCCCCGGACCGGGTCGGTAAAACCCTCACTTGGAGGTGGAAATAGATTTTATAGCACATTGATGTAGAGATTACGATCAAACTACTTGCTTTGCTGTTTCAGGCCAGTATTCCACGGAGCGTTCAGGAAAATCTGTCTTCCATTCCTCTCCCGCTTATTCTCTGTCTGGAAGGAACAAAGACGCCAACAATAACCAAACACCCGGTAAAGTCACAGTTCCGGTGTCCAGTTAGTTGAGCTGTGGTTTTGCACCCTCAGTGATAATAAACAACCTGTTACTTGCCTCATTGCAGGTCCAGCATCCTACAGAATTGTGCTTCCTTCTTCAGCTCCCTCCTACTCTTTCAGCGGCCGCCACAAAACCGGGAGCTTTTCTGAGGACCTGAAAAAGGTACGGTTATGAAGTGTGGCTACAAGTGAAATTGTACTAAGCTCCTCTTAGTGACACTTCGGAAAAGCTGGCAAGAAATTCCTGTTTGACCATGGCTCTTAAATTTCTTTCAGACCCCGGGCCCCGCAGCCTACAATGTTGTTGACCCCTACGTTTACAGACCAAAGCCTCCGCAGCACAGCATTTTAGGCAACATCTTCACACACGATCCATCGGCCGGGAAACCGGGACCCGGAGCCCACAATCCTGAAGGGGTAAGAAACCGTACTTAACTTGATGCTTACAAGAAGGCCGACACATGATGGCTGCGTTTATTCACTGATACTTCTCTCCACAGGTGACCTTTACGAGACCAAAAGCTCCAAGTTACACCTTTGGATTGCGTCACTCTCAATACAAATACCTGGCAAATGGGAAGACTCCTTGAATACCCTCCCACTCTCCCCCTCTTCCCCTCTCTTTCGGGGGTCTGTCCTCTTTCAGGTCTCCACAAACTTCCTGTATCCCACTTCTTCTACTGCAGCACACTGAGATCCATCTTTGTCACAGGACCTCCTTCAACCTTTCGTTTTCTCGCTCCACGTGCCTCCAAGGAAAGATGACGTTACGTCGGCTCACTTGCCGACGTCTGAAGTTACTTGCAACGGTCATGAAGTTTGTGCTCTGTTCTCTCTAACTATCGATTTCAGCAGATATTTCTGCCCGGAGATGCAGTGATGGATCTGTATCTGCAGCCACCAAGTGCTTCAAAAACCAAAAGTAACATTATTGTTTTTGTGATAATCATTGTTTTCACTCCCTCTGCCTCTGATGTTGCCTTCTTACCTTTTGCTCTCCATAAACCCAACCATTGAAGGAAGATGGCAACCCACGGTAAGGAAGGATTTTCTCCAGGTTTCCCATTTAAAAGGGATTTCTGTGAAGGGAAAATTGTTCTGCAACGGTAAATATAATAGAGACTGTCTTACTTTCTTCTTTAGTGAGATTTTGCAGTGGTTGACATCGGTTGAAGTTGTGTTACCACTGCCTTCAAGGTCTTGCTTCTCCATTGCTTTTTGCTATCAGTTGTTGTCCTTGTGTCTACGCATCTCCATTCTCCCTGAGTGCTTACTGCTTTCACGATCACCCAGCTGTCCACAATATAGATTTCATCCCTTCAGCTCTGCCTCCACACACTGATATGCTACTTCATCCATTTGTCCTGGCCTCAGCAACTCATCATGTCAAGACCTTCAGATTGATAATTCCTGCATATTCTTCTGTGGTGAGGATTTACGTTCACTCGCATCCATGAGTCACAGGGCCACCACCTGCTGGATGTGTTTAACTTTGGGTGACAGTTGTCACCTAAAGTTGCTTAGGTTGGCTCTTAATTCTGCAACATTTTCAATACAGTCCAAGCGTTGTCCGTTTTAACTCTTTAGCAGTGATGAAAAAAAATAAAATTAAATTAAAATAAAGTGTGCCATCATCCAGGTTATTCCCTCAATCATGGTGCAAGTGTCTTAGAGAAACACTGACTTGCTATGGCGGTCAGAGCCAAAATCAAAACATACAGCAAAATATAGAGTTCCTACTCTCAATCATACACTTACGATGATGCCATCGCAAACATTTGACGCATTCACGTAAAATCTCCAGGGGTCACAACCCATTTTAGGCTCAACTTTTTGGTGCAATTCTGAACTCATTGACTGTCCATTCTGTTTGTTTGTCTCCTAAAACATCAAGGCACAATAGGAAAATGCTGCTTGTATTTTGATGCCCAGGTCCTTTTGAGACTAGTTTTACGCCCTCTTAATTATTATTGATAACAGTTGATCCCAGGGAGTTGAGTGGATCAAAATAGTCTCTGAATTTATCATATTGACTTATGTCCACAGATAACTGAAGAGACACAGCTGGAGATGACAAATGTCTGTTGGAATACCGTACAAAACCAAATTAAAAAAAAATAAAAAAAAATCATGATTGAGTCATATGAAAAATAGTTACTTTCATTAAATAAAATGTAAATGAAAATATATATATATGTGTATGTATATATATGTTTACATGTATAATGTATATATGTATATATATATATATAATATATACACACATAAATGTTTGACATTTGCATTTCATCAATTAACTAATGTTTTATTTATATTAACTTAATTTTCTGTCTCTTTCCTGGCATGGACAGGTCAATAGGCCTGTAAATCAGGACATACTTGATGCCCCCCTCTCCAGGGGCCTCATTTACAACCAAATCCATATTTCTGAAATGTTCGGACACCAGTCAAACGCACACCAGTAAGTAGTCTGTTGATAAATCCCACCTCTTCCGAGCTACAGTGCTCGTGTGTGTTTAGGCTCATTTGCATTGAGAAAGGCCTCCAAATATAACTCATATATGGGAGCGACAATACTTTTAAGAAGGTGTTCAAGCAGGTTGGAATGGGTGAAGAAAAGTGTGAGGAGTACAATATGATAGATGACGATCAGCCAGGATGAAAAGAAAGGTGTTTTGCAGAGAAGGTCAGAGATGGTTGGGTCATGAACTGAAGAGGGATAGTGAATGTATTGGTAGACGGATGCTGGAACTGGAGCTGCTGGGCAGGAGGTCTGGAGGAAGATTTATGGGCGGAGTGAGAGGATATGAAGTTAGTTGGTGTAAGAGAGGAGGATACAGCCAATAGTTAGATGGAGAAGGTTGATTTGCTGTGGTGACCGAAAAGACGAAAAGGAAAAGATGATAATGTGATATTCTTACAGAAACTCAAGCCAGTCCCGCCTGCACTCAGCTGGAGGCTGGGCCATCCAAGCCTTGGGTGCATCCTGGGGGCTGAGGATGCTGACAGAGGCAGGGCTGGAAACTCAACAATCCATAGATGAAAATCAAGGATCAACTGACAAACATCGCAATCGTTCGACTGCAAACGAAAAGGTCGCTGGAGCAGATTGCTGCATGGGCGTCCCAAATGTTAAATAAACTTTAAAAAAATGTTGATTGGACTGCCCTAAACTGATGAAATTCTGGGAAGAGGTAAAAAAACAAATAAGAGAGATTTTAAAATTAAACAGACCAATTGATCCACAGCAATTTATTATGGGTACAGCATCAACAAGCGATTTAAGGAAAAACCAGGTGTTTTCGCTTAGAGTTCTTCCATTAATTGCACATAAAATGATCACAGTAAACTGGCTCAAACCCCACCCACCTACCCTGGACCAGTGGCGTCAGAGGCTTAAGGATGTAAACTGCATGGAACACATAACAGCAAACTTACGACTTCAGACAGACCTATGTCTTGACAAATGGGCACCCATCAAAAAATATTTGGAGAGTTGAAGATATTATCTCTATTTGACTGAGTTAGATGTTTTTTTTTTATAATTTATAATTTATATTATTTATATATATATATACATATATATATTTTATTTTATTTTTTATTTTTTATTTTTTTTTCGCTTGCTAGTGAGGAAATAGGTGACCTATAAAGAATATTGTGAGGTTATGAGGTTTTGTAAGAATGTGTGTGACTCTGTCAAGGAACCTGTTCTAATAAATGTTCAAAAAAAAAAAATGTTGACTGAGATTATCCCTCACACACTTTTGAGCTGAGATTGTATCACTTTTCAAAGATAGCTAACAAGCAGAGTTAACTAAACTCTGCCTGATCCTCTTGTTTGAATGACCGTGGGACAGGCTCTGCGTTCCGCATCAGTTCGCCAACGCAGCAGGACTCTGTCCGATGGCTGCAGCAGGCCAAGACTTTTTCAGGCTTACACTGAAATACGCGCCCTGTGCGGGATGGGCACAGGACATAAAACCACAGTCCTGGAAGGTGAGAGGCACCGCCACATAACCCACTCCTGGACTTGTCAAATTAGTCTCACTGGAGGCTTGAGACCTCAAAAACACAAAAATAAACGAGGTCAGTCTCACAGTGGGAGTGAAATGCTGGACACGTGTTTTTGCAGCCATGGTGGAAAAGATACACACTTCTGAGTCAGACATGCTGACTGAGTCAGACATGCTGACTGAGTCAGACGGGGTCATCAATGTGGCAGGACAGGGAATGACAACGGGGGCGAAGACGAGTTCAAACTTCATTCCTCAACACCTTAAACAAAACTGACAAATGGACACCTTGTGCCAGAAACACCCGGCGGGTAAATCCGTCCCCGGGATAACAGTCCTCCAGGGTCTGACACATCTGTATCTGGTCATCCAAAGCCCAGGCCGCGGTTGTGATGCAAAGACATACTGCATACAAACTTCAGAACAAAGACAAGGATAATTAAATGAATAAATGAAATTACCATTTGACTTTTTCGTGCCATTTGTTTGCATTTCGCGCAGGCACATCTTCAGACAGCAGGATCCGCAGCCCGATGGGTCCTTTGAGCGTCCCCCGTTGCGTAGAAACGAAGACCTGTAGGCAACAACATGTTTCGGCTGCACCGTTGAGAAAGCCGTGGCTTGGGGAAAGACAAAAAACACCTTGCGTTGAAATCGAGGCCAACCGAATCCAAATGAGGGGAAGTGAAACCTGGGCCGAGGCCGGTGGTGTTTGAATGGCCAAAGGCCGGTTCGGCTAGCGGCTTTGGCTTGATGCTAGCTTGCTGCTAGCAATCAAAACGAGCAGGAAACTATGAAGGTAACTTCTCAAAAAACGGGTAAATACACACCATGGCTTCTTGTTTACATTCCCAATTTGGTGCCATCGATCTTCGACCAGAAGACCGACTTATGATGAAATTGCAGTTATTAAGACTCAGCTGCTAGTCTAGCCTAGCCTAGCCTAGCTGACGTGACGGCAGCGAATGCTAATGTCGGCTTTCATCCTAGAAGCTAATGTGATCCCCGAGGAGTCGAGAAAGGCGAATTAAGAAACTCCAACTAACCCACACAAATCAAGTTGGAAACTCACAAGACACACAAGAGGACATGGCTGGCGATGCAGGCAGCATCCCCGGGCTGGACCAGAAGAAATACGACTCCGACGAACAGGTGAAGATCATCTGCCTGGGAGACAGCGCAGTGGGGAAATCCAAGTGAGTTCCACATCCACACTCTTCAATTTATGCAGGTTTTTCTTTTTCTTTTGTCACCCACAATGTGTTCAGCAATAAACCTAGACTGATTCCACTTAAATCTCTTACAGGCTGATGGAGAGGTTTCTCATGGATGAATAGTATCCTTCAATAACTGCATACATTTTTAAATGAAAATAAACAGCACTTGATTGTAAAGAACCCAGGTACTACTTAGAGTTCTTGACCAAGGGTAGACAAGGTAAATGTGGCATGTTCTTTCAAAAGCTTGGTCATGATTTCCTTTGTTAGACCATAACTTCTGCCGCAGTCGCCCGCAGCAGTTGTCAACCTATGCTCTGACTCTCTACAAACACACAGCCTCTGTGGCCAACAAGACCGTGGCAGTGGGTAAGTGCTGTTCATTTCCTGTCACACATTCACCAAATCAACAGTACTGACCAAAGCGCTTTTGTTTTTATTTCATTTTTACGCTAACGTTAACAAACCTACCACATGGCTGCATTGTGAGGTTCATTGATCAGGCTTGAGTCCCCCCTCCACACACACACCTCCTTTCTTTGTCTTAATTGTGGACAGATTTCTGGGACACTGCTGGTCAGGAGAGGTTCCAGAGCATGCATCCCTCATACTACCACAAAGCACACGCATGCATCATGGTAAGCCACTTTCAAAACAAGTGCATCATTTTTCATGCTCTTCTTCCCCCCCTAGTGCTGGGGAAAAGCCAGCTGCATGACACTTTGCACCAGGGACTGAGTAAAATGCACCAGACATTGTCACAATACATCAAGCATTTCAAAGCGTGCCAGACTAATACAGTTTTCCATTTTCTGCATCACAGAGAGGATGTGATTTTTGCTGACCATTCATTCTCAGATGAATTCTTATGTGTTTGTTATTTCTCTCTTTTTTGTATTTTGTATGCCTTATTTATATAATATTAACAGTTGCTTTCTGCCTACCAAATCCACTTACCGTACATTTGCTAATCCATATAGACATGCAGTATGAGCATAACAGCTGTAATCGAGTAGTTTTAACCCTCCAATGAGGTGGATGTTCTGTATGCCAGCGGAGAAGTCTAAATCTTTCTTTTCCTGTTTGAAGGTTTTTGATGTTCAAAGGAAGATCACATATAAGAATCTTGCCAACTGGTACAAGGAACTGAGAGAGTACAGACCAGAGATACCATGCTGTGTGGTGGCCAACAAAATTGATGGTAGGTGTGCTTAACATCACTTACTATTAAATGTTACAGCGAAACACAATTCTAATTTTTAAGCATCATAAGCAGATGTGAATTAATGCGGTGTGCAAATACTATTTTCTGTTTTGACTAGTTCAGTGACTGGCAACCATTTTCTTTTTTGTACTTTTGTGTCTGCAGCTGATTTAAAGGTAACGCAAAGAAGCTTTAATTTTGGGAAGAAGCAAGGACTTCCATTTTATTTTGTATCAGCGGCAGATGGGACCAATGTTGTCAAGGTTTGAGCTTTGGCTGGATTCATTGCATCCATGATGTCAGAATATGTCTTCATAACTCTCAGATGCAATCATTTAACGTTCTCCATTGATTTTTCACTTGTATCTATACCACCATGTCAAGCCATCTATAGAGCAGGTCAAAAATATTTTTTCTACAATGTGATCCAGAATCCATCAGTCTAAAACTAACCATTTGTACTTCTGATTTTAAAAATGTTATTCTGAAATATGACTGATGTTTCAGAACCTGTGGTTCCTTGCTCCAATCTGAATGTCCAAACACAGCTCTGATTATCCACAAATAAACTTGGGACTATTTGAGTGGAATCTTTTTAAGACAATAACATATCAATCAGTCAACTGATAGCTGCTGGCATCTTGAATCTTTGTGAGCTTGTAAAATCCAACATATTTTGAACTAGTGTAGCGCTGCTCTATTTATACTTGTAAATTAACAGCTCTACAAAGTATTTTTATGGAATTATTCAAAAAACTAATTTGTTAGGACAGTCTGTCGCTGTTCCTTGAGACTTTGTTATTAAAACGGTTGAACATAACTGGACACATCACCAAGAACTAGTAATTACATTACAAAAGAGTCTGAGTGTTATTTTTTATAAATCTATTTGTATGTTATATTTGGTTAGCAATAATAATGATGCTAACAAAAGTAAAGTCTACCTTCTGCAAAGATCCACTGAATGCAGCAACATCTCATGCCAGTGTTCATAACATGCTCATGTGCACTTTTTTTGTGATGTCAGTGTATTTATCATTTCAATATTGAACCACCTATTTTACCAGCAACATTTCACAACCAACAAATGTTTACTCTCAAATGGCTCAATGGCTTTGTCAGTTGTTGGTGTGGAATATTGCAGTTTAATGAGCCAAAGAAACACTTTTCAGTTTTTAGGCTTTTTACACAGAAGTGACCTTCCTACTATCTTGTGTGTGTGTGTGTGTGTGTGTGTGTGTGTGTGTGTGTGTGTGTGTGTGTGTGTGTGTGTGTGTGTGTGTGTGTGTGTGTGTGTGTGTGTGTGTGTGTGTGTGTGTGTGTGTGTGTGTGTGAGAGAAATAGATCAAAAATGTCTTATACTCTTACCACTGCCCTGCAGAATTCTTCTGGGTGAAAACTGCTACTGCAAAACAACATCAGGAACAACAACAAGTACTTGTACTGCTTAGAGTTGATACGTTTTTATGTAAATATTCAAACAGATGTTTCGAGACATGATCAAGAGAGCGGTGGACTACAAGCAAAATCCCAGTGACTTCATGGATGAGGTGATGGAAGAGTTAGAGGTACACTTCTCTGAATATCTGAATCTCAAACATACGTTTAAATATGTCACTCATTGATCACTGCTACTTCTGACAGAACATTGACCAGATGTGCTTGCAGTGGTAGAGCCGTAGATTTTAAGAAGTCTGCCTTATAGCAAGTATTCCCTTCATGGAACACGAACCCCGCGTATTACTTTTAGATGACATTTTTATTATCGCGAAAAACGCATTTGATTGATGGTTTCTAGAGTTCTGGCAAATTCTGATGGCACGCTGTTCCGTTATTTTTTTTTTCTAGAACTTTAACCTAGAGAAGAGAGAGGACGATTCGGATGCAGAAGCGGATGGGTTGAAAGCAGAGAACCCTGAGCTGGCCTGACAGAGCAGAACAAATCTTCCCACTCCCCTGTCGTCTCATGGATAATTTATCTTCCTCTAGAATTTAATGCTGTGACTAGATTGTACTTTCTGGACCTGAATCAGCTGCCAGAGACTTCCAAGTTATTTGTGAGTGATGTATTTGACCAACAACTTTGACCAGCTTAGTGACTCCCATTCTAGGAAGGCACAGTCGCTCAGTGGGGTTGAAATTCACTGGCTGGAAAATCAACCCACAAATGTTTGCAATATTATTGTGACTCTTTATAGTACTTTATAGTACTACCGATGAATGACCAATATGCCAGTCGTGGTAAACAGGAAATGCTAAATATCCTGGTGCATCTTGTGTTGTCAGTGAATGTTATTTTACATTCTGTTTTCCTACTAGAGCTTGTAAATTGGCCAAGGGATAGTCGGTCGCGTGAGATTTCAAATGGAGAAGAGGGTTTTTGAAGAGCCTCAAAAAATGTAGATTTTTTTTTAATTTTAACAAAGCATCTGCTGACTTGACGAAAAGAAGCGTTATCTAATCTTCTGTCTTCATGTCACTGTCGGACCAAAAGTTTTTTTTTTTTTTTTTTTTTTGCAATCACACCTGCCTGGGTGTGGGACAAATGATTGTGAATAAAAGATTGGGAACCTGAGTGAAGAGGAATCGCTAAACATTTGGGATTAACATTGACATGTGTTGTAAATAAGAGAAATTTGAAACACCAGACCTCAAACAGACGGGAGTGGTTTTAAAGCTGCGCTGCTGTTCCTGAAGTTGAAGTACTCCCGTGTCCAATGCCTGCAGGAGGCTTCTTTTTGCTGTTCTTTCTGCATTAAATTTATGATGGAAAATCTGTTTTTCTGCACCCTTTTAAATGAAAAATTAATGTACCATGTAACCATTTTTAATGTCTTTAAATTGCTGAGATGCGGCAGAAGACACATGAAGTCGTCCGCTTGGTTTTAGCATTCTGGGAAAGCATCTCGAGAAATATGTTGCTCGAATGACCGTAAAAACCTTTGCACATTCCATCATGTATGTAGAGAGAATGTACACTGTTCTACTCCGTGGTTTGACCCTGCCGCTTGACGCGAATGATGAATAAAATCCCAAGTTTCTCACCGCTGAGATAAGACTTGAGTAACAGGAAAAACTGATTGACCCTTTTGTTTTAATTATAAATTTATTACATAATATAACAAACATAGATCTCTGTGGTGGAGACATCCTGGGCAACATCTCAGGTCTTGCCTCAACCTTCACTGTCACCCTTTCTGTGTTTGTGTGAGAAATTAAGAAGTTTGTGGCTCTCGGTTAGCGTTTCACGGGCTGTCCTGTACGGATGCGGGCGGGGGGAACGGAAGCGGACGATCGATCTGGTCATGGGATAATAGAAGGGGACGTTGAGCTGTGAGACAAGGCTGAGGCGTTGCAGTGATACATCCACCGCTCTAAACTTCACAGTGCAAACAAGGAGAAAACCAACGATGAAAGAAAAAACCTTTTAATGATAAGATCAGTGGTTCCAGTGGGTGACCAGACCCCAGTGGAGTTTTAAAAAGGTTACACTGCTCCCCCCTACACTATGTAGATTGTGCTTTGTTGATCAGAAGACAAAGATAACCCTTCACTGAACTTATTTGACCAAATGATGTGTAAGGTCTTACACATTTCTCAAGCATGATTTTGCATCTCTTTATGGTAAACTTGCACAACAATCCCATCGGGTAATCACCGCAGCCTGCAGAGCACCGGCTGCCTACATGTTCGTCTCTCGCCCGTCGTCTGTATTTCTATGGGAACAGTAAGCCAAGCTCCATCATAAACCTCATCACAGTAAAACCAAGCAATTGTGATACCTTGTCCAAAAATTGAAATAGAAATGTTAATGCAAAGCTCACAGGTAGATAAACACAGGACATATATATATATATATATATAAATATATATGTATACACATATGGGTGTACGTGTGTGTGTGTACATATATATATATATATGTACACACACACACACACACACATATATATATATATATATATATATATATATATATATATATATATATATGTCCTGCTCCTTTAATAAATAATAGTGACTGCATTCCCGTTTGCTGGAAATACTAATGTGTCTATTAAATGTCTGTAGTTCTCAAGATTTTCAGGAGATGGCACCATATTATTGAGTCTTAACAGCTCAAAATGCTGCAAGTAAAATTGTCCTAAAGTAAAGACAAATATACATTTAAAAGTTGTTTTTTTGGCACATTTTTCCTTTGTGTTGTTTGTTCCTCATAGGATCAACTCATACAGCATTCTAAAATTCAGAGGGTCTGAAAAGGGGGTGGCCAAACAGAATGGAGAGCACATGGAGTGGAGCGCAACTATCATCTGGGAATGGATGTACAAAACGCGATGCCGTGGAAGTGGCACCTTCACGGCCACTCGGTGAGTCATCGTGATGCAAAGTATCAATTTTTACCCCCGGTAATCTCTGTGTCTCTCCCTCTTGTCACTCCGTGAAATAAGTGAAATGGTCTCGTGTTGACGATGTAAAGATGGAAGTACTGTTACGTGAGTACTTTTGTTTGTGTTTCCACATGTGACTCGTGTGTTTTTTACGCGTGTGTGTGTGTGTGTGTGTGAGCATGTGTTTGTGTGACACAGCCACTGCCGGGAATCTCTGATGGTAACACAGTAAGGCTATAGTGGACTAAAAGAAGATGTAAACCCTCACAATCACCCATACACTCCAACTGCCGGGATGCACTCTCGTGATCTCTCCGTTGCTTTATCTTGCTCTCAAACAAATACACACAACAAGAAAACCAAAAAGCATCTGCAAGGAAGCACACGCACGCACGCACGCACGCACGCACACACACACACACACCTCCACACCCACGCACACATTCACACGGTGTGAAGAGGAACAACCACGTAGATTCAGGGACTCCAGATGCACGCATGCGCTTGGACGATGGGTGGCTTTATGTTAGCACCTTGTCACCTTGTTTTGTGCAAATCATCCCCTAGTTCATAGTTCAGAGTTCAAAAGTTAAAGAGTTCATAGAAAGAATAAAATCTGCTCACCTTTTCCACAGGTGGTTAACTATGCATATATGCCAAACATTCATATATAGATCTATATACTTTTTGTTTTCCAAAAATTTATATGAAATCTATCATATATACATTGCTCGTGATTTAAAAAAAAAAGGAAATCATTTTAGTTCATTATTTTTTTTTTACAAGTGTAAGTATGTTCAGAATGGACAGGCAGTTCCTTTTTTTTTTTTTCTGTCCCTCTAAAATTCAAATGAGTGAAAAATTCATGTATCATGTTCCACACGCTACAAAATCTACCCACAGTGTCCAAGGGTAACGGACTAACAAAGCAGAACCAACACAAAAAGTCCGAAATGACTCTGAACACATAATTAATTCAGAAGTAAGTAATTAGTGAGGTCACAGTGAGGCAGTGAGTGCTATTCTTACAACCCAGAAACATCGACGTCACCGCGTGCTTTTACAAATTTCTTGCGAAAAGACAAGAGAAAAGGACTTGTGGCCGTGGCATGCTGACGGGATCCTGCTCCCGTCTGCGGGTTTTTTTTGGTGGGAACAGAAATCACCTGTTTTTAGAAAAGCTCTGGACAATATGCCTTTTTTGTTGTGTGAATAAAACTCACTGTTTCTCACTGCCATCAGAAGCTACTCAGAAGTACAATTATAGATTTCCTAGCGTTGAAAATTCTGGCGTTTTTTTTTTTTTGTTTGTTCGTTTTTTGTTTTTTTCTCTCTCAACCTGGGTCTCGCTAATGTTCACAGTTTGGCTGCCATTTTTTTTTTTTTTTGTCCGATCATATTTTAAGTACTATGTAAAATGCAGAGAAACAGAGACACTGACATTTCCAGGCTGTAAAACAGTGAATTTTCTTGAAGACCCTACAGAGGCTTTCCCATCCCTAGAACCTGATAAACTACAGAGACTACATCTGCAGGGGCCTTTTTTTTTTTTTTTTTTTTTTAGAATTGCACATTCATCTAGCTCAAGTAAGCCCTCATATGATCAGATAATGTTGTTTGGTATTTGTCAGGTAAGCTAGCGTTTAAAAGAAAGACCAACAGTTACCTTGTTTGAACAGCTACCATTGGTTTTCTCCTGCCGGGGGGGGGGGGAATTAAATCCAGCAGAGACCTTTCCATCCACCTCAGCCGTCCGTGATGAGAGGCAACCCATGTTCCCCTCCGGAGATTTCCACTCAGCATAACGCCAGCCGAGAGAGGCGTCACCAGAGTGTGACAGGGATGGGAATTATACCAGCATTGATAGATTTCAAAAAAGACAACCACGGTGTTGAGTTGTCCTCAGCGGTAGAAATCTAAATAGATGGATTTCTACCGCTCGTCATGCTAGCGCACCAACCCCCCCCCCCCCCCCCCACGCCTGAGCAAATAGCAGCCATGAGATGAACCTTCATCACGGGTTACCTGTGTCCTTTGACGGTCCAAAGGCCGGTGCAGATGGAGACAGAAGCGCCCCTATGGAATCTGTAGCTTAAGCGTTAGGGATGGGTGTCCACTGGGTTTCTCTGCCTCACATTTTGGGATGCCCTTTAGTATGAAGGAAGACCGTAAGAAAAATAAAAAAATCAAAAACTCTCTGTTCAAGACATGATGCAACTCGTCATGCTACGGTGACCAAAGGGTGACCATAAGGAAAATTGTAGACAAAAATTTAATCTCCATATCTGTATATTTTCTTCTTTCATATGTATATATATCTATATATATATATATCTATATATCTATATATGCATATGTATATAGCTTGTATAAATATACATATGTATATAATTTGTATAAATGAGTAAACTATCAGTGGAATAGATTCTTCTCTGCCTTCTAAACTAAAAACCAAAAATTGTCGAAGATTAGATTAATACATTTCCTCATTGTAACATTGTCTTTTCTTCTGAAAGCTATATTTAGATACATACATTATGTAATACTTATATATATATGTATATATATATATACACATATATATATGTATGTGTATATATATGTGTGTGTGTATGTGTGTGTGTGTGTATATATATATATATATATATATATATATATATACATATACATATATATATATATACATATACATATATATATATATATATATATATATATGTATAATATTCCCTTTGGAAACCACCCCCCCAAAAAATTTGATTATGAAAAAAGCCACGAGTGTTGGTTAAACATTCTCCAAATATAATAGATAGCACAGTCTGGGAACCAAGGTGGAGGGGGTTCTCCTGTGGCGTCCTCTGGTGGAGCTCCACCGCTGGGCTCTGAAGTCTCCGGATTGAAAACAACAGCAGATATAGAGAAGACAGACATTTGCAGAGCTGTGCCAGCACGGTGTCCATTGTCCTGTGTTCGGAATTCTCCATCTCTGTATAAACATTTTTGAAAGGCAACTGAGCTTTCTGTTTGGAACATTTTTTTTTTTCCTCCTCCTCTTTCTCCTCCTCCTCATTTACTCAAACTGCAAAAAGGCTGTAAGAGGCCTGATAGATGGTGGGACAGAGGTAGAGAGGAGGATATGTTTCGAGAGACGACGTGGGCGGTATAGAGGGAGAAAAATGAAGCTTTTACAAATCAAATGGTTTAAATGGAGCTTGTTCTCTCCGGCGATGGAGAGCAGGGACGACCTTCCGGGTCCGATCGGGTCGGACCCGAGCAAAGAGGCGGGCAGGCACTGAGGGCCGGAAAGTGGGGGTGGCCGTATTGACTCCTCCTCGGCGCGATGCCGAGGGCGGGCTGGGAATGTAAAGATAAACATTTGCGATGCTCAATGTCCAAGCAGCTGGAGTAAAAGAGGAGCGGTTGCTTCCTTTGCACTCTCGTCGTCGTCGTCGTCGTCATGGCGGTGGTGGTGGTGAATCTTTCCTCTCTCTCTCTCTCTCTCTCTCTCTCTCTCTCTTTCCACCTGGTGCTGGATCTCAGGGCAGGGGTCAGCTCTCCAGCAGCTGTTTAAGCGCTCGCTCGATGTTCATTCGGTGTCCCACTCGCGTCACCCCCAGCTCGGCGAAATCATCCTTGGTTAGAGCCGGGAGGTGAGAGCCTTCGATCTCATGCTCCTGAAAGCCGGCTCTGTGCTCCCCGAGATTGATGCTCTCCAGCCAGTCTCCGACATCGTACTTATTCCAGAGGTGGAGGGGTTTCTGGTGGAAGGGTCTGAGAGCCAAGAGCGGCGACCCCAGCCCGGGGGAATGGGAGGGCGATGGAGACGGGGAGCGAGAGCGGGAGCGGGCGCTGGAGCTTCTCATCACAAAGCGGACCTCCTTCGGCTCCTGCGGTAGACTGAGGCTTGAAGATTTGAGGATGGTCTGCGGCGGCGTGGTCGGAGAGGTCGGTAGGCCGAAGCCCGAAAATCGTCCGAGAGGGTCGCTCCGATCGGGTGACCCCGAACCTGGGCTGGGGGTTCGTCGGGTGAAGGGGTAATGACTGCCGGGGCGGATGGTGTATGTGGTGCCGTAGCTTCTCTGAGAAATGGTGTGGAGCTCTCCTAGGCTGCTGAAAAGTCTGGAAGAGACAGAGAAAGCATTAAGAAAGCAGAATAGGAGCAGAGGAAGAAAAGGTGAGGGACAGAAATGGAACCGCGGCTTTGCTTTGAGTGTATTTACTTCTGACATCTTTCCTTCAGCCTACGCTCGTGTCGGGGGGGGGGGGGGGGGGGAGTTAGAACCGTGAAAGACCCCGGGAGCTTCAGAGCAGCAAAGTACAGTCTCCACTCGAAGGAAAGAAAACACTTGGAGGCAAACAACCTCTCTCGAGCGGCGGCGAGCACACGCGCCGTCCAACCTGACTGACTGAAACGCTTTGGATGCAATCGCTCTAAACGCCGATGGCGTTCGGGAGCACGTTCCGCTCACGTGGAAGGAAAGACCTTCCTGCGAAGGATTTAGGGGCGTGTCGGAATACGTTCCCTCCGAGGGCCCTTCTCGCACCTTCTCGAAGGAGGAGAAATAAACGGGAAACGACAAGATAGTTTAGCACTTCCCGCGCTCATGCGTAACACGCGTACGTCGAAGGCCTCCCGCAGCCCCGACGTTTCCCCGGCGGGGATTATTGAAATGACACGCGTCTGTCTGCCGTCTACCTCCCTTCGATGGAAGGGTCAAGAGTCTGAGACGTGTTCGATTATCAGTAACAGATTACTTTCGTCGCCTTTCAAGACAAAGTCACGTGGACAGAGAGGATGCGTCTACGAAGCGATAGATGACCCGAAACGACCTCTCGGCGTTGAAGGCAAACGGACAAAGTCGTGTTTCTTTTAGATAATGGGCTTTATGTATCTATCACAGTTAGCTGGCCCGGTCCTATCATCTTCAGCGCTAAGAGGAGGAGGAGGAGGACGTGAAAGAAACGACACAATTAAAGTCGATAAATCTCTTGTTAGTATTCTTGGCACTCTGTTTCCATGTTGTCTTCTTTAAACATCTGACCCTCTTGAAAATGAACAGCAATGTAAGGTGAGATCGTGGCTGATAAACCCCTGGGTGTAATTGGGATTCAATGAAGGAAATGACGGTCAGAAGGGGAGCAGTGATGGATCGGAGATTAGGACTAACATTTTAGATGGTGTGGTCTATCTGGGTGCGGGCGGGGAGAAGCAGAGAGAAGATACTGGCGTGTATAAGAGTGATTAAATGTCTTTCCATGCATGGAAAAGAGTGTGCGACGTAAGTGTTGCTCCAGTTTTGACATGGAATCGGGAGAGAAAGGGACAATGGAACAGAGAGGTAGCACACAGGCTGGAAAAATGATCATACTACAGGAGGCTGGCGGACATGAAATGAGCTCCATGCGCACTTACACAGTCGTCCTGCCCTCCTGGGCGCACAGTCAGTTCTAGACCAATCAGATCAGAGCAGCAGGGCGGAACATGCAAGGTGAGCAGAGAGAGAGCAATGGGAGAGAATGTTAGCATCACTCCATGAGACGCAGCCTGCCGACCAGACATACTGTCTGCCTCCACCGACTCTGCTCTCTTTGACATGCATGCAGGATGGTGTGTGTGTGTGTGTGTGTGTGTGTGTGTGTGTGTGTGTGTGTGTGTGTGCGCACGCATGCGTGACAATGACAGCAGAGTAGGTTTCAGCACTGAGAAGTCTGACATGTGGGCTGTGTGAGAGAGAAATGAGCACACTATTCACGCAGAGAAAACTGCACAAAGAAAAACAAACCAACGACAAACAGCAGAAGGAGGGCACAAGTCCAGTGACTTCGGTCGTCGCCGTATGGAAAGACGCGACGCTTAAGGGTATGTGTGTGCGGGGGTTTACTATTATGGTCTATTCGGTCGCCGTGTGATTTGGTAAACCTACACTGGACGATAAGCGAGACAGTCTCGGACCTTGGCCGTCCTCAACACAATCACTGTAAAACAAATCAAAGTTATGCAAAAATACATGACAGAGAGACAGAGAACAGAAAAAAAACCAAAACAACTGAAATTAAAATGACAAGTTTTTTTTTGATCTCCCAAAGCTATGAAACACAGCACGTGAATAAGGTGGATAAAGCGTGAGCTTTAATCGGGGGGGGGTGGACAGGGTCAGTAATGGGGATGCATGGGAATCAGGAGTGCTGCTGCAGAGCTGTATGCACAAAGCTCTGCTGGGTGAGGCCAAACAAATGCAGACAGAGAGAGTGAGAGAGAAAAAGAGAGAGAAATAATGGTGTTCATGATCCTTTCTGTCACAGGTGATGTCAGTCAACTGTCACAACGAGGATGTTGGGAATATGTTTATTTGCGTTATCTCTGGAAAAGATGTATTAACAGAGACGGATCACGCCTCTGCGTTATTTGATAGACGGCAGCCTCTTTTCCACGCAGGGCTTGAAATGAAGGTCGAAAATAATACCGTCGATGATAATACGGTTCCCTTTCCTTTTAGGTTTTAGGACCATCTTTTCTCCCGAGGTCATGTAATGCAGCTCACAAGACACGTGTGGGAAAAGCTCCTCCGGAAGAGGTCGATAAGTGGAGAGGACTGTGAAGGACAACGCTAGCGTCTTCTCAAACTTCGGCTCTTCGTCATGAACGACAAACATTTTTGAGTAAACGCACGCGGAATTGGTTTCCATCGATCTCCATTAACACAGCTGAGTAAGAGGGAAAGATCTAGAAGAGGAGGGGCAGCGGTTTGAACCGATTCTGCATCCCGAGTTTATCTAAATGTGTGCCTTTGAGAGTTTGGTGCCAATTGGACTGATAAACGAGCGAAAACGGAGTAAATCCCGAGGACCGTTTTAAAAGTAACATTACTCATTGTCAGTTTTTGAGTCTTTTGATGGCCGTCCACTTTGCGCTGCAGATGGAGTTACTAAAATTAATTTACGCTTATCAAACCCCTTCTCGTTTCGACATCCAGTTGGCGGGGACGGACCGGCTTAGCTCGGGCAGGTTATCACCTTTTTGAGGAATTGAAAGCAAAATCCTGGAGCGGATGAAAAGGGAACGCTTTGTCATTCATTTGAGTCACACGACGCGGCCAATCGGGTCTTTTGTCGGGCCTTCTTCTGGTCGTCAATGTAAGGATTATGAAGGGATGCTCTTCACATGACACACCATTAATTCTGTCATGTTCAAATATATTTGGAAATACATCCTTAGATCTTTGAAGCTGTCACTGATGATACGGCGGGATGAAGAAGGCAGGGATGAGGAGAAAACAAAAGATTCGGGTCTTATCCAATCCATATCAGTGTTGACTGCTAACAGCAGAGGATACAAGGATGTATTTCTTTACATATTTTATGAACAAGTGCTTTGGGAAAAGTTCAAGGAAAAAAACTGTCTACTCGAAGTGTCGTAGGTTAGAAACCAACAGTGAGAGGAGAGGCTCTCAGGAGCCTCCAGGCAACGTTACCTTGTTTGCATCAACGGGTAACTTACCAACTAAAACTCTCTTATGCATGCGCGCACACACACACACACACGCGCGCACACACACACACACACACACACACACTATTCCATGTACTTTTCAACACAGGAGTACAGCTGTAACTATGGAAACAAGGAGCACATTATACCCAAGCCCTGAAATCAATTGCAGTAATGTTCTTCTGAGTTTTCATCTCAAAAACCAATAGTAGTGTAGAGAATATAGCACAATAGCCAAATAAATTAACTTTTATTGATTGCAATTCCAAAGCAAATCGGTAAGCATAGAAGAAATTAAATGATGCAAACAAGGTAACAAATAATATTGGAAAGGAAAATAAATCAGACGAATATATATTAAAAAGTGTTTCTTTCAGTGGGATTAGTTGACAGGGTTATTAGGAGGAGAGGAAATATAAAAACGGCTTTACCCTAGGGACTATAACCTTAAGGTTTACTGTCTTCGGTGTCCTCACATCTGCAGAGATATAAAGGACTTCATTGCACTTTCAGTCATGACGTGTCAGACCTCCATCGGCCGTCAATATCACACAAACCCGTCCGCGACAACGTGCACTCCGAGGATAATGTGTGAGCGACTCGCATCTTCTCCGTTCTAGCGCTCATGTTTACTTTCCTCTCGCTCAAGTTATTGCATATTTTAACACGGTACTTCCACCGTTGCTCGCCTCCGATCCGCCAATGATGCCACGTCGGAAGAAACGAATCTATCCGCGGAACATGTAGCTATAAATGGAACTAAACCCTCCCCAGCAATGAGAGCCTCCAATGAGAACGTTCCCTGCTTCCAGATGATGGTTGTGTCACTCATCGGACTTATTTCTGTCCGATACATTGACCTTCGTGATACACGGGATCCTCACTTTGCCGTCCGTCCTCGGGGGGACTCTTAAAGCGATCAGCATTAAGACGTTACGGAAAGAAAAACATCTCGTAAATAGAAGCACCCGAACCTTCGCAAGCCTAAGGGACACTTGGTGACGACGGCGGGTTTTCTTACCTGGCCCCTGCCACGGGCGACTTTCTCCCGGGGTCAAGCGAGGTTCCCAGCGGCTCCTCTCCCAGTGACCTAGTGTCTTTGTTTAGCTGCTGTAGCCGTGAACTGAGCTCCCCCATAACAGACGGTTTCGCTCCCTCATCTGCGCCCATCCCCAATCCAAGCCCCCCGAGGTTGCCTAAACTCCCGATCCCTAGCCCCACTCCTGTCACGCGGGGCTCCACTTGGTCCCCCCAGAGCTTGGACCTCCGCTGGAAGAGGTATCGCGGCTTGCTGGGGGCTAGTCCGGTCACCGAGGCCGAACCGCCGGAAGGCAGTCCGGCTCCTCCGGCTGCGGCGGCGGCCAGGGCAGCAGCCTGTTGTTGTGATAGCAGCTCACTGTCAGAACTCTGCTTCAGCAGAGGGTCCCTGAAAGTAACGGGGCCTTTACTGCCTCCTATCTGGGACTTGAGTCGTGGCTTAGGAGGCACTGGCGGCTTGTCAAGCACAAAAGTCTGCCCATCGGCATAGGAAGTGTGTGTAGTGTGTGTGTCAGCAGGCTCGCCACTTTCCGAGGACAGCGTGGACATGCTGGAAACTGTGGAGACAGTGCTGGTGGTCTCAAGGTGGTGGTCTCGTTCTTTCTCACTGGAACTGCGTGTGTCAGCCTCCTCCACGCCTGAGTCAGCTGCAGAGCCAGGTTCGACCGCCGGCGGGGGCTCCAAAGGGTCAGAAGGCTTCCCTGAGACAGCTGCTGCACTGGGTGAAGGTGGGAGCGGGGGAGGCTGAGGCTGGGTGGGGGTTACGGTCGGGGTGGTCGGGGTCGAGGGGGTTTGGGGAGTCGGGGTTGTCGGGGTAGTTGGCGACGGGGCGGGTTTGGTCGGAGAGACGGGCATACCCTGTGTCTGCGCCGACTGCCCGTTGGAGAACTCGTCCGGCGGCGGGACAACTCCGATCTTACGCAGCTCCTCTCTGGTTTCCTCGTCGCTGGAGGACAACATCGCGGGCGGCAGGTTGACCGTATACGGGTCGACATCTTCCTCGGAGCTTCCCTGAGCCAGGCTCTTCTCTTGCGCTGGGCTAGGAGGACGTTGAGACTGGGCCTGGACCTGGGACTGGGGGACAGCGGGGCCGGGGGACTTGGCCCGTGGCGTCGGGGACTTGGTGGGATCTTTGGAGGACGGGGCAGGTGCCGGTTCTACCTCCGAACTTACCCCTACGGCCTGGCCATTACTGGTGGCGTGGACCATGATCAGCCCGGCGGTCTTCTGCTGCGAGGTATCCATGATACTGATCAACATACTTTTCTTATCCTCGAGCTTCTTCTCCTCCTTCCTCTCCTCCACTCTGGCCTCCATCTCCTGCCGAAACGATACGGTCGACGGCGACGCGGCCCACTGCGTCTTCGCAGGCTGGGGGGCCAACGCCGACGCCGGCGAGGATCCAACTCCGTAGCCTGTCGCCTTGGCGCTTTTAGCAGAAAAAGGAGGTGATCTGGGTGCCCCTTCGCCATGTGGAGACTCTTTGGTCTGAGTTTCAATAAATATCACGCCCTGGCCCCTCTCCTGTTTAGTCCTGGGCTCCGGGCTGCTCGTCGGGGACTGGCTCTGGGAGGTCAGCGCCCTCTCCCTTGCGGCCAGCGCAAGAGCCAGTGGCGAATTGGGGTCCAGGGGCTTTCCTGTGAGTGGATGGATAAAGGTGGTCCCGCTAGGCGAGGGGCTCAGGGCCAAGGCAGGAGGTGGAAGCTGGCCCAGCTCTCGGGTGAGCATCCGTTCGTCGATGGAGTGAGACTGAGTCAAAGAGGGGACCTCGGAGCTGGCGGCAGACGCCCCCTCCATGGTCCCGACAGATAGGAAGACAGTGGATTTCCTCCGTTCTTCAAGGCGACGCTCTCGATCTTTTACCGCGCCGGCGATGGCGGCGGCGAAGGGGCCTTTACCCTGAAACACGGTCTCGCCCTGGGCACGCATCCGCTCTCGCTCGGCCATCAGCTGCTGCTGGTAGTAGTCTGCGCGGCTGGTGTGGGTGTGCCCGTGGCCGTGAGGATGCCGCCCCGAGGGCGAGCCGTCTCGGGAGTGGGCGGCTGCTAAGGCCAAACTAGCTTTTTCTTGTGCGTCCTCCACCTGCAGCCAAACACGATTCAGGTCATATTAGAGGCACTTCACAAAACGACCAAACGTGACAGAGAGACCCTTGAGAATGTAACCAACCTGCAGCTGTTTGACCAAGGGGCTCTTCTTCCTCTGGGGTTTGGTAGGGGTGTAAAGTCCAATGCTAAATTGGCCTACATTAGCATAGGGGTTGTCAATCACCCGGCCCTTTCTCTTGATGCGTTCGGGTGGCGTGGCGGCGGAGGGACGGGGAATCTCCGTCGGTTCTACGGGGAGGTGCGAGGAGTCCTGGAGGATGATCATTGAACGGGCTTTTTTCTGCCTTTCGATGTGTGCGGACTGACGCTGGGCGGCCTCGTACGGCAGGTCCAAGGAGGAGGGCTTGAAGCTGGAGCGTCCCCCGGCCTCGTGGCCCTGACTCTGGGTCCTGGAGGGGGGAGGCGGTGGGCAGAAAGCTGGGGGAGGGCCAGTGTCTAGATAATAAGGAGGAGGAGGGGGTGCTGTTTGTGGAGGCGGTGGGATGGGATGGGGCTGGGAGTGCTCTCTCAGGCTGTCGGTCATGGAGGAACTGCGGGGGAATCGGTGCTCACCTGCCAGAGCAGATAGCCGATCCTCCTCAGAGGCACCTGACGGAGACGGGAGGAGCAGAAAAGAACTCAGAAGGGGAATTCAAACGTGCATTCGAATCCATCTGTAAAAGCATTGGTTCAGATCAGGCGCTTGAGCCTTACATATTGTGTATATTGTTAAGAATCCATCTCAGAGCTGCTCTTTAACCTGCAGTCTGAAGTCTCACTGATGTCATAACAATGAAACACACGATATATCCTCTATGTGTGTCACCCTAAAACCCCGAATGACATGACGTAAGACTATTATCCACGAAACAGAGGCACGGGGATTGTGTTACCAAATGACTTGGTCCTGGACACCCCCTTGGGAAGTGGTATGTGGCCCCTCTCCATTTCTGGGTGGAGACCTCCATGTAGGATCATCCCTTGTCTCTCAAACAGCGACTGCAGCAAAGAAAGACAGAAAGGACAAGCGGTTTTAGCACGTTAGCATCTGCCGCTTCAGCAAAGCACAGGATGCTCACGAATGAATGAATTTAAAAAAAAAAAGAGGGTCGTACGGCACAGATGACGTGCGAGACTGTGCGTACGAATGACGGCAAAGTGCACGTACGCTGATTTCCGCCGGCGTTATCCTCCTGCTGGTCGGCCGCTGTTTGACGGTAGCCGCTCTGTAGTCGGCCTCCGAGGGCTGCGATCGCAACATGGACTCCTGGGACGCCAACATTTCATCCAGCCTCTCTGTCAAGAGGACAAAATCAGGGGGACTAAATACTGAGACGCAGGAAGAGGGACACACATGTTAAGGACCCGGCTAACACAGGGGAGACCGTGAACTTTGACCCCGAACGCAGGCCTAAGATCTGCCCGGTTGCTGTTGTGCAAATCAAATTGAAAGGGTTTTCAGGCGAGGCTCTTTCCATGAGCAGACGAGAGAGAGACATGCTCCGCCTGCTCGGCGATTCTGCATCGGTTCTACTCTGTTCAAACGGACACGGCAGTGATAAAGTATCTTTATGACATTCAGAGGCGTCTCGCCTCGGACTCAGACTCACCTCCTCTTCTCCTCCGAGCAGAAGCTTGGTGGGAAAAAGATAGCGTCAGCAGAGGTGGGAAAAGTACAAGAAAAAGCCAACAGAAGTGACTATTCTCAAAGTTAGGAAACAAAACCAAGTTTTAACCATAAGGCAGAAATATGGAAAGAAAGGAGGGGGGAGAGGCTGAAGTTCAGTTGCCAGCTCTCTGGCACTCACCCAGTTCCTCAAGCTCAGCAGTCATTGACTTTGAGCGCAGTGTGAGGGTGGTGCTGGGAGCTCTCTTGGGTGGCGGGGGAGCTGTGGAGAAAAGGTACGGTGTTGAGGACGAAGATCCTTTGGCTTTGCGGCTCAACGCCTTCCTGGCATCCCTCAGGCGTCCGGTCCATCCCGTCTTCACCGCTTTGATATGCTCACGTTCGGACGGAGCGGTGGTCTCGCACTTCGCCAGGACCTTGCTCAGGCTCCCGTGAGAGCTCAGCTTCTTCATGTCTACGTCTGTCCGAGGGGACGATTTATCGAAGAAAGTCTACGAGACTTCCGGCATCTCAGTTAACCCTGTCTCTCCCTGCGAGGGACAACGGGGCGGTGCGTGTACAGCTCGGTCCTCTGCGCGCCATCGCTCCCGATCCCGCCGTTCAGTGCAGCGCAACACAAGTCACGGGCCGCATCGGGGGAACACGTGAAGGCGCCGGTGGCAAAGAGAGGGAGTAAATCCTCCATCCCTCTGTCCGTGTGTCCGTCTGGAAACCGGGTCCAGGAAGGCACCGACGCCTCCGGCCGAGACGCTCTCGGCCTCCCTTCCGCCCGGGGTTCAACGTGAAGCTGCCAGAAGAACAGTCCGGAAGAACCAGACGCTCACAGATAACGCATTCACGGTAAGTCCAACAGTCCCGGATAAAGATCTACTTCAGACTTCGGTCTCCCGGTCCGATGATACCGACGAAGCAACTCAGCCTCCGTCACTCGGAGTCAAACGCGTCTACAAAAACGGCTCGCGAAGAAGCTTTTGCGTTGCTCACAAAATTACGGCATCGGACGGTTGTCGTCTCCAAGCGCTCCGGCTCTGCAGATAGGCTGGACAGGAGTCGCCCAGCCGCTTCCAGCGGGAATCTCACCTTCTTTTTTTTTTCAAACCCGGGTTTCCCAAAAGCAGCTGCCTCCGAGGAGCTCAGCCTCCGCTTCCGCCAGCAGCCAGCAAACACTCAATGCACCACTTTGAAACAACCCGGCACCGAATCCCACAGACAGTCCGGCACCGGAGCCCCCCCCCCCCGCCTCCCTCCCCTCGCTGGCGGCGGCGGCCGCAGGTCTGGTGTACGTACGCCGTCCGTATCTTCACTCCATCTCCAGTTCGCGAGGGCTGGTCCAGAGGAAAGGCAAGAGGTTTTTAGAAGAGCGAGGAGCAGAGACGAAGGCAGAGGGAGTGAGATGCTTTCGCTGTAATGTAATGCTTAATTCAAACATGCAGTGTAGTCACCATGGCAACGGTGGCAGTAGGGAGGCCTTGCATAGTGCAGAGAATGTGTGTCTTCTACTTGTGTTTGCTTATGTGTCTGTGCGAGTGAAAGAGAGAGACGGGGAGAGAGAGAGAGAGAGAGAGAGAGAGAGCGGGAGTGCTCGTGCAAAGAGATGCAGCTCCAGGTGAGGAGACGTCCCTCTGGAGGAGCCGGAGGGCGGCAGGAGACCACGTTCAACTCGACTCAGGATCGCAAAAGTATATTTAGGCGAAGCTTGCTCGTGATGAAGACTGATCCCGCGGCACTGACACCATCAGAGTAAGCGAGTCTTCTCCGAAGCTCGGCTGATTTACCGACATGTCTGCATCCTGCACTGTCACACGAGGATGCGTGAACCCCCTCCCGGCCACAGAGCACGCGGTCCTCGGGTCATACGGGCAGGGCTGTGTGGGAAGCTGAGTAATGTTGAGCAGTGGTTGACATGGAAACTACACGAATTTACAGCAGGGCGGTGCAGAATTCACCCTGACGACGGTAGTGCTCAGATGGTCTGTGGACCTCCATTCAATCACAGCCCTAACAATGAAGATCCCGTTTCTAGGAGAACAAATCCTGCCGAGACACTCGGGGCTCAGGCCCTCGGAGGAATCGTCGACAAAAACATTCGTAGGAGCCGTAAACAATCGCGATTCCTTCTAAACGCACACACACTTTTGTTTTGATGCATATTAAATATTCTACATGCAATTTGTCATTGACCAGGATGAACATAAAGGGAAGGAATGTTTACCTTTTTTGCGAACGACTTCCTCAGACTCGGGTTTGCGTGTCACAGACACCACCTTCATCAGCAGCCTGTTGCCGCCTTGACGGATCAAAGAAACCACTTGCTTGTGGCCGACCTTCACCACATTCACCCCATTCACCTGCAGGGATGCGCAAAGAATGAATTACGTGTTGTGACTCTGCAGGACTCACTGCTTTGTGGTCCCTGAGAATCAATCAGCAGCACCTGAACTCCTATGGAGTTGACGAGTTTCCTTGAGAACTCAGGAAAGTCAGTCATCTGTTTCCCAACTCTAATTTGCTGAGGCCAGATATGACCTTTGGCCGTTGGCTGAGCTTCTCTTCAGATATTGGTACATTGTTTTTGGTGTTTCGGAAAATACAGACGGAGTTGTGCTTCCCGGCCTTCGCTCCGGGGGCAGATTGACTTCTCTTTCTTTCGCTGCATCTCTCCACCACAGCCAACCCCCTGCCTCCATCAAACCCTGAGCCAATCATCTGCCTCCATCTAACCCTTAGGCAATCATCTGTCTGCATATAGCCCTGAACCAATCACCTGCATCTAACCCTTAGCCAATCA